>NC_058127.1:9528610-9835277 GCF_914725855.1 Thunnus albacares | reverse complement strand
GCATTAAACCGTTATTGCAGCACATTTACAGCAAGTATTTAGTTTGCTCTCGTTGATAAAATCACCTAGTGGCAGTTGAGCGACTTTGCTCTGGAAACAGACGTGGTTTTGCATGTCTCCTCCAGGCAGTTCACTGTGCATGCAGTGCTGGGCACCACAACACCACACAGAAGGGCAAAGCAGATTTCGGGCTTTAGACATTTCCACTTTATTACCAAAACATCTGAAAGTGGGAGGACAAAAAGTCTCATTGTCCTTCCTATTCCGGCGCCAGTGTGGTGAACACTTGGCAAGTTGACTCAGGAGTGCAGACTTCTGAGGACGGGAAGATGCTTAATAAAATAAAACGAAATTTAATATATACTGATCCATTTGTTTCAATACATTTATATTTATGTAAATGTGGTGATATCTGTACTGTTCTGTCCAGAAATTAAGAACACGAAGCTTCACTGTACATTCAGACAAACTAATGTGGCAGCTACAATTCATCTGTGACTCCAAAATGTATCTTCCAAGAGGGATTATATCATATATCAAAATGCTGTGGATACATTAGAACCAGCATGAATCACCAAAGAGCTGCACAGATCAGGACTCCGGCTGCTAGCAGCTGAGATGACCAGCTGCTTTCACCCGGCCAGCGTCTCCTCACATCTCTGAAAACGTCGCAACAGATTTACAAACAGGTGTTATTTGGATAAACTGACCGAATCTACATGGTTACTTTCTTGCCTGAAAAAATATTTAATCTTAATAAAGTGAGATATTAACAGTCAGAGTCAGAGTGAAAATTACAGTCTGGCTCAAAATCTCTGCCGTGACACCTCGCTCTGGGATATCCAATCTGCGTAGCACCACAAGGCACACTGGGTAATGTAGGCCCATCAAGGGCCCGCCTCCCTACGCCAAAACGGTGACAGAAAGTTGAAACTGAAAACCGGTGACACTGAAACAAATACTGATAGCGTAAAAAAAATCTGTCACTGAAGAAAGACAGACATGAAGAAAAAATCTTAAGATTGACATTGAAAAACACATCATCATGCAAAAAATATCAAAATAAAATAAGATAATACGATTGAAAGATTGTAATATTTTAAAATGCCTGTGTTTTATTCTTCAGTGGAACTTTTTTCAATGCTAATACTTGTTTCAGTGACAATACATGTTTCTTTGTTCAGTGCAGATTTGATTTCAATGCCAAATTTTATTTTCGAATCCAAAATGTAAATTTCACTGTTCTGGCCCCATAGAAATGTGTTACTTTAAATGTTAATGCCACACAAAATGATGCACAGGGATCATTATGTGATGTCAACATCCTGACTTAATCTTTTGCACAAGTGAACTCAAACTTGTGAACATCATTTTGTCTACCTCCTCGTTCCATTTCTTCAAATATGATACTCTGACTCATATTGTGGCAAAGTAGACAAGACTTACAAGGTAAAGCAGGGACTTGAGTATAATGGAAATTTTACTTCTTATATAGCATACAGTACTCATATTTTAACTTAGACATGTTTAATGGAAACTTCTGACTTGTGCAACCACTGTAGAAGACTGCACAAGTAAAACTGTGGTTTTTACATTTAGTAGCAGATGCTTTGTGTAAACACTTCCGCTCACAGGATGAGACTCTGACATGAGATAAAAAAAGGTATAAACGTTCCTCATTTATGGTGCCTGTTTCACTTCTTTACTGGGTGAAAGGTGATGGTGTACGTGAGTGAAAGAGTCCACAGTTTAATGTATCCACATCAGACACAAACTATGTTCCATCATGTATCTAAATATGACACAAAGTTTGACTTTGTGTGAGAAACAACATGAAACAATCATTTCTAAATACTTATGTATTTGCAGTATCTTCATTTATGGTATGTAAAATACATATTACAAAAAACAATGCAAATTCTCAATGTCAGGATGATTGTAGTGAAATTTCTCTGTAAAAAGGATTGTGATCTTAATTTCTTTTCAGAGAAGACACATAGTATTTGCTCAATTGGTAACATTATTTCCTCTTTCTTAAGACAGTGAGCAAACTCATCCCTGAGGAGTTCTGGGAACAGACAGATATCCTCATATTCTTGCACTGACCTTGGCAACCATTTTTTAACCTTATAGCTAAAGAGCACCTCCAGCAACCTTTTTACATTCATGATCTTTTTTTCTTATGCCTACCATACACTAGAAGAAAAACTATTTAACAATGGAGCAGGCACAGAAACCATTTTTGGTCACAGCTGCTCTTGTATGTGCAGTGGTTTGTTCTGAAAAACAAGCAAAAGAAAATGTAAATCAATTAATTAATTAAGTTATAACTGAAAACCATCAACTGTGGAGAGAAACAACAGACACTACACACTGATTGTTCCTGTTATTATCTAATTGTCATTTAACATTTAACTTTTTTTTTTACAAATAAAAATTGATTTGGGTTAACGTTTCTTAGATCATATCAGCTAAGACTGCTAAGAATGCTAATTTGCATTTTTACAACTTAAAACATCTACACTGTTTATACAGCTGCCCACAGAAACCACCTAACTGTATTTATATAGCTACATTTTGGATTTTATTTTTTCCACTAAAATACATGCTGGTTGGTGGATCAGTTAAACGAATTAAACACAAACTCATAACATTGTTAATTCACCATTTATCGTGTGTGTGTGTGTGTGTGTGTGTGTGTGTGTGTGTGATGGTATTTAAGTAGTTTTTTAGGCCGTTACAGTAACTACATGGTTTGCTGCTGGAGAGAGCACCTATTGGTTGTTGACAATGTTCACATCATTGAACTTCCCTATTTGAATGAGCCAAGACTAAAGACTTATGATAATATTAAACATGTTTGATTTTATCGGAATGTCAATATGAGAAAAAGACTAATTTAAGACAGCTGGTGCTGAGAAGCAGTCATCAAATCTGATCAAATTCCCGATTTACAAGTGAAGTGCTTTACAAACCTTCTCTGGCAGACTAGTGTTGATCAGTGCTTGTTATGTGTAAAAATGAAGCAGCAAAGATACTGAAAAATATCAATGAGGACAATAAAACAGTCAGAGATACAGTGTTATAAATGCTGACAAATACCATAAATCCATATGTTTTATGGTATAAACAAGTGCTACAGAGAAGGAAAGCCAAAAATAATGACAAGCTTGCTTTTATATTTGTATGTAAATTTTAAAAGGAAACCACTATCTATAATTGTATTATTGAATCTCTGAGCACAAAATGACCTTGGTTGAATGAAAAGCAGTGTTCAGAGTTTACTTTCAAAAGTAGTTTAAACATCAAGTCCACACCTCTAAAAGAGGTGGAGCCTTCACTGAAACTAGAATATAAATTCATGAGAACTTTTTTCCGCATAGTAACTTGTTGCTGGTTGTTTATCGTAGTGTGTTGACACAGAACCACACTAGAATCAAAGCAAAGAAATAGGCCAGATTCAACTTCAAGACATTTTCACTCTGATTTCTTTTTTAACATCATGGAAGGTGAGTTAACAACTTGTTTCAGTTATTCTGTGTAGATCTGTGTTCCTCTGAGCATCATGTTAATCTGCCACAAGAAAAATAATCTCCAGATGGCTGTCATAAAATGTTAAAGACATCAAATAAAATTACTAATAGTATATGAAATGTATCCAGATATTATTGACTTAAATTGTATTAAATGACTGAAAACACAAAGTACTTGTATATTTAAAATATAAACTGTCAAACATGTAAAGTGAATAACAAAACCGTGAAACATAATTTGATAAATTACTTTCTATTCTTACATACTTCTGATTCGCTTACTCATGCCATCAGCAAACCAAACAATGAAGAGTTAGTTAAATATGATTTAATATTTTGTTCAGTACTACAATGCATACCTGCCAACATTTAGGTTCAAAAAAGTCGAGAGGTTGGTAGATAACGTTTTACTTGAGGTAAAACTACTAACTACTACTAACTGTTTATCTGAGTTTGCCACGTATCTTAACATTTGGCAAAATCTTGTAAACTTAGCTACTGGCTGAGAAAAGACAGCACCTCCTCTCTCTACCAGCGGTACCTGCAGGCAGTGAATCACATCAGCAGCAGACAGAGAACATGATGAAAGATCACCTGCACAGAGAGCAGACGCACACACAGGCTGTACAGTGCCAGAAACAGGTTGTGATAACGAAAAGGAAAAAAAAAACATGAAATCTAGAGATTAACAGAAGAAATTCCCAAGTGGGAGCACAGCGGGAGAAAGGGTTAAAAACAGGGAGACTGCCGCGAAAATCGGGAGTGTTGGCAGGTATGACAATAGACAAAACTCTCCCAGAACCCAAATAACACTGTGAGGAGGCAGCAAGAGACAAATGTACATGACTGATTATGATACATTATTCTCTTCTAGTGACAAAGACAAGGAGGATTGTCCTGCTTGGAAAAACTGGATCTGGGAAAAGTAGCCTAGCTAACACAATATTTGGAGAGAAGTTGTTCACAATCAACCATATTTCCAACTCTGAAACAAAAAGATGTCGAGCAGAAACCAGATCTGTTAATAGAAGAAGCATCATGTTGATTGACACTCCTGGTTTCTTTGACACAAATATGTCTGAAGAGGAGCTGAGGACTGAGATAGTGAGGTGTATCACTGAGTGTGCTCCTGGGCCTCATGCTTTTCTCATTGTGCTTAAAGTGGAGAAATTCACCAATCAGGAGAACGATGTCATCAGGAAAATATGTGAATATTTCTCTGAAGAAGCTTTCAAATATGCTGCAGTTGTCTTCACTCATGGTGACCAGCTCGAGGAAGGGATGACAATTGTGGAGTTTGTTCAACAGAATCAAGGTCTGAGGGATCTGGTGAGGAAGTGCGGCGGCCGGTGCCACGTTGTTGATAATAAGTACTGGAACAACCGACCTAATGAATACAGGAGCAACCAGTTCCAGGTGGCAGAGCTACTCAACACAATAGACAACATAGTGTTGGAAAACAATGGAGGCTACTACACCAATGAGATGCTGCAAACAGTGTACAGTCTGATTATAAATTATGGAAAGATTTATGTCTCAAATTTTCTAAAGATGGCTGCTGGTATTACCACAGGAGTATTGTTGGGAGCTTTTCTGGGTGTGCCAGCAATGATTCATAAAGTTGTCAATACCTTGAAGAAAAAGCTAACAGCAGAAATAGTGAAAGATGGGATAAGAGTAGCGGAAGCTGCAGGAGCAGTGATGGCTGCAGTGGGAGGAGCTGGAGGAGCTGGAGCAGTGATGGCTGCAGTGGGAGGAGCTGCATTAGGAGTAGCTGCAGCAGCTGCTGCAACAGGAGCAGTAATGGGAGGTTGTATAGGATATGATGAAGCTGATAAAGCAGACTCAGTATTGGAGGCAGTACAGAACACAGCAAAGTCTGTTTTGGACGAATATGAAAATTTCACACAAAACAACAAAAAGCAACAGTAAAGTGAGGGAAAAGAGCCACTTCTGACAAACTGGTGAAAGACACTTTACAATTTGCCTCTCATTGATCCATTCCTATTGTATAGGAACTATATTTGCTCCTAAAATTCTAACATCTACTAAATAGTCTTTAGTCACATACAGTATGTGTCCATCTTGGATCAAAACAAGACGAAGCAGGGAAACAAATGTAGAAGTTAGTTTCTGTTTCACTTGACACTCCTTGTGAACAATATCCTACTGTAGTGTATCTTCTTTTGCCAGCTATTCTTATAAAACAATATATATATATATATATATATATATATATATATATATATATATGAGTATTCTATCAAGTTCTAATATCTGTCAATGTCTTTGATTTATTATTTCAAACTGTTGCTCTATGAAACTAGATGTATATAAGAGTTCTTGAGAGAATCTTTAAGATTTTCATGAGCAATAACCCTCTTGGTAACTGAAATGTTTTAAAGCTGTTTGTTATTCTGATTGTGTTTCAACTTTTTGTCAATGATACAGGGAAAATGTTTTGTTTATGCAATAAATTCTTATTGTTATTATATAATCTTTTATTTTGTTGTTGGTTTTTTCTAAACGAAATTCTAATAGCTATACAATGAAACAATTCGACAATAAAATTGATCATTATTAAAAATTGTTTCAGGTGTCTCTTTCCTCATAAAACCATGAGCCAAATCATAGAATTAAAACTGATGTTGAGCCACCAACAGTGACACAGACCACAGCTTAAATTTACTATTTGATACTAATAAACAAATAAATAACAACAGCTCATTCAAGCTTTAATATTCAGTCAGTTTATTCATCAACAGCAACATTTTTGTTGTTCGTTTGTGAAAATCAAACTGTCAAACAAAGATATACATCATGTGCCATAATTGGCTTTAACTTCTCATGTGCATGGATTACTGATAATGCCTTTATACCTGTTGTAACTGCCTTTGCTCAACCATTGTGTTATCTCTCTCCTTGTGTGATCTATGAACCTATTGATAGCGGCAAGTTTATTTCTGTGTGTACTCTGTCTAACACACACACACACACACACACACACACACACACACACAGATCTAAAACTCTAATATGTCCTCACAAAGATAAAAACCCTCACACATACTCAGACAGAGACAGAGAACACACACTCATAAACTTGCTGCTATCAATAATTGTTCAATCAAAAACAAACAAAACAAAAAAACAAAAACAAAATTACTACAACTTTTATAACTTAAAGGGCCAAAGAATTACATTTTTAACATGAACCAAACAGTTTTATCAAAATACATAATATAAAAACAACTATAGCAACAAAGTAAACAAAAAAACAAAGTCTCAGTGTTTTATCAAATTAATGTCACTGATGGAAGAAACAAAAGACAGAGTTCAGACAAACACAGTCAAGTACATTGCTCTGTTTAAGGTTTTACATACATTCAAGTCAAATCAGTTTTATTTATATATCACAGCAGAAGTTATCTCAGGGCTTCATATAGAACTGGTTTATGTGATTTGTCCAGGTGGTGTTACCGTACTTAGCTGTCCAGGATGGCAGACCCGCTCAATCAATTATATTTAGGGATACAATGGTGACTGTGTCGCCAACCACTCGCGAGCGAGCAGCTGAAAGCTTTACAGCAGGGGAGCAGTGATAGTAGTTGTTCAATCGGGGATAACAGTCACGCGCTCAGCGCATCGTTTTCTCCTCGCAGGCAACATTATTTCTCATGTGAGCACAGATATTCTGCGCGCGAGTGCTGTTAAAGCGCTCGCAAAAATAATATGCATGTCTGGCTGTTTGAGTTTTACGCACGACTCCTCTACATCCGCACGCGTGGATCGCATTTATGTCATAATATAATATGTGTTCATTAACCTGCAGCCAGGAAACAAGTCAGACAGGTTAAAAAAAATATGGTAAAAATACGGTGAGAATATGTCACAGATCTGAAGACTTTTCTGATCATAACTCTGTTTTCGAAAGCATGGAAGGTGCGTTGAGTTTATTTATTTCAGCTATTATGTTACAGTGAGGACTAAACTTTAGGCCAAATACTTCCATTTAAAACTAAATTCCTCCAATGAAAGAAATTCACAATTGCCAGCTGATCCATTGATCCATTCCTGCTCTGTGAACTGATTGTAAAGGGTTTGAAAAAATATTAAAATGATTATTTATTATATTTCACTATGATAAAAAAAAAAAAACAGTTTTGATGGATTTTACTTTTATCTAATCAAGTTTTAACACAGCAGGGTTGTTAAATATCTATATCTGTATATTCTCCTTGTGAGATCTGGCTTGCTGGTTTGTTGGTTTTCATTGTAAAGAGGGAGGGAGTAGTACAATGAAAACTACATTTCAATGCTATTTATTTTTCTTTTAAATATTTTTCAACTTTATTTGTACAATATTTTTTTCTTTTTCTTCTCCCTCTTCTTAATTTTTCTTTTCATCACTAACTTTCTATATCCTCACTTAAAGTTTCTATGACATGTGACAGTATCCATCAGATAATTCCCAGAATTATTAGAGTGAAGAGGTTCCTAATGTCAGTTTTATTATTACCTTCATTAAACTCAAAAATCATTGAGGGCCGGCCCTCATATACAGTGTCAATTAAAACAAGTAGAAGTAAATGATAAAAGATACAAGATATAAAACAAATCAATTAAAACAAGTACAAGTTTAAGGTTTTCTGCAAAGTGTTCCAGGTGGTCGGAGCATATAAACAAAATGCAGATCTTCCAAGCTCAGTACAAACTCTGGTGACTTGTAGTGAAACTCGATCATTAGACTGAGTATGATGTGGTCCAGAGGACCAATCAAGCATAGTTGTGATCTAAGATTGTAGCTTCACAATAAGGGCCTTGTAGATAAATAAGTATATATGCTTATCACGTCTCTCAGACAGAGAAGACCAACCAATGTTTTCATATGAAATACAATGATGAATTTATTATCAAACACATTAAAAATAGGAAACTGTGAATTTCACAGTACACATCTACAAATTGACTGTTACTCCAGGATAGTATAACTCAACATTAGCTTTACTGTTTTAAATATTTCAGTTGACGTTTGATGTTGAACTTAATTATGCAATTGATTGGCTTGTTAGAGTCTTTATAGAGTTATAAAACATTTAAAGCAGAGCAGAGCTCCTACTTGTGTTTGAAGTGTTTCTATAACCCAGCCAAAATGTAACTGGTGTAATAATTATTGTAGGAAAATCAATGAATGTGAAAACCACTTGGACAAGTTACCTGCTTTACTGATAGAAAGTAATTCTCTTTCAGGGTTGAACACAAGGAGGATTGTCCTACTGGGGAAAACTGGAGCTGGGAAGAGCAGCCTGGCTAACACCATATTCGGAGAGGCCAAATTCAAAATAAACCATTTTAATGACTTGAAATCGCATTTTTCTGAAGCAGAAACCAAATCTGTCAATGGAAGAAGCATCACTTTGATCGACACTCCTGGTTTCTTTGACCCAGGCAGGTCTGAGGAGGACATGAAGCCTGAGATGGTGAGGTGTATCACTGAGTGTGCTCCTGGGCCTCATGCTTTTCTCATTGTGCTTAAAGTGGAGAAATTCACCGAGCAGGAGAAAGCTGTCATCACAAAAATGTGTGAATATTTCTCTGAAGATGCTTTCAAATATGCTGCAGTTGTCTTAACCCAGGGTGACCAGCTCCCAGAAGGGATGAAAATTGAGGAGTTTGTCAGTGAAAGTGTGCATATGAGTGATCTGGTGAAGAAGTGCGGCGGCCGGTGCCACGTTGTTGATAATAAATACTGGAAGATCAAACAGCAGGATGAATACAGGAGCAACCAGTTCCAGGTGGCAGAGCTACTCAACACCATAGAAGAGATAGTGATGGAAAACAATGAAGGCTACTACACCAATGAAATGCTGCAAACAGTGGAGAGAGAAATACAGAAAGAGGAAGAGCGCATCAGACTGTCATCAGGAAACATGACACAGGAAGAGATCAGACAGCAGGCTAAAAGCAGAGTCCTTGAGAAGCGTTTGAACAAAGCACCATGGACATGGATTAGAGCTTTTGTGGGTTTGGCGATCATTGCTGGGTTTGTTGCAACTGTGTTGAAGTCAAAATTTATGAAGGTATTAACAGAGGTATACCACTATTTGATGAAAAAGTAATATGAGGGAGCAATCACACCAGTGAAGGCAGTATAGACGACATCTGAGGTTGTCTTGAACAAACTTTATGATTTGTACCATTGAACCCATTTGAATAAATATTGAAGCAGAATTCAACAGATGTTAATTTAAGCTTCTGACTTGATGGAAGTCCTCGTGTCTATGCTTCAAACGTTGTGGTGTTTCCTGTCAAATGAAAAGCTAACTACTGTGAGTTACTGTTTAATAATAATCAGAGTAAATAAGAAGTTAATCTGGTAGTAATCAAAGTTTTGATCTGAAATCTGAAAGTGGTTGTTGGGACATGGACTCTACATGACTTTGTGGTGTTTTATGATGATGATTTGCTTTTGATTATTTGAATATTTAATCACATTCAGTGCAGGGAAATATGGAGTCTTGAGGGGCAGTAAATGCCGTAACAATTGTAAGGAAATAATTTCTATTGTAGCTGCATTAACTTGTTGCCAATAGTTTTTTATACACTGTTGCACAATTTGCATTATAATATCAAAGTCACAATCTATCAGCTGCAGAGTCAGTGTGTCATAATTATCTATCTAGCTAAGCATTACACCAGGTTTCACTTCAACCTGTTTCTCTGCAAACTGTCATTTATGCATTTATTACTGTACATCCTGTCTTATCTTCTGTAATGTCCTGTTTACTGCCATTAGTTTAAAAAAAAAAAAAGAAGAAAATTAATTCTTTCCTGTTTGTATCCTGTTCAAAATAGTGTTGCTAGGATTTAAGAGTGTAGTGGAAATTCAGCCTGGTAGCCAGAATAAAATGTTGGCAGTTTACGTTTCTGCAAACCACAGAAACATTGAACATCTACGTTTCAACACGTGTAATACGTAGCATATTAACATTTCAACAAAACGTATCATCTCAACATTTCTAAAGTGACATAGTTCGAATCTAAATGAGCTGATTCTTCTTATTAGGGGGAGGATGGGTTGGAAATCAGCAGAGTATGGTTCGGGACCATCTCGAAACCAATGCCCGCTTCCTGTTTCAACTGACAAAAGCGGGTGTTTTTAGTGAGACATTGGCTGTTTTTATTTTATTTTTTATTTTTATTTTAACCCAAACCATGATCTTTCCCCTAACCCTAATCAAGTGGTCTTTGTGCCTAAACCTAATCAGACCTTAACCACAGCGTTGTCACACCATAAAACACCATTATTCAACGAGTAGAAATGTTAATATGCTACATTGGTAGAAATGTTGATATGATACGTATTACACATGTTGAAACATATATATTCAACGTTTCTGTGGTTTGCAGAAACGTTCAATGCCAACGTTTTCTTCTGGTGATTGGGTTGCAACACAGTAGTTGTTTGAATAAGACAAATATCAAGTGATTCTGATTAAAATGTTTACAAAAATTTAGAACATGCATACTGCAGTGTCACTTTCAATGCTTCCACCCTTAAAGTGACATGTTCCTCATTTTGTTTTTTTTTAATAGGCTAAGATGTCACACACACAAAATGTAGTTCTGTTTTAATTAAATTAATTAAACTCTGTAGGAGTATGTATGCATGTCTGAGAGTGTTTATGTGTGTTTGTGTGTGTGTGTGTGTGTGTGTGTGTACTTTGTCTTCCTTGAAGTCTGTTCATAGTGGGTCTGTTAGAGTTTAAAGTGTGTTGTGAGACCATGTAAACATACAAGAGTTTCTAAATGGTTAATGTAACGGATTTTGCTGCCTCGGAGGAAATAAATTTATGGCTGAAAACAAGTCTAAAGCATCTTCCTATATCTTCACTGCAGATAGGGACCATGAACCAAATCATCTGAATTAGTGCTGTCAGTCTGAAAAATGGCAACTACTCGAGAAAATAAGGGGTCATTAAGAAATTGAGAGGCTGACAGGAGAGTGTGTGAGTGAACAAGATGAGTGTGAATGTGTGTTGTAGCTTCAAAAATTATTTTTCCAAAAACAAGTGTTGGAAAGCAGGAGGTTGTCTCATATTTGTACTAATACAATAAAACTTTCAAGCAGGGATCTATCTACACCCACAAGGCTCCCTTAAGTTGGAGTACACAGAAAATCCAATTCTGTAAAAGTTTTGCTTTAATATTGTATAAAAAGTAGCCCACATTGTAATTAAATTGTTTAACATTTTTATTTTTGAGTTATGACATGTTTTATTTGTTTTCAAAATTGGCCTTTACTTCTTGCACAAAGCTGTGGCAACAAACGCAACTATCATTGTCATGCCAAGCAAAACTCCCAACAATGATCCTGTCTCACTGCTGACCAATGACAATTTGAAACATTGACCTTTGCCTTATCTCTGATATTTTTCTGTGACTTGATTCCTGATGACTGTCTAATGTGCTCTTTCTCAGTCTGTATCTCTCTCTTCACTGTTTGCAGCATCTCATTGGTTTAGTAGTCTCAATTGCTTTCCAACACTATCTTGTTTATGGTGTTAAATAGTCATGTAGTCATGTAGTCATCCTGCTTTTTGTTATTTATTATCAATGACGTGGCACCAGCCTTTGCAGTTTGTCATCAGTGATAGAAGAAATAAGATGAGATTTGATGATACATATACTCACAATGTGCTGCATGACTTACTGTCAGGTATCAGACAGTCGCCCAACTTTCCGGTCATTGAGTCACCTGTCTGTCTTTGTGATGTCAGCTCTATTCATAAATCAGTGTGAACATGAGCCACACCAGACCTAGAGGGCAACAATCTTTTACCTTTGGTCTGGACAAATATTAACCAAAGTACAGATGTGAAATCACTATGATATTAACAGAAAAAAACAATTTAATGTGCAAACAGCAGTTAATAATGACAATGAAGAGGATTGCACTTTCAAATTAATTTGCTAGCATAAAGACTTTGCTTTGAATGTTTGATAAACACTAGCTGAGGTTAACAAGGACATTAATAGATATCACAAAAGAAAACAGATGTACTTCTACTGCACTGAATTTCAGTCGGGTGTTATGTAGCAAAAGAAGAACTACAATGTGTCAGAATCACCTCATGTCTTGATAATTTACTAATAAATCTGCTGAGGGCAAATAGCAAATACAGACGGGCCTTTTGTTGTTACATCTTTGTCATTTTCGAGGATAGGAGTAACCTCAGTATGAGCAAGAACATATATGTCATCTCACCTAACAGCACTAATCATTTTTCATAAATGAATCAAAGATGATTTATTGTGGAACAGAATAACTTTGTAAGCAGCTGTGGGGTTCAAGAACATCATTGTTCACAGTAAAGGAAAAAACAAAATAAAACAAAACAAAACAAAACAAAACAAAAAACTCAAGCATGTTACAACTGTACACAGTAAAGTCTGACAACTTTGTAGTGTTGTGTCCTACAGACATAATGAGTGATTTAAATGAATTTACTCTCCATATTGTCAAAAAAGGAACTGCAGAGTGACAATTAATCAGAGTGACTTCATCTGTGAATATATTTTTATTTCCTCATTTCTGGTGCCTGTTTCACTTTACTGGGTGCAGGGTGATAGAGGGAGCCATAAAACTATAATGTAAGTGCGTGACTTCAGACTGTAATAAATTTAGGATTGAATCTAGGCTACCAGGAACAAGAAATAACAGATAAAATGACAATCTTTATTACATTACTGTCAGTTGTTTCATTGTATACCTACTAGCATTTCATTTTGAAAAAAGAAACAACGAAATAAGAGGTTATATAATAACAATAAGAATTTATTGCATAAACAAAACATTTTCCCTGAATTGTTGGCAAAAAGTTGAAGCGCAATCAGAATAACAAACAGCTTTAAAACATTTCAGTTACCAGGAGGGTTATTGCTCATGAAAATCTTAAAGATTCTCTCAAGAACTCTTATATACATCTAGTTTCAAAGAGCAACATTTTGAAATAATAAATCAAAGTCATTGACAGATATTAAAACTTGATAGATACTTTAAATGTCAAATGTTTGCTGTGTTTTTATAAGAACAGCTGGTAAAAGAAGATACACTTCAGCTGGATATTGTTCACAAGGAGTGTCAAGTTGCACAGAAACTAACTTCTGCATATGTTTCCCTGCCTTTTTGATCCAAGATACATACTGTATGTGACTAAAGCCTATTTAACAGTTGTTAGAATTTTAGGAGCAAATATAGTTTCTATACAATGGGAATAAGTGGATGAGAGGAAAATTGTAAAGCTTTTGAATAAAAGCACTATATATAACAGTGTAGTAACAAGAGCACTATAACAGTCAATTTATTTCACTGAGCTGTCAGAAGTTAGTGATTATCCTCACTTTGCTGTTGATTTTGGTTGTTATGTATTGTAAATCTTTTTAGAGATTCATCCCAAATAGACTTTGCTGTGTTCTTTGCTGCCTCCCCCACTGACTTTGCTTTATCAGCTTCACGATATCCTACACAACCTCCTTCTACTACTCCCACTGCAACCTCTGCTGCTTCTGCCACTGGTGATGGTCTCATTTTCATCACGGCTCTGACAATTGAATCAATCATTATTGGCATACCCAGAAAAGCTCCCAACAATGCTCCTGTAGTAATACCAACAAACATCTTGAGGAAATTTGATACATAATCCTTCCCATACTTCTTAGTCAATTTGTACACTGTCTGCAGCATCTCATTGGTGTAGCAGTCTCCATTGTTTTCCTCCACTATCTTGTCTATGGTTTTGAGCAGCTCTGCCACCTGGAACTGGTTGCTCCTGTATTCATCCTGCTGTTTGATCTTCCAGTATTTATTATCGATGATGTGGCATCGGCCGCCGCACTTCTTCACCAGATCACTCAGACCTTTACTCTCTTTGACAAACTCCTCAATTGTCTTTCCTTCGTGAAGCTGGTCACCATGAGTGAAGACAACTACAGCATATTTGAAAGCTTCCTCTGAAAAAGTCTTTCGTATTTTGTCAATAACCTGCTTCTCGTGAGGTGTGAATTTCTCAACCTTAAGTAAAATGAGAAAAACGTGAGGCCCAGGAGCGCACTCTATGATACACTTCACTATCTCATCCCTCAGCTCCTCCTCAGACTTGTCTGTGTCAAAGAAACCCGGAGTGTCGATCAAAGTGATGTTTCTTCCATTGACAGATCTGGTTTCTTTTTCACATTGACTTGTTCCAGATTTTGCAGTATGGTCTATCTTGCAGACATCCTCTCCGAATATGGTGTTGACTGCACTGCTTTTCCCAGCTCCAGTTTTTCCCAGCAGGATAATTCTTCTGTCTGAGTTTAGAGAAGAATAATGACTCAGGATCAATAATATAATACATATTGCACTTACTTATTTTTGTGCATCACTATTCAGATTACACTGTGACATATATGTCAGTTATAGGAATAATATTTTATGCACACATTAGTGAAAACCACAACACAACACTCTCTAAATTAGGTTGCAGTCATAACTGGTAAATGAGGTCTTGTAGAATTCTTGATTTTGGTTTGAATGTTTTTGTCCATGTGTGAAAAGTAGCTGAAGTTAACAAGCATACTAGCACTGTATTTTAGAAAAAAAAAAAAAAAATCTCAGCTTTTATGCTGTACCTTGTGAAATAACCATTTATTTGGTTTGACCATATAATGTGGGTAAATAAGGGCAACAGATGGTAAAAACACTTGTTAAAAGTGTCCCGTCTCATTGCATTTCAGAGAGTTAAACACCCAGTGTCCTCCCTGAGATACATTTGCATTGATAACATTAGAAAACCAAGCAGAGGAGGAGACATTAGTATGTTTCTTTTCCAAAAGAAGTTTTTATATCTTTACACCTCAAACTCTCGACTCTGACAATCTAGTATGACATGTCATACTAGATTTTAAGATGCAGACAGGTCCGGACTGGGAAAATTATTCAGGCCGGGAAATATTGTGCGAAATAATTTTAAATTATGAGCTCAAAGGACTGGAAATCTCTCTGAGTCACTTAGATAGAGGAATTCTGGGAATATTTTTATTATTTTTTTCAAAATATTGGTCTCTTATACTTTGGTATTGGTTGCAGTGAGTTAGGAAGTACAGCTCTCTCTCTCTCTCTCTCTCTCTCTCTCTGTCTCTCTCTCTCTCTCTTTCTCTCTCTCTCGATCGACTCACTCTCTACTTCTACAGTGCCTGATGTCACAGCGCGCATGGCAGTGTGGCATTCAGGGTAACAAAAAAAAAAAAAAACTACAGCAGGCTGCACGGGGCTGCTGGGCCATTTAATGGATGCAGTACATTTTAATAATCGATACATCTTACAAGATATATTTTAAGATGATTAAAAGATGAAAAATGATTCAAAATGAGCAAGAACATCTCATGTTTCAAATGTAATCTAATCAAAATTGATGTATTGTGGAATTTTGTAAACAGCTGTGAGGTTTAAGAGCACTACTGTTCACAGATATAATTTTTTAAATGCATAGCGATGCATCTCAGGTGTTAAAACTGTATACACAGTCAAAACTTTTAATTAAAACAAAAATGACTGCAGTTTAAAATTCTTCATGAGACAACTGTGTTGTGCTCAGAGCAAACAAAATATCATAAGTGAAAAGAATTAACTCACCGTCCATGTTGTCAAAAAAGAGTAACTGCAGAGTGACAATGAAGATGACAAGACTGCCTGTGTGACTATGTTTCTCTTTTACACTTATTTATCAGGAGCATTGTGGGCGGACTTAAAGTAAGACAAGTAGGCAACTGTCTGGAGCACCGAACTAAAAGGGATCCAAACAGCTATAGATTTATTATGATGTTTAGATATGACATAATGTTATTTTGCTATTCTAACTAATTATATCCAGAAATAACTTTTTTTTAAAGATACATTGTAAATGTGCCACTCCCCCGTGCGCTACAGACTAATGGACTGTTCCATAACAGGAAGAACCACTGTGACTGCAGCACATCACATCACAGTGAGAGTTGTTGTACTATTGTCCTGCTATTGCTGTGGCTTCTCT
Source organism: Thunnus albacares (assembly GCF_914725855.1). Classification (NCBI taxonomy): domain Eukaryota; kingdom Metazoa; phylum Chordata; class Actinopteri; order Scombriformes; family Scombridae; genus Thunnus; species Thunnus albacares. The sequence continues at coordinate 9,818,671 of NC_058127.1, read as the reverse complement.
TATTTTCAGAAAGTCAAACCTGGCAAAGCTTCCACTTAATAACATTTTGATTGTATCCAAATGTTAATAGTAATAGGTTGTTTTTATGTGTAGTTGAACATTCTCAGGATAATTTAGGTATAAGGTTTGAAAGTAAAACTTGTAGTTAAATGTCTGCATGTGACATTATTGTTTGGGGGTCTGATGAATTAGAGAACCTTATTTCACAGTGCACAATGTCAGTAAAGAAAAAGTACAGAATGACAGTTGCCTGAATCTGCTACATAACTGCAAGTATGTTTCCATAAAGGTGATAGATGGAGCAACAATAGCATGTTGTTATTGTCTTTTTAACTACATTATGAAATCACAAATCACATGTGCTTTCAAATAAAATATTTATTGGTTTAACTAAAAACTTTATTTGCTCAAATTACATTCTGTCAAATCTTTCAATACTGATACTTTGTTATCAAGACAAAAGAACAAAGCGTTTTTTTCCCCCAAAACGTTATATGCAAAAGATAATAAGAAGGACAATGAAGAAATCTTTGTTTTAGGTTGTGATGAAATCAAAGTGTCCATGTACTGCAAACGAAGTTTCCCCATCAGTAACCGAAGAGTTTCTGTGTGTCTCAGATACAGTAAATACGTTTCTCCTGCGTTCCAGTGTCTTTGACTTCATTGGATTCTAACAGCATTACATGCTAACTTTGATTTTTCCACACCATCATGTAAAATATTTCATCTTCTTATCTTTTATGATATAGCAACTCACATTGGAGGTTAAATACTGTCATTGCAGATATCTAGGCATTTATTTTAAACTCAAACATGCACATACATACTGCAAGCGAGCCATTTGAGCTTTCCTTGTTTCAACAGGACATCTCATTTCACCATCACACTGTATAATTAGACACCAAAAAGGAAGATTCATGTCTATTTTGTCAAAAATACAAAGCCACTCAAGCTCTTAGCCTCTTTTTTTCTGTTCTTCATCATTCAATATGTCTCCCTCCTTCATTCCCTTTCTTCCTAGACACGACAAACACCAGCCTGGCGGTGTAGGCCAGGTCAGCGAGGTAAAGCAGGAAGTTGACCGCAATGAGCACCGCCAGATACACGCACCCACAGCAGCTGGGAAGTGTGAAACACAACCAGTGGCATGATGGGATATCTCAGTCAGTCAGGAGCTGAAAGTGACCTCTGTAGTGCAACGATGGTTAAGATGAGTCTTTTTTTTTTTTACTGAATGTGAGATCTTGTGTTGGCTGCTTTTCACATGCTCTGTTGATGTTTGTCATATATTCTGCAGAGACACAATAAAAAAAGAGACTGATCAGAAGAAAATGAACTAACATTTGTGGAAGTGATGATGTTCGTTTGGACTATCTTGATGCAAAATGCAAGCAAGGCACTACTGTATATTAATGAAACACAAATATTATATAGGACTTTATTTCTTAAGTAGAAATTTCAGTCAGTTTATTCTAATTTGTAAAATGCTGTGGCCCTAACTTTATGATTCCTCTTTTAAGTCTTAACAGCCCATGTTGTAGAAATGCTCAGTATTCAGTCCTACTTGTTGTCTTATTTACTCTCTATTTTTGCTGAATATTACCAACAGGTTTTTTTTGTCTATGGGGTAATTAAGGCCTAATGTATTGAGGAAATGGTCTTCTGAATCATGAAAAGTCATAAATGATGATCTACATAAACAACAAAAATATAAAGTGAAAAATTGCAACACCAATGCTCTAATTAAATTATTGCAAACTTCATCATCTATAACTGACGTGTCCAGGCTCAAACTAAAGTTGTGTAAAGACTGTGGAACATGTGAGGAACCTCAGTTTGCTGTTCAAGCTGTGACCTGTGCAGGGTAGATATATCATTTACAGGAAGTGGAAGTTTGCCTGCTTTTAAATCTCAAGGGCTTGGAAAGTCCCTCAGTCTAAAATGGCACTGAACTGTTTGATATTGGTGCCCTCTAGTGTCCAAGCTGCAATGGTGTGCATTAAATTGTATTTATGTATCTCAAAATCATTAAACAAAAACAGATTTGCCTCAGAGGGCTGCACACCTCTTACCTGCAAAATTATGTCAAAACATGCAGAATTGTTGCATTTTTTCTGGCATTTCAGGTGTTTAACACATTACTCTGATCATGTCCTAATGTACTGTGGGTGCAGTACTATACAGGTCCATGGTGTATCTTTCATGCAAGTATCATTCCCAGAGAAAAAACACACTCTCTCATTCTGCCAATTCAAACCCTGAAAACTTTGTGAAGACAGTGGTTGATGCATCACAAATACCAAACGTGACTCCTATGGCAAGCCGTTTTAACATTTAATCGAACCACACTCCTATCTGTAATTACATTTAGATGTCCATAATTGCATTTCTCCTGGTCAAAACTGTATTCTCACTAATCAGAATGGTAATTAAATATATCCACAATAACATTCTTATTAGTAGAAATTGTATTTCAAGATATCTGCAACTTGTATCCACAACTTTGATTGTACTGGTCAAAAATACACTTAAGATATCTTAAAATCCTTAAACCCTTAGCTTGACTGGATATGTACTGCAGATATCTGTAATTAATTCTTCCTTGTCAAAATGACATAGCATTCTTCCTAGGACAAATGACGTCACTGTTTCCATCCATGTGTATTGAGCTTTCAATTTCAGATGTCCACATTTACATTTAACAGGGCTTGCCATACTCTCCTCCTTTTGCGTAGGTTGCATGCTTTGTTGCAATATTTTACATGTGCATTTGGATCCACCAGAAAAACTTCCTCTTTCGTTTCTCCTGTGCTCTGACTCTTGTTTCTATTCTAATTTTATCAAATTATCACAAAAAGGTGTCAGTATTTCTTTAATGAAGCTTTATGCTGTTGTTGTCTTCACACATGGTGACTAGCTCCTCAAAGGAATGAAAATTGAGGAGTTTGTCTAAATGATCTGGTGAGGAAGTGTGGTGGTCGATGCCATGTCGTTTATGGACTGGAAGAAAAAGATGAATAACCACATGAGCAACAAGTTCCAGGTTGCACAGCTCCTTAATGTTTGTGGCTCGAGTCCTCTCATGCCAAGCCTCCAGGTACAGCACTGGACTGTGAAGCCAATTTGACATAGCAGCTAAACCTACTTCCGGTGACTCAAATAGCAAGTGAAAGTAAAATGAGAATAGATTGAGTCAGAGCACAGGAGAAAAGAAACAGGACATTTTTCTGGTGGATCCAAATTATTGTTGCTCTTAACTGATTTTTCTTTGAACAACATGGACGGTAAGATACTGTTACTGTTATTTCTTAACATAGCTCACTTTATATTCATCTGACATAACTATGCAGTACATTCTGGAAACTCATATTTTGGCAAAATATCATTTGAATGATAACATCTGAAACCACTACAGGCTAATTATTGTGATCAAATCATTGGCAATTGTGAAATATATCAACAAAGCTTGCAAAATCCTACTTAAAAGGAGGAGTCACATGTTTGGTATGTGTGACTCATCAACCATTGTCTTTACATTCTGGCCAGTAACATCTGAACAAAGTAGCTCATGTCTGGCTCATTACATAAGTGTTGCAAAGAGTTTTGTCAGCTACATTAATCAATGTATCACTATTTAAAATCCATCAATATACGTAAGGAATAAAGTTATGTTTCACTTTCTGTTTTTTTCTTTCCCTCTCTCTTACACACATACACACATCTCTTGTATTTGCATGCCTGCTCTCTTTCACTTTCTCTTTTTTATTAATTAATTTCTCAACCCTCGTTAAACTACTGGGCAAATGTGTTGGCTATGGATAGAAATAAATCACTCCATAACTATAAATTGAAAAAAAACACAAATTGAAGAATTTCTATATTTACCCCAAGCATCTTTTTCTGCATTATGTTCTGTAAAAAAAAGTTTTCATATCGGTGCATATCGGACAACATATAAGCCGATACGGATATATCTGTGATAGTCCAATATCTAAATTGGTCAAGCTCTACTAAGTTTTAGTAAATGTGCACTGGCTCTGACAATAAATAAGCTTATCACATATTTTCTTCAGGCATGAGCTCTCTGCCGATTTGTCGCCTCACCGAACACACAAGCAAGCACCATTGGTTAATATTCAATCTGAATTATGTGAAAACAGCAGAAGAAGAGATAAAGACTCAAGCAGGGTGCGAGAGAGGGAGGGTTTGTGACTACACAGAAAGTGACATATTAACTTTGATGTCGTCTTGCACTATATTTCAGCAACCACTAGATGGAAGCACAATGCATGCTTAGTTATAGAAGCTAAACTGAAGTCCATTGTATTCAGTATAGTGATGAAAAGTTTACAAACACAATTTTTTTATCAAGGTGTATGATCAGTATATGACATCTTTACAGTAAACCATTTTTTTGTTAATTTTATTTTCAGCATTTTTTATCACCAATTAATGACTGTAAGTGTGAACGCTTTGTGTTACAGCATACTGCTGACTCTTTTTAGACACTGTTACATCACGATTTTGTTCATGACATCAGGAGTTTTGAGAGCACAGTTCAACTTTGAGCATGTATTCACGTCTTTTGTCACCTATTGTCTAATCGTGTCTAGAAATCCAAACAGTAGGGAAAAAATGAATTACAGATTCTGATATGCTGGCAAAATCTGTTTTTTCTTAATAAAAAAGTGTACTGAAAGCTTAGAAAGAATATTAGAACAAATCACAATTTACATGTACCATGATGTCTTTTGTTTTAGGTTGCATTCCTGATGGAAATGTTTTAATGATATGAAAAAAATATATATTTGTTGCTCAGAGGCAGAAAAATTGAGAAACAGACAAAAGATCTGCAAACTGTAATAACAATGCCCAATAAATTTAATTAAAGTCCCCCTCCACTCAAAGTTTTTTTTTTTTTTTAAACTTCTGAAATGAAATGTATTTGCATGTTCATAGATTCTGGAATTTTTTAATGAGGGAGAAGGAGTAGATGTAATTTTAAGGGTTTTAACAAGATAATTTAACTTTTTTTCATGGAAAAAACATATCAGACACGAATTATTATTCAAAGTAGAGTATTTTATATACATCTTAAAATATATCTGAAGAGGATCTTTACGCAATTTTTTGACAGAACTTTCTGTCATGCTTTGTCAACAAACTCATTACTAATGTGGTTGCAATCTGCCAACTGTAAGTCCACACAAACACAAATGTACAGTATTAATTATACTTTGCCATTTGTCTCTTCTAGTGCTGACAACAAGGAGGATTCTCCTGCTGGGAAAAACAGGAGCTGGGAAAAGCAGCCTGGCTAACATCATATTGGGAGAAACCAAAACTGTCAATGGAAGAAGCATCACTTTGATTGACACTCCTGGTTTATTTGACCCAGGCAGGTCTGAGGAGGACATGAAGCCTGAGATACTGAAATGTTTCTCTCAGTGCACTCCTGGGCCTCATGCTTTTCTCATTGTACTTAAAGTAGAGAAATACACTAAGCAGGAGAAAGCTGTCGTCAGGAAAATATGTCAATATTTCTCTGAAGAAGCTCTCAAATATGCTGCAGTTGTCTTCACTCATGGTGACCAGCTTCCCAAAGGGCTGAAAATTGAGGAGTTTGTCAGTCAGAATGAATGCCTGAGTGATCTGGTGAAGAAGTGCAGCGGCCGATGCCACGTTGTTGATAATAAATACTGGACAGACAAGCAAAAAGATGAATATAGAAGCAACCAGTTCCAGGTGGAGCAGCTACTCAACACAGTAGACAAGATAGTCATGGAAAACAAAGGAGGCTGCTACACCAATGAGATGCTACAAACAGTGGAGAAACAGTCAGAAACTAGTAATAAGACTAACAACAGGGTCCCTATGAATGTTTGGATCAAATTAACAGGCCCCACAGCAGAATCAGTGGCGAAAGCTTTCTTCGGGCAAGCTGTCGTAGTTTTACAGGAAACAAGGGAAGCAAGAAGAGGAGCGGAAGATGTAACGGCAGAAGCAGAAGAGGAAGCAAACAGTGCACAGAAAAAGGAAGTGTACATAATAAACAGAGTTATAAAAGGATCATTAATGCCAATATCACCCGGAAAAGGAGCTGAAGGAGGAGGTGCAAAAGTAACTGGAAGAGGAGGAACAACAACAAGAGTCAAACCAGTGTCAGCAGGTAAGAAGTGATCAAAGACAATAATGGGAGCATTTTTGTGCCATTTTGTCCTAATTCAGAAGAACAAAAGAGAATGGAACATATTATAAGATCATGCTCAGCATCCATTTGGGAACAAGCTGATTTCCTGTAGGCCATTAATATTAGAGATGCAACAATTAGTCGATTAATTGACAGAAAATTCATCTGCAACTGCTTTGATAATTGGTTAATTGTTTAATTCATTTTTTAAGAAAAATACAAAAATTCTCAGGTTCCGGCTTCTTAGATGTGAACACTATTTAGTTTTTTTATTTTAGCCTTTTATGATGGTAAACTGAACATCTTTTGGTTAAGGACAGTTGGCTGGGACACAACAAGACATTTTAGGTTGCATCTTGGACTTTGGGAAATGGTGATGAACATTTTTTAAATCAACATTTCTTAGATAAACAACTAATCAATTAATTGAGAAAATAATTGACAGATTAATCGACAATGAAAAGAATCATTAGTTGCAGCCCTAATTAATATTAGAAAACACTGCAACATGAAATAACCAAATGCACAATATTACAGCTGTAGCCACAGTTTTAAGCTAATATCCAGTGCAAAGTATTCTGTCGAGTTGCCAGTTATGCTTGCAAGCTAATGTTAGCAATGAGGACTGGCCTCCCTCTACAGTGATTATTATGTGATGTTTATGCAAAGGAAGTGCTAATGTAATCAAGCTTGCAATATTTAGTCTTTGATGTGACAACATAAATTAATGGCTAGAATACTAACAGTGTAAGAGAATAAGCTAAAAGCAAATGGGCTGTTCAGTGTTAGTTATCAATCATTTTCTCTTCTAGTGCTACCAACAACAAGGATTGTCATCGCTGGAACAGCCGGAGCTGGGAAAAGCATCAGAGGTAACAACAGCACAGTGTCAATTTATGGAGACAACAAATATGTCTTTGAGGAGTTATACAAGGAGTTAAAATCTTCCCTGTGATTACAATTAATGTTTATATACTGTAGACATATTTCTATATGTATATGTTTAAACTGATACGCATCTTGAGACTCAAAGTGGCAAGGTAGGAGAACAAGTCAAGACGAATTTTCATTATTCTCTTCTAGTGCTAAAAACATACAGGATTGTCCTGCTTGGAGAAACTGGAGCTGGGAAAAGCAGCCTGGCAAACGTCATATTTGGAGAGGATGTGTACAAGATGAAGAATAACCCCACCTCGGGAAGAAGTGAATGCCAAACAGAGTCCAAATCTGTTCATGGGAGAAGAATTACGTTAATTGACACTCCTAGTTTCTTTGACGCAGATAAGCCAGAGCAGGAGCTGAAGCCTGAGATAGTGAGGTGTATCACTGAGTGTGCTCCTGGGCCTCATGCTTTTCTCATTGTGCTTAAAGTGGAGAAATTCACAGGGCAGGAGCAGGTTGTCATCTCGAAAATATGCCAGTATTTCTCTGAGGAAGCTTTCAAGTATGCTATAGTTGTCTTCACTCATGGTGAGCAGCTCCCTAAAGGCATGAAGATTGATGACTTTGTTGGTCAGACTGAAGGTTTGAAGGATCTGGTGAAGAAGTGTGGCGGCCGATACCATGTCGTTGATAATAAAAACTGGAACAACAACCAACAGGGTGACTACAGGAGCAACCAGTTCCAAGTGGAGCAGCTACTCAACACAGTAGACAAGATGGTGATGGAAAACAAAGGATGCTGCTACACCGGTGAGATGCTACAAGCAGTGGAAGGAAACAGGACATCAGTAGGAGACATGTCGCTGAAAGAGACCAGCAATAAGACTAACACCGGTATCTCTAAGAATGAGTGGATCAAATTAACAGGCCCTGCATCAGAATCATTGGTGGAAGTGTTCTTTGGGCCAGTTATCAAAACTGGGGCAGCAACAAAAGGAGCAGAAACAGCGGCAGTGGGAGAGGCAGAAGAAGAAGGGGAAGGAGAAGCATCAACAGAAGCAGAAGAAGATGTAGCAACAGAAGCAAAGGATGGAGAAGAAGAAGGAGACGAAGGGGCGGCAATAAAAGAATGTCAAGCAGAGGAAGAAAAAACAGGACACAAAGAAGAGGCAACAACAGACGCAAACAAAGAAGCACCAACAAAGGCAAAAAAAGGACAAGCAGCAAGTGGTGGATCAGGTGGTCTGTTTGGGATCCTTAAAAGAGCAGCAGCATCAGTAGCAAGAGCTGCAGTTGCAATAATAGCAGGAGCAGCAGCATTAGTAGCAGTAGCTGCAGGTGCAATAATAGCAGGAGCAACAGCATCAGTAGCAGGAGCTGTAGGTGCAATAATAGCAGGAGTAACAGCATCAGTAGCAGGAGCTGTAGGTGCAGGAGGAGCAGCGAGTGCAGGAGGGGCAACAGGTGCAGGGGGAGCAACAGGAGCAGGTGGAGCAACAGGTGCAGCGGGAACAACAGGAGCAGGTGGAGCAACAAGTGCAGGAGTAGCAGCAGGAGCAGAAGGAGCAGCAGGAGCAGGTGGAGCAACAGGTGCAGCGGGAGCAACGGGAGCAGGTGGAGCAGCAAGTGCAGGAGTAGCAGCAGGAGCAGGCGGAACAATAGTGAAATGTGCAATAACACTGGTAGTAGCAGCAGTAGGAGGAGGAATATGGTATGCAGTAAATAAAATAAGAGCTTTTTTAAACGACCTGCCACGACGTATTGCAGTCATCTTGCTGGTGGTTGCCTTCTTCTCATTGCTACTGTTATCATTTTGTGTCCAAGTCAGAATGGCTGGGACCCTCCTCCTAGTGTTTGGAGTATTACTATTACTTTTGTTGTTAGTGGTGTTGTTTTTCTTGCTAGAAGAAGAGAAGAAAGTGAAGGACATGAGGGAGAGGCAACAACAGAGGCAAAAGGAGAAGTAACAAGAAAAGCAGAAGAAGGAAAAGCAAAATCAAAAAAAGTAGAAGCAGTAAGTGACGGATCAGATAGTCTGTTTGGGTTCGTCACTGGGACCGGAGTGAACAGGAGCAGTGGTAGCAGCACTGGGAGTAGCTGCAGCAGTAGTAGGAGGAATAAGTGTAGTAGAAAAATAAATCAGGTAAAAGCTTTTTTGAAGAGCCAGCTACAGTGTATTAGAGTCATTTTGCTGGTGGTTGCCTTCTTCTCATTGCTACTGTTATCATTTTGAGTCAGAATGGCTGAGATCCTCCTCGTATTGTTGTTGTAGTATTACTATTGTTTTTGTTGTTAGTGTTAGTATTCTTGCTAGTATAGATGTATGTAACTATTGGATTTTCAATAACCCAACTGCTGTAATAAGTGAAGTATCGGCTATTATCAGTTGGCCTGCCGTACTGTAACATTCAGCTTCACCATTTTTCAATAATTTTTAACCTTACAGCCACATTTATGCTTCTACTTTGAGGTATTGAGATAATCCACCAAAAGTGGATAAAGTTATAGTTTAATGTGAGACATAAATTATGTCATCATATATATTCTTTTCTTTTTTATATTCTATCAATTAGTTTATGATAGAAAGTTTGTTGCAACTGGGAGAATGTTTTTTTTTTGTTTGTTTGTTTTTTGGGTTGTTGTTTTTTGCTTGAATTTATTTATTGTTTTTTATATTTTTTTCACACATATAATAATAACATAACAAGTAAAACAAAAAAGGGAAACAAAAGAAAACAAAACAAAGCAAAAACGTGAAAACATAGATGTAAAAGTATATGAGATGACAACAAAAAAGCACAAAACAAAACAAAGCAAAAGGACAGCAAAAAACAAACATGCAATGACAGTGGACTTGATAGGACAACATACAATAGAAATATGCAATAATCCAATACAATAATCAAACAAGGAGAGGAGACCAGATTCCAGAAAAGGAGACCAACACTTTTTAAATGAATTGTGTTATTTTTAAGGGTTGTGGACAGCTTCTCTAGTGTGGAGTGCTCAGTGATTTATGGAAAGTTTAGATCTATTTTTCCAGTTGAGAAGAATAACCTTTTTTGCTATTGTTAGGGATGTTACAAGGAAAGGTTTAAGGTGGAGGCAGAAGGGGAGAAGGGTGATACTGAGGCCGGAAATGGTGGACAGTCTGCTCATGAGCTCGGAGCAGAGTGATTGAATATATGAGCAGAGCCAGAATGCATGTATATGGTCATCAGTGAAGTCTGGGCAGTGAGAGCTTTGTCATTATTGGTTAATCCCATAAGGTGAAGTTTACAAGTGGTGATGTGTGTTCTACGCAGGATTTTGTAATGTATTAGCTGCGTCATGGAGTTGTCTGTCATGGAGAAAGTAAATGGTTTGCCAGTCTATGTGGAGGAGATGTGCTTGAAGGTCAGAGGTCTATTTATCAATAGGCAGTGAAAACAGAGGTTTTACTCTTACTTTTAAGCTAGTCAGTAAGTTTCTTGTAACTTCAAAATACTCCTAAGTTGAGAGGGTTCAGATGGTCTCCGAAATTGGTTAAAAGTAAGTTCTAGATGACTGCTGTACAGAAAGGGGAGTAAGGACTAAACAAGCAAATATCATGATGAGTAATACCTTAGCTCAAGCAATATGTAAAATTCTGAAAAGGGTATTTGATTTGAACATTTAAAAGTTACACGAATTCACTGAGCAGGAGAAAGCTGTCATCACAAAAAATGTTACCAGTTCCAGGTGGCACCAGCTACCAGTTCCAGGTGGCAGAGCTACTCAACACCATAGACAAGATAGTGATGGAAAACAATGGAGGCTACTACACCAATGACATGCTGCAAACAGTGGAGAGAGAAATACAGAAAGAGGAAGAGCGCATCAGACTGTCATCAGGAAACATGACACAGGAAGAGATCAGACAGCAGTGTTGTTATTGGGACATGGACTCTACATGACTTTGTGGTGTTTCATGATGATGATTTGCTTTATTTTCTGTTTTGTTTTTTGTTTGTTTGTTTTTTGTACATTAAGTGTTTGTTGCTCAGTTATAAATGTGTTGTGCAACAATAAAACCACTGATTGGTCACCTGTCTATTCAGTTGTTTCATTTTTTTCATAGAACCACTTAAAAGGTTAAAGGATACAGCTGAAGATACCCTCTCTATATATACATTGATTGTCAGTAAATGGCCTAATACAGGTTATTCATGTTGTGATGTTGCCAATAGAAACAAATAAAACAAATTCCTTTCAGCTTGTTCTGTCTCACCATGTGTCTGAGATAAAACACTCCACCCTAAAAAGGTATGAAAAGGTGCAGCTGCCATCTCTTCCTCTTTGACACTTGTAATAAGTAAAAAATACTCCATTAGTCATATTCTAGATGCCCATAACAAAAAGCCATTGTGTTTTTCACTATATGAATGTAAAATGCACTCATAACACTGAGTATTTAATTACATTCAGTGCAGGGAAATATGGAGCTTTGAGGGGCAGTAAATGCTGTTACAAAGTATCACATCAGGTTCCACTTCAACCTTTCTCTGGAAACTGTCATTAATACATTCATTACTGTACATTCTGTCTTATCTTCTGTAATGGCCTATTTACTGTAAGCACACAGGACACGAGTTTTGATCTGAAATACGAAAGTGGTTGTTGGTACATGGACTCTACATGACTTTGTCGTTTTTTATGATGATGATTTGCTTTCTTTTTGTTTTGTTTTTCTGTTTGTTTGTTTATAGATTAAGTGTTTGTTGCAGTTATAAATGTATTATGCAACAATAAAACCATTGATTGGTCACCTGTCTATTCCGTTGTTTCTTTTTTCAAAGATCCTAAAAGATTAAAGGATACAGCTGAAGATACCCTCTCTATATACATTAAATGTCAGTAAATGGCCTGTTGCAATTTATTTCTCTGTGCCATAAAGCTCCATTGTTATCCAAAACTTATTAAAAACACATTAATGTGCCACATTGTTGCACTGGTTGACACGTTACCTTATTACAATGAAAAAAGCCACTGTAGTATATTTTGAGTTAATCCCACATATTTACAAAGTATACTCTAAAAAGTAATTCAGGGGACATTTTCCTCAACACTTAATTAAATGAATAGTTGCAAGCTAAAAATTGAAATTGATGATTTAGATAAGCTTTTTAAATTGCCAACATTATTTTAATGAGTTGTGTTGACATAATACTGCTGGTAATTACATCAACCTTATATTGTTTGTCAAATTTCTGCATTCATTGATTTTAAACAAAATTCAATTGTAGTAATTTAATGAAATTGGCTTGATTACTTAATTTCTCTCCACCTTGAGTGCAGGATTTCAAGTACCGACACCCACCCACTTAACAAAATCAGACAGTTCAGACTGAGTATTAGAGGAGCTGTAGGCTGAACAAATATGGCACAGGGATACAGAGGACATTTTTCAAGATGAGTACCATTTCATTTACAAACAAATTTTACTAAAGCGATGGGCATGTTCTCGATAGTGATATGACCAATAGTGGACTTGTACAGAAGTTAGGCTACAGATGAAGTTAGGCTACAAGTTGTGCTAACACACAACTTGATGGAATCTGTTACTACTACACATAGCTAAGGCTATTCATATTTAGCAGTATGATCTGGCCATCCTTCCCCTTTACTTAAGCATGGCAGTGGATTAGAATGATAAAGTTTTATTTGTGAAATCTGCTCTGCTAAGTGGGGCTTTTCATTTGTGCAGGGGGGAGAAAATAGAGCAGTTGGAAAGTATTGAGAGATGGACTGTTGGTTTTGGTCTGTTGACAGGATGTGTGCAACATTAATGTTCATTTTACTGCTCACACACAGAGCGTTAAGGAGTTTCTGAGGTTCCCAAGAATAGCAAATAATTGTGGGTTCTATTCTGTAATATTCCTAAAGGCCAAAACTGTTCACATTCACAAAGGAGTAGAAAAGCAGTTACTGGTCACACTTGGAACACTAAGGTGTTCATGGTTTCAGTTTCTTTCTTCTTTCAGTTGCCATCTCTTCCTCTCTGACATTTGTAATAAGTAAAAAGTACTCCATTAGTCTTGTGTAATATTGTAAATGACAATAACAAAAAGTCATTGTGTTTTTCACTATTTGAAAGTAAAATGCACTCTGAGTATTTAATCATTCATTGCAGGGAAATATTTGAGGGGCAGTAAATGCCGTAATGATTGTAAGAAACCCAAATAATTTATTACATAGTTGCATTTACTTGTTGCCAATTATAGATTTTTATACACTGTGTACAATTTGCATAATAATATCCCAGTCACAACCTGTCAGCTGCACTGTCAGCAGTGTGTCATAATTATCTATCTAGCTAAGCATCATATCAGGTTCCACTTCTACCTGTTTCTTTGGAAATTGTTATTTATACATTCATTACAGTACATGCTGTCTTATCTTCTGTAATGTATTGTTTACTGGCATTAGTAAAAGAAAAAAAAAGACTAATTCCTTCCCATTTGCCACTCATTCAAAATAGTGTTGCTAGGATTTAACATGCACCATTTTTCACTGATCTCTCCATCCTGACACTTGCTTCCAATTCCTTTAGAATAGATTTTTAAAACATAATATATTCATTACCTTTAAAGCTCTAACAGGTTATATTACTGAGCTGTTAACACCCAATGTCACAAACCAACCATGCAATCTGCAAATATTTTCCTCTTTGTCTTCAGTTTTAAACATTCATTTTTACCAACGTTAAATATTAAATAATTTCTGCTTGTTTTACTTAACCTAATGTAGTTTTTATGTTTTATTCTCTTCGTGTTAATTTGTTTCTATTTTGCTACTTTTAGTTCTAATTTATTTTACCTGTTTTGATTCATTGTCAGTATCATTTTACAAAATCAGTTGTACAAATGAATGATGTCAAGCCAATTTTAAACAGAAATTAACCTTACAATCAATTGTATTGAACATCAATTTGATGTTACGTTATTTTCATGTGTGAAATTGACTACATGGATACATACAATTCACTACAAGTGAATTATGGGATGGTCATTACTGCCATTGTTCAGGTACGGTTGATAAACAAGTCAGACTGGCAGGAAATGGCAACACAGTCAAACCACAGCTAGAACACAGGAGGAAAATTAAGCAGCAAGGACATCAAGCAGTCCGGATAACTACTGTGATTTCTTTTTTGACAACATGGACGGTGAGTTGAGCTTGCTTCATATCGGTGTTAACACTGAGCAACATGCTGTATATTATTCTGCCATAAATAGAACTTTAAAAAGAAAGAAATAGATCAAAACAAAACCGCTTCAATGTGTCAATGTTTTGTATCAATAATGACACTTTCAAGATTAGCTGCTGCCTAAATGATCTATAAAATACATAAAACAATGCTTTAAAATCGAGGAAATATTTGATTCAAGCTCTCATTCAATAATAATTATGTATTCTGTGTTCATCTGTTCATGTGTTCATGTAAAACTCACTCACTGCTATGAGAAAATTTGATATATTGATGTTTATCAATTTAAATTGTCATTCCAATCCAAGACTTAACAAGCAAATGTTATCAGTCCAATCACATCAAGTGCAATAATATATGGTTAAGTGCAATACAACCTGCAGGGTACCCTACATACTTATCAATACTCTGTATTGCCATTTATGTTTTATATATAGCTTTATTGTTTTACCTATTGCTCTTTGTTTTCAACTTTATATTCATTAATATTATGGCTAATAAATGCTGGGGTTGTCTCATCTTAAGAATTTTATTGCACAGTTGACTGCTATGCTAGTTTGAGTATATAATCCAAAAAAACCAACAACCTTGAAACCAAAGTATTCTTACTGTAGCTGAGTCATATTTCACATAGCTTATTTCTTTAGCACCAGAAATCAGAGGGGAAACTTCAACATTTATAACAGTTGTTTAAGTAATTTTTAGCCATGATAGTGGCATGGCTCTACAGATGGCCTGTCAGTCTGTTTGACAGTCAGCTTGTCAGTCCACTTCTGTGGTCCAGATTAAAATACCTCAATAATTATTGGATGAAACTTTATAGAAACACTCATTGTCCCCAGTCTCCTTTAACTTTTCATCTAGCACCATATAACATTGTATAAAATTGTTCAATATTTTGGTTTATGAACAAATTCTTGCAAAACTATGACATTTCCATCATCCTCAGCTGTACTTTGTGTTTAGGGCAACAAGTTCTCCAAATTAAATGACCGAATAAGCCGTTTGACCATGCAGTCCATAACAATACATAGGACTGTTTTCCAATCTGGTGCTGATAACAGTAGAAATTGGCAGGACAACATCATTTGTCTTTGCTTTTCAAAACTGTTTCAAATCACATTAAATAATAATGTTTTATGATGTGACAACGCCTTGGTTCAGGTCTGGTTAGGTTTAGGCACAGAAAACACTTTGTTTGATTTACGGAAAGATCACGGTTTGGGATAAAATGATCACTTTGTTAAGGTTAAAGAAACGTGGTGTGGGTTAAAGTTACTACTTGCTTTAAGTTAGGCGATCTTCATTATCATGGCTACAGTAATAACCATGAGATTAAGGTTAAGGGACGATCAGAGTTATGTGTTTTTTTTAAAACTGTCTCACTCAGACATAACTATGTCATTTTTGGGCAGTTGACATTCTGACCTATTGTGTCATTTTTCTTGGGAAGACAGTCTCATTTTGTGCTGACTGGCAAATGTGGCAAAAGATGGTGAACATGCTAAACATTATACTTGGTATAGTTGGTATAGTCGGTATACACAGTAAACATCATTGTGAGCATGTTAGCATGGTGACTTAAGCGCAAAGCACTGCTGTGCTGTGCGCTCTACAAAATTGAAATGGCCATTTTTTAAATATTTTTTGTTGTTATAGACAAAATAATGAATTGTGCAATTGAACAAATAATCGGCAGATTAATTGCCAACAAAATAAGTGTCAGTTGCAGCCTTAAGAAAATAACTTTCAGAACCTGAAGGACAAGCTAACAGAACAAGTAAAAGTGAAATATATACTTTAATAATAGAGAGTCATTGTTCTCTTCTAGTGCCAAGGAGGATTGTCCTGCTGGGAAAAACTGGAAGTGGGAAAAGCAGCCTGGCTAACACCATATTTGGAGAGGATGTGTTCAAGATAAGCCATGCTGCCATCTCTGAAACCAGTCATTCTCATGCAGTAACCAAATATGTAGATGGAAAAAGCATCACCTTGATTGACACTCACAGTTTTTTTGACACGTGCAAGTCTGAGAAGTTGCTCAACACTGAGATAGTGAAGTGTATCACTGAGTGTGCTCCTGGACCTCATGCTTTTCTCATTGTGCTTAAAGTGGCGAAATACACTGAGCAGGAGAACGTCATCAAAAAGATACAACAACATTTCTCTGAGGAAGCTTTCAAATATGCTGCAGTTGTCTTCACTCAAGGTGACCAGCTCCCTGAGGGAATAACAATTGAGGAGTTTGTCAATCAAAGTGAATATCTGAGTGATCTGGTGAAGAAGTGCGCCGGCCGGTGCCACGTCATTGATAATAAATACTGGAAGGACAACAAAGAACACAACTACAAGAGCAACCAGTTCCAGCTGGCAGAGCTACACAAGACAATAGACAAAATATCTGAAGCAAACAATGGAAGCTGCTTTACCAATAAGATGCTAAAAACAGTGAAAACAGAAATACAGAGAGAGGAAGAGCACATTAGACAGTCATCAGCAAACATGACACAGGAAGAGATTAGAAATAAGGCTAAAATCAATGTTTTTGACAGGATGTTGATTAAATTTGCAGGTGTTGCAACAGGTGCATTGGTAGGAGCTTTGCTTGGTATGACAGGGGTGGTTACATCAACTCCTTCAGGTATTTCAGAGCTGGCAACACCAGCAGGAGGAAGAGCAAGTGTTGCATTGGCCGCCCAAACTGCTGCAATAAATGGTGTTCGAATAGGATATAATGCAGCTGACAGAGCAGAAACTCCCCTTGAAGCTGTACACAAAGCAGCGGAGGCTGTCTGGAACCAACATGCCAAATGATTAAAAAAATATTGATACCAACATGGTATTACAATTTTAAAGGGGCCATGTTATACACATTTCCAGGTCTATTAATACTCTGCTGGAATATCTTTTTCATGATTTACAGTTCAAAAAACTCCCTATTAATCTTATACTGCCCCTTTATGCAGCCTCTGAACTCAACCTCTGTGTGAAATAGGCTGTTTTATCTTCTGGCTCTTTCAGGCCCCCCTCTCGATGAACCAACTTTGTAGTAGTGACAGGATTTCACTTCTTTTTCTTGTTCTTTACTCGAAATGTCAACTCAAATATATCCATACATGTTCAAGCCAAATCTGATCTGGATTCCATTTCAATGTTGTTTACTTGGACAAAGCAAACAACACATGGAAAAACCTCATCAACAACTTTAGCAACCAAGGCTACGGAACAGACGGCCGTTTACGGGTATGGGGGATGAGCCGACATCTGCTTGTCAGCATGGTAGAAAAAAAGGTTGCAAACTAAGTGTTCAGAGCAGGTCAAAGCCTGGGCTTTTGAATTGTAGGGAGCATTTCTACATACATTATCCTCAAGTTTTTGAACTTTAGCCATATGTAGCCCTGAAATCACAAAAAGAATAACATGGTCCCTTTAAAAAATCATGATAATCAAAAAGTAAATCTATTAAGGACATGTTAAAGACATTACTTATGAATTTGACAATCATCAGACTGTCATGTTATGGCTTTCTTGGAAGATAAAAGGGTTCAATAATCTGAAATGATCTTATCTTATGTTGCACTTTCCATGACTTTAAGATGCTGAATAATGTTGTTTTTTTGTTATTAGTTTACTCTTTATTGAAGGGTTTTTGCATTTTGTTATGGATGATTCAACAAGTTAACAGCTGTGTGTTGTGTTGGTAAGTCTTTTTCAGTTTCTTTTTTGTTGCACCAAATGACACAGATCATTAATGATAGGACTTTATATAGCTTTTTTATAACTCCATAGGTTAATTAAAAGATAATAGACATTTATTGTGATATTGTGATGACTTCAGTACTTTTGAAAGATCAAAAAATGTTACGATTTGTTTGTATAACTCTTCATTTAAACTTTCCATAACTTTGAGATGCTAGAATATGCTTTTCTGTTTCCTCCATTTATGTTTATTTGTTTTTTACTAAAGTTATGGCTTGTGTTGAGTTATTTAACCATTAAACAGCTGTGTGCTTATAAGTGTCTTCCAGTCTCTGTTTTTGTACAATAAATACACAGACGACACCTCAAAATAGTTTCTCATATTTTTAAGATTCAAACCACCAGACTGAGTTACAATCACAATTTCTAAGGTTTCCAAAGATTGCAACCTGTTTTTTAATGCTTGAGTACAGTAAAATCACCTCCAGTGGTGAAATAACCTTGCAACTAAATGCAGATTGTTCACAATTCATGCTGAGCTAATTATGTCTATGTTTTTCTGTGATTGTAATTCTCAGTCTTTATAAAGCACTGTGTTCAAGCTGACAGCAGCTGCTTTATTTTTGACATTGCATCAGTACAGTTTTTAGTCTGAGTAGGACATCTAGTGGTTCAAAGTGGTAATGCTGCATGATGTTAATTTTAAACAACTTACTGTGTCAAAGTATTTCCTCAGTTTAGATTTGTTTTTTTTTATTTTTCCATGGTGGGAAATCACAACACATGAATGGAAGAAATGTCCAAAACCTAATTGATGTCATCATGATTATAGGTGGATGATTATCCTACAGTCAGCATCATATAATCATCATCAATGTTATCATCATCATTGCATCTTAATAACACATGATCTATTTTTGTTTTTTGGATGTGTCCATTTGCAAGTAGTCATGTGGAGCTGATCCGGTATCATTTACAAGGGAAAGTGAAAGAAAATAAAGCCCCTAAGAGCACACTGTTCACTCAGGAGGCAGGGTGGCATACAGAGAAGTGTCATACTTATTAAAAGCTTTTTTCCATAAGTTCAGGTAAAATGGATGAATACCAACATTCATTATTCTTTGAAGCTCAAGAGCTGACAGACAGAGAGAAGCAGAAGACCAGGAGACACTTTCAGAAAAGACGAGATTCTGGGGGCGGTGATTGTGGAATGACTGACAAGGCTGGAGACAACACTTATAAAATGTGCTTTAAGGAAAAAGAAAGTAAGTTATGACAGCGGGTTAGACTGAGTTATATGTAGAATTTACTTTGTAGTTGGAGCTTAAATGTAGGCTTTTGTTGGGACTGGACTTAGTTGTGTTTTACAGACCAGGAAAGGGTTTTGCAGAGGAAGTTTCACACTATCTCCCTTCCTTCTGGGGAGCTACAACTGACTGTGAGCTAAACCAATTTGCCTCAGACCCCTAAACCCACTGATCAGCCATCTACCAGTCCCTCACAGGTGAGCTAACAGGGTACTATTGACCTTAAGTAACCTAGGCCAACGCTTGCATAATTATGGTAAAAACGAACATCATAACAAAATGATCTAGTCAAACCAGTGTGGAGGGATTTCCCAGGAGTCTTTTTCAAAGTTTTTATGACATCTTTTTTATGATTTATAGAAAATAAAATGCAGTAATCTGATTAGACTTACATTACTATAAAATAATTTGTTTATTGTTGTTTTTCTCCTTTAGATGTTCAAAAAAGAGAACACAAAAGGCCTTGAGAAGATTTTCAAGACAGATGTTTTCCTCCTGTATTACCTGAGAGACAACCCTAAAGCATTCAAACTCTTAGAGAAGCAGCTCTCTGCTATTGGCTGCAAGGTGGAGGTAAACTTTGATGAAGAGGAGGCAGTGGTTAGGGGGGTATTGAGAAGGGGCCTGGAGGAGCTTTTGGCAGTGCTGCAGAGAGATGGGAACTACAGGTGGATAAGGTCTTCATCTGTCTTACTGAGAGCTACCTATGCTATCATGTGGTTGAGCCAAAACAAGTGAAAATCCTACTGCAGGACCTCAACTTTGTGACTGATGATATCAAAGTGTACACAGAGGATGGATATGCTGTGGTTGTGGGAGAGGATCAGGCTGTGAAGGAGAGAATAGCAAAACTGGAGAAGAGACTGCCGACCCGTAAGGAACTCCCAGTTGTGGAGGAGCAGTTCAGACTGGTAGGAAAGGAGTTTAGTCGAGAAATGTGTGCACATTGCCCAGAAGTTAAAATCCTCCAAGGTAATGTGAATTTGATCATCTTGGAGGGCCCTGACAAGGAGGTGCAGTTAGGAGTGACAAAACTTGAAGATATGATCAAAGAGATAAAAGAAAAGAGAGTTAAGCTGTCTACAGCTTTAATGACCTTCATGACATCCAGCGGTGTCATCTCCAAGTACCAGACTTGTTTCCAGCACAGCCTCAGAAGTCCTGTTGCCTTAGAGGTTAGGTCAGACCTGGTACTGTCGAGTTTGTCCTCTGATGCCCTGCATGAGGCTGAGGCAGCAGTGCTGAGAGACCTGAGTGATGTCACTGTGCAGCTGCAGGGTACCGCAGCTCTACCTCCAGATCTAGACAAAGTGAAGGAAATCCTGATCAAAGCCAAAAACCAGGCAAACCTTCGAGAGCTAAGAGTGGATGTCAGCTTAATCCCAGGTCCCAGTGGAGCTATGATGACCAGAGTACAACTGGTAGGCTACAATGAAAATGTGAACAAGCTGAAAGAGGTTCTACAAGACTACCAGATGAACCAAGTCAGGACACAAGAGGTTCTGAACTTACCAAACCCTGATATGACTGACAATTTTGATAAACTCTTGGGCACATTTCAAACTTGGCTCTCTACCTTGGGCAGCATTACTGAGGGAGAGGACCAAGCTTGAAATGCGTTTCCTTCCTTCCTTGACTATTTTCACTGACCCATTTCAGAGGCCTTTTTCCACAGTTTTCCATTAAACCACTTTCTGTCACAAATTTACATAAATACTATTAGATCCATAATAACTTTCGTCTAGATTAATGGGTATCCATTTTGTATCTATTAGTGGTGTGCCTAAATACAAATCTGTTATTCAGCAAAGCACAAATAGTGAGTTTTTTACAAACATTTATTTTACAAATATATATATATTGTACAAATATTTTAAAATTTATTTGTTTTCGGGAAGAAAAAATAAAAAAACATAAATACCAGCGCGCTGGTCAGTTACATCTGTATCTCAGCCTCTCTCCTCTGCTCCGCTGTTACGTCTATCAACAGGTCTCAGTGAGGGGAGTAACAGCCACATCACTCCCGGAGTTGGGGATGTTCCCCAGAGATAAAGCTGAGCTACTGACACAAGCAAAGTGCTCTCAAGGGACTCTCCATAACCTGTTGTTCCCTTTCTCCTTTCCACAAAGTTAGGTTGTAAAAAATAGGCAATAAATGAAAAATGCAAAGCAAGAATTGCTTTTGAAGTTCTTCCCTACATGTTACACGCTGTGCTGTCTCTGGGAAGAATGACAAGTCCTGGAGTTTAGAGTGCTCCCCACATGGCTACTCCTTCCAGCACAGCACAAGAAGCATGACAGTGTCAGGACCCCAGTCCTCAAGGATCGGAGTATACCTGGATTATAACGCAGGTACTCTGTCTTTTTATAGCATCTCCGACACCATGACTCTGCTGCACAAAGTCCACACCACGTTCACTCAGCCTCTCTATCCTGGCGTCGGGCTAAAGGGCGGTGGATCTTATTCAAGCAGTGCATGTTATGCGGAACTGATAAAATTATGGTGATAACATTATATTGAGGTGTTTTTCTCTGTGTGCCATTAATGATCATGCTGCAATTGGACCTCAAATATAAATGATGTCATATGATAAGTAAGACAAGTTTGTTTGTACTGTATAGCACATTTCATACACAAAAGCAATTCACAGTGCTTTACACAATGCACTAAAAACAAAACAAAACAAAAAAACTGAGAGGATATGATTTTACAAGAATTAAATATTGATTTTACAAGAATTAAATATTGTGAAATTAATGAATGGTGAAGCCTGCCTCATCACAACTGTAAGGCCTTCCGTGCCCACTAATAGAATTTTTGTTCTGTAGCTTTTCAACTCTAACAAAGAAACAAAATTAAGAAATACTGGCAACTATTTAAAAATTAATATAACTAGAAGAAAATGCATTTCTGCAGCTTTAAACTAGCACTTTGAGTGATCACTTTCAAACCAGTTTCCTAATTGCAAAACAGTTAACAGTAAAAGGGCAGAATGACATGCTTTGTTCAATTGTTGGGATGTTTATCGCTTGAGCTTTCCAAGCTTAGATATTTTTTATTAGACACCACATCGGTCTATGTTGAAGGTTCGACTTTTGAAAATCTTTAAAATACATTTACCGCTTTGTGTTATGGCCTGATACGATTATATTATGGCAGATTTATCCCACTTAATGTGACATGTTTGTTGAATTGTTTGCTTTCACTCGTTCCATTTGGATTGACAACATTTTGAAATACTTATTTGCATAAAATGGCTGCTGAGAAATGGAAAGCCATGCCACAGTTACGTTTGTTTTGGTGTATTTAGGGTCCACTATGTTACTTTTTTTCAAACTACAACTGTTTTATGAGAAATTAAGATATCTTGGATCTTGGATTTTTTTTTTATCAGGTTCTAGGGAAAGCAAAGTAATTACATGTACAATATATCTTAAGGTGATGCTAATCTGGGCGTCTCTATCCAAAATTGTTCAATAATTCACTACTCACATTGTAGGGAATTTTATCTAGAGGACAACAAAGTCTCTCAGATGGCAATAAAGGAAGCTCTTGGTAGAAACACATTGTTAAGTGGTTTCGGACACATCCATTGTCTTCGCCCTTTCCATACAGAGGTCAAGCGTCACAGTCAACTACAGCCCAGCACGTCTGCAGCTGATAGAAATTTATCCTGTTGCACTGAGGCTGCATGATGAAGACACTGAACACTGTCTGAAACCTCGGCAGGTTGGATGCTTGCCAACACAGGAGAGTGAACTTTGCTCTTGCTGAATCAGATAACTCACCCTCCCTGCTGAGATAGACCACGATAGTTGCCAGTTGCCAGACAATGTGACACAGATATGAAGGAGGACTATGATGCTGTGAATAACCCATTTTTTGTCAATGAGCTCAGTGTTTTTATAGCAAGTTTAGCATAACATATCATAGCTCTGAATGTCATAATACAAGCAGCAAGTTTCCAGTTTGTCCCATTTGCTTTAGGACGGCTGAAGCAAATAAGGCATCAAGGCCTGATGGTTTGACAGGAACAGTGTTAAAGAACTACTGCTCTCTGTTAAAAGGAGATTTTACTGGGGTATTTTTATTTTATAAGATGGTATCACTGCACCCAGCACTTGGAAGCTTTATTTCTTTGTTAATGTTGATTATGTTGTCAAGAAATGTATGCTACCACCTGTATCTACCTGCAAGAACAACTGGAGACCCCAGACCTTCTTAGGTGTGTATAGATGTTTATTCATAAGAATTAGACCTCTGAGTCAAATGTAAGTAATGTCACAATGTAGGATAATATCAAGAAGTTCCAGAAAGGCTTTACCTAGACACAAGGTGTTTTCAGGCTCACCGAGAATTAGAATATCATAAGAATAAATGACAAGTAACAAACATGAGTTTTCTCCAAATTCTAATAAAAATTGTGAATAAGATCCAGGTGGTTGAAAGAGTGTAACTTTGTGGAATGAATGGCATTTGTTACCTTGGGAAAAGTAAGTAATCCCTGATGGAGACTTAGAATAAGGGCCTCAAATTGAATTGAAAATAGACTTACATACCTATTAAGGCGACACCTCCATCTTGTTTATTAGCCCGAAAATCATGAGTCAGGTGGAGCTTTATGCTCAAGAATAAGATCATTCATCAGTAAGGCTTATATTTAAGGCTTATATTTGTAAAACCGAATCTGGAACTTGTTGCAGCATTCAGGATTATAACAGGAAGGTCTGTAGAGCTAACATCAGATAAATATTAATTGGAATGAGACATCATGTATTATCGACAGTTTTGGATTGTATAATGCTACCTCCCATTCCTTTGTCTGTGAATGAGTGCATATAACATAGAGCTCATTAAATATTTTTTTAATTGATGTAATAACAATGCTTTATTGTCATTTCTGTATTTTGTCAGCTTCATCAGATGTGGAAGCACAGTTACTGGGAAAGGTCACCACTGCCCTTCCTTTTAATGTAGCCTATTATTATTATTATTATCATTATTATTACTATTCGTAGTAGTAGTAGTAGTAAAACACAAGGGTCACGGTGATTTGTCTTAAATTCTGTGTTGTTTTTTATTACTTGCAGGGTATATTCATACTCTCAGTGTTATCGTGTGGTGTGTGTGATGAACTGCCACGTTTTTCTACTTTGTTGAACAAGAAAATCCTGTTTTCCCCCATGAAACACATTATTGTTTGGAGCATATACTGTATGGTTTGGAGACGTGGTAGGCGCCTCCCAGATATAGAAACTCCCCCATGTTATTTGTTTGGACTTCCTGCTGTGTCGTCACTCGGTGCGCAGCTGTTCCTGCAGAGGACGGCAGGGTTGCTGCGCTCCTCAGACTGGATACCGCAGATTTTTTTGCCTTATTCACCTTTTCACAAGAGGACGATGGATGATTTGAACGAATATCCCGTTTTCTTCGAGTGCCACAGCCTGCTGAAAGAGCAGCAAAAGAAGATAGAGAAGTATTTCCGTATTCACCGCAAATCTCGCGGGGGCGACTGCGGACCACTGATAAGAGTGAATGATAAAGTTTACAGCATAGCTTTCAAATATCAGAAAGGTAGGACACATGACGCACAATTGTCAATTCATATTTTTACTTTATTTTATTTCTTTGTCTCTTGCGTAATGTTTGAAAAAGTTGCTGACTTGACTAAATAACAGGCCTATTCATCACTTATGACACGCAACAGTATTTTTTCAAGTTTCAGTCTCAAGTCTCAGTTTCCGAGAAAGTGAAACTTACTTTGCTCCAGTGCTGCCAGATTTTTCCGGTTTACTTAAAGGATAGGTTCACAGTTTTTCACTTCTGTCCAAAAACAATAGTGAGGTTCCCAAATCAACATTGATTGATTGTTTTTCTTGCTGTAATCATTCCTCCTGTTCATACTGACCACAATCCCTTCATAACGCATTTTCAATGTAAGTGAAAAGGGACTCCTTTACTAATAAGTCAGACTAACTCAGACTGTTGAAGCCTCATATTATCCTTAGATAAATTTTTAAATACATTTTTGCTCAAAACGAGGCCTGTGGATCCCCCCCCCCCCCCCCCCCCCATCTCTTACATTTAACAGGAGGAATGATTACAGCGAGCAAAACACTATTGTAGTTAGACAGACTTGAAAAATTGTGAACCTGTCCTTTAAAGTTTAAGCGTACACTACAGATATCAGATAAGGGTTAGAATCTACTGATGTCACTTGAAGACGTAAAATCAACTAGTGGCTAAAAACCTGTTTACATGTGACTATATGAGACACAACAAAGCAGGGTAATTATGACTCATGCTGAAGTTCTGTATTATGGTGCACTCTTTGAGAGAAAGGGTGTTTGATATATTCATTTTGATGCCCTGGCAAAAAATAGAAGGAGGCGAATTAGGAGAGAAGTGAGGAAAGACAGTTGTTGTGTGCCTATCTTAATACTTAATTTGATAGCACCTCCTGAACTGAATCATGATATGGAACTTCTGCTTTTACTTGCTTTTATTGTCCAAGCGGGTTGTGCAACTTCATGCCTCTTGGCTTTCTCCTTTGGTCATTTCCCAACACTTCCCATTTACTAGACATGTTACCTATATAACCCAATACATGACAACAGTGGGAACAACAAGCTTAAGAAAAAAAGACAGACAAAGAATCTTATTAATAATCTCATCTGCTTTTTTCTGTCTCAGATCAGCAGGCAGTTCTGCAGAAGTATCAGCATTCGGTGGACCTTAGAGACGGTCCACTGGTGTTCACTGTCCGAGGCAGTCTGGAACCTCTCTCCTCCTCTCCCAGTTCTACCTCGACTCCAAGCCAGAACTTCACAGCTCCAGCGCAGGTTAGCACAACATTTCTGTCATTCAATTAAAGGTTATAAAACATTTATATTTCCTCATTTCATGTTATTATATTGCACCAATTAGGCTGTACAGAGCATCATAAATCCTGTATGTGAGAATTTATGATCAGATTTGGAATACGGGCTTTTCATTTAAAATTCAACACTTTTTATGCATTTTGGAGGTGAAAGAGAGCAAACTTTTCTCATTATTATGTGAACATCTTTCTGAAACACAGAGCCAGCAGCCCATTCTTGCTTCAACTCCTCCATCAAGTGGTGAAGAATATGAACTACGTTTTGATGGTTATCTCCTTCATTACTTAAAGGAAAGTCCCAAGGCTGGGAAAGAACTAGAGGAAGAACTTGCCTCTGTGGCCTGCTCTGCTCGGCTTTACCCAGAAGAAGAGAGGGTTTTAGTCAGGAATTTAGCTCAGCCTGGTGCTGTTGATAGAGATGGAGTCAAAAAGTGGGAAGGTGAGGTGGACAAACTCTTTAAAGGTTTACAGGAACGCTACCACTGCCATTGTGAGATAAACCCTCGCAAAGTGAAAGCTTTGCTTCAGTCCCGCAGCTCTCATCAGACCACAGATGAGGTGAAGGTGTACAGTGAGGGTGGGATGGCTATTGTGGTTGGGGAACAATCTCAGGTGGATGCCAGGTTGAGAGATATAGAGGACAGGTCATGTGTAAGAGAGAAGAAAACCCATATTTGTCGACTGGGTGAGGCCAAGCTTCGCCTCCTCTGGAAAGACATTGAGCACTTTTTGCGACAAGATCTTCCAGGGGTCAAGGTGACACAGGGAGATGCAGGACAGTTAGTCCTGGAAGGTTCTGTGGAGGGGATTCTTACGGCTAGACATTGGATCTCTGATAAGGAGAATTTGGTGTTAGAGAGATCTGTTTCTGACATGAGCCCACATCTTTTAACCTTCCTGAGAAAGGCATATAGAGGTCCAGGGGCTCTAGGCGATTTTCTAGGGGTTGGTGACAACCTAGAAATAGAGTTACGAGACACAGAGATACGACTCTTCTCTCTCTTCACTGATAATCTGGATGACACAGAAAAGGCACTGCAAGACGAGTTCAAGGAAGTAAATATTGATGTTCCTAACTGCTCTGCAGTGCAATATGAGCTTCAGTTAGACCTTAAATCCAAGGAAAATGAGATGAACCAAGGACAATGTAGGGTTCGGGCCATATTTGGTTCAGGCAGCACAGTGTGCTTACTGGGCCACACCAAAGAGGTTGAAGAGCTGAGAGAAGCATGTGACAGGCTTCTCCAAGTGATAAATACAGGAAACAATACACCAAGAGATTTCGGGTTCTGGACGGATGCTGCTGCCCAGAACACAGGAAGTGGAGCCACTGGTGGAGGTTCTGGAGAGACTGTCCATGTAGAGATCGTTCAGGGAACCATCGAGACCCAGCAGGTGAGAAACTCAGCTGAGATGATAAGAAAATTGGTCAAACCTGTTAAGACTAGAGATTCTCATATTGTGACCATGATTTTGTTAGAGTCTAAGAACAGTTCTCAACACTGTAGAATTACTGAAGTTTGCAATACTTGTACATGTGTTTTTCCATATGATAGGAATTGCATGATAAATGGTTTTGCATCCTGGATTTGGTCCTCCAATATTACACAAAAATACTAAAAGCTGAACATTGCATGCCTTTTAAAAATGAAAGAAAAGGATGTGAAGATTAAGTCTACATGTTTTTAAAGGGGGAAACCTGTATTTCTTCCTGTGGCTGTCAATTGATTAACAGTAAGCAGACACCATCAGGAATAATGTGAGAGTGGGGAAACGTAGACAATTTACATAAATCAAAAGCAAACAAACTGTGGAGTGTTCAAACCCCACCACATCTTCTGCTCTCTTCCTAGGTGGATGCCCTGGTATCTCCTATGTACGGCCACGATCCTCTCTCTACCCAAGTTGGAAACACTTTGTCTGCGATGGTTGGAGGTCAGCTGGCTGCAAGGTTTACAGAGGAAGCTGGAGAAGAAACGATGCCTGGTGACACAGTCATGGTTGAGGGTTTGCCTGCACTTCCATCTAAAGCAGTGATCTTCCTCAACCTGGTTACTTGGGGTGATGACCCAGATGGGACAGCAGTCGAGGTGAAATAGTGTGTTAAATAGATACGTACGTGTATGGGAGTGTGTGTGCATTGAGGTCTTTTCTGTGTGTTTTGTGTCTTAAAATACTGTCATATATACATCAAATTAGGCAATCTTCTCCCTTGTAAACTAAGGGGGCTATAGGTTTTCTAGAGCCTAAAGTTTCCTATTTCTGACATTTTCCAGGTTATGAGAATGGCCATCAAAGAAACCCTGACTTCTTGTGAAAACAGAAGATTTGATTCTGTTGCTTTCCCTGTACTTGGAGCTGGGATTGCCCTGCGTTTTCCTGAGAGCGTGGTTGCCCGGGTTCTACAGGAGGAAGTTGATACATTTAAACAGACCAGAGCCAGCAAAACACCGTTCCTGGTCCGCATTGTCATCCACCCTGATGACCAAGAGTCTAGCATGGTAATGCAAATGCACTATATCAGAAACACTGACTATTCCAAATGATATTATTGAACTCAAAGTCAAAGTGCAGTAGTCAGGTGCCCAAATGAACATTGACAGGTTTTTCTTGCTGTAATCATTTCTCCTGTTCATATTGACCATTAAGATATCCCTTCATAGTACACTTTCAATGTAAGGGATGGAGGACCAAACCCGCAGTCCTCCTACCCTCCAAAAATGTATTTAAAAGTTGATTTGAAGCAAATATGAAATCCAAATTAGTCAAATCAAGTCAACATCTTTCAAAGTTTCTCAAAGTCTCTTTCTGTTACGATCCTTCCACTGCAAGTGAACAGGAAAACAGTGTGTCAAGACACAAAGAGGACATTTTTATTAAAAAGTCTTATGACTCATATTATCTTCAGATCAACTTTTAAATCCAATTCTGCTCAAAAATAGAATTGTGGCTTTTGTCCCTCATCACTTATAGTACCAGTTAAAAGTTAGGACACACTTTCTCATTCAAGTGAATAGGATGGTGTGCCCAAACATTTGACTGGTACTGTATATTTTAAGTGCATTATTAAGGGATCGCTTAATGTCCTGTATGACCACGAGGAATGATTAAGAAAAACATGTCATTGATCATTTAGGTGCCCGACTATTGTTTTAAGTGAGACTTAAAATCCTTTATGTAAGTAGTAGATGATCTGTTTTTTTCCAAATTTAGTGCAACACCAATGCAGCAAAGGCTTCAGTCAGCTGACTTTTCCGAGTAAAATTTTCAGAGATCCAAATGTCACTAATGATAACTGGTGCTATTCATTTAGTGTGTATGATCTTATTTTACAAATGCCACATTTATTCACACAAAATTATTGCTAGCCTGAAAAAAATGTTGATCATATTATTAACCAGTAGTAACCAAGTATTATTAACATACACTGGAATTTGGTATTGAAGCCTGTACTTCCTTTGTGTCTGCAGGCCTTCCAGTGCATCGAGGAAACTTTGACACTCTCAAAAGATTTCCACCAACCAGACCAAGGTGGGTATAGATATCATATGACAGCAAAGAATTGGAATTCAGTCCTATGGCGTCCATTTTTCACATCTTACTTCTGATAATTGAGCAAGAGAAAAGTGGACAAGTGTTTTAAGTTAATTTGTCGCATATTTTCACTAATTCCTGCAAATTTTGCATTTGGTTTGATAACACAGTGAAGAGTAATCAAAAAAGTATTTGTTGTTTGTGTTAATAAAAGAAGATTGTTGTAGTGGAACAATTTAGCTGATTTCTTCTGTCAGTGTTAGAAAATGTAGAAACTGCTGCACCGACTAATTCACCATATTATATATAATATATGTTATACAACTTTTTAAAAATATTTGAGTCTGTTTTCCAACCAATTTAGCCACTGGCATTTCCCCATTATTATATTTATTTTCCTGATATGAGCATGTTCATGTTATGGTTTAGGAGTTCTTCTTTATCTGAGCCAAATTCTACCCAACTGTACTGTCTACTGTTAGTCAAAAAAGCAAAAGAAATTCATATCTGAAAGCTAACAGCTAAAGAGAGAAAAGAAGCAAGATAAAAATGCACTTAACAGAGTCATATTTTCTTCTAGTGTCAACTAAGAGGATCGTCCTGCTGGGAAAAACTGGATCAGGGAAAAGCAACCTAGCCAACACCATATTTGGAGAGCAATTGTTTGAAACAAACGACTCTCCCAACTCTGGAACACAAAAATGTGAAGCAGAAACAAAATCTGTCAACGGAAGAAGCATCACTTTGATTGACACTCCCGGGTTCTTTGATGTAGTAAGGAAGGAGGATGAGGTAAAGCCTGAGATAATGAGGTGTATCACTGAGTGTGCTCCTGGGCCTCATGCTTTTCTTATTTTGCTCAAAGTGGATAAATTCACAGAGCAGGAGAAAGATGTCATCAAGAAAATACGTGAGTTTTTCACTGAAGATGCTCTAAAATATGCTGTAATTGTCTTCACTCACGGTGAACAGCTCCCTAAAGGGATGACAATCGAGGAGTTTGTCAGTCAGAATAAGGATCTGAGTCATCTGGTGAATCAGTGTGGTGGTCGGTGCCACGTCTTTGATAATAAATACTGGAACAATAAACAACCAAATAACTACAGGAGCAATCAGTTCCATGTGGAGAAGCTACTCAACACAGTGGACAAGATGGTGATGGAAAACAATGGAGGCTACTACACCAATGAGGTGTTTCAAGCAGTAGAGGAAGAAATACGGAAAGAGGTAGTGCATATTGCACAGTCATCAGGAAACATGTCAGTGGAAGAGATCAGAAAGCAGGCTAAAACCAGAGTGTGTAATAGATTTTTGGTCCAACTGACAGGTACTGCAACAGGAACTTTGCTAGGAGCTGTTTTTGGTGTGGCAGCAATGGTCAAATTAGTTATCAAAGCCATACAGAAGCCTACAGTAATCATAAATGCTGTGAAACAAATTCCAGCATTAGGAGGAGCAGCAGTTATAGGAGGAGAAGTAGCAGGAGTAGCTGCTGCAGCTGTGGTAGGTGTGTCTGCAGCAGCAGGAGGAATAATAGGTGGTGTTACAGGAAGTGAAGCAGCTGAGGGAGCAGAAACTGTCATGGAGGCAGCAGAGAGGGCGGCTAAGGCTGTCATAGACAGAGGAAATTCTATCTTAAACTCTATTAGCTGATTTTATGTTATTTTTACATGGGGGAAGCTGAACAAACTGAAAACTGGATTCACATACAATCACTACTAAAAGTCAGCACTACCTATTTACACATTTACAGCATACACTGAGCAACATTCATTTAGTTGTGTTTCTGTTGTTTTCTGTCCACCTGACAAATGCTTATCCAGCATTAACTCTCCTTTTATGTCTATGAGGTCTCCACCAACATCTTTATGTTCACCAGCTAGTCCCTAACTTTGTCTGTCTATAGTTTGGTGTTTGTCAGGTAGCTGTACAGTGTTTTCATCAGAGCTTTTTGTTGCTGCAAGCTGAGACTAGATAAAAGGTTGAAGAGAGTTTTGCCATAAAACCAAAACTCTGTAGAGCTGAGGGGAAATGCACAGTTGGTTGATGATTCCCAGTCATTTTAACAATTATTAAAACAAAAATGTTGACTAGTGCAGCTTTAACATATGGGAAGAATGTTTTTGGGCAGAAAACCACAGTAGAATCTAAACAAGAAATGCAGTGACTCTAAAAATGGTAGAAGGAAATGTTTATTCTCAAGAATCTCTTTTATTACTTACTTGTATATCACTTGTAAATTATGTTATACATAATATGTATAAAATATAATGTATAAAAACAATAAATGTGTGGTACTTTAAGACAAACTGTGTCACTTTAAGCTGCAAATGCTAAGCACCAAGTATCAGAGTAATCACTGTCCATCAGTGGAGGATGGGCACAATCATTACTTATATAGACATCTTTTAGGTTGTGATGTGATAACCTCAGTATGCCTGGAAGATTCAGGTGATTGTCACTATATATCTGAAAGTGATCATCAGAATGTGTATTCTCCATGATTACAGGGTGTTGAAAGATGACAAGTTTACTTTTTGCCAATGATCTCATATATTTGTTACAAATAATTTTTTCATCAATAAAATTAATTAATAAAAATTAATTAAGATTAATTGCTCAGAAGTCTTTTCATTTGTCCATTTTGTCATATTATATCTTTACTGCTTTTATGGGATTTATTTATTCTCATGCTGGATCTGCATGCTTTGGGCAACAGGGGGCTCCCTAAAGCAATAATGATTTGAATAGAAATGAAGATTTGAGGCCTCTGGTCTAATGCAAACATTGATTACATTACTAGAATTTA
Organism: Thunnus albacares; assembly: GCF_914725855.1. Classification (NCBI taxonomy): domain Eukaryota; kingdom Metazoa; phylum Chordata; class Actinopteri; order Scombriformes; family Scombridae; genus Thunnus; species Thunnus albacares. The sequence continues at coordinate 9,786,141 of NC_058127.1, read as the reverse complement.
AAAGATTCCTTCAGAGCCAAAGAGGCTATTTAATACATTTTTTGTGGGACAGGTAGGACAAATAATGACTAGTGAACTGATGTGTAAAGTTGGCAGAGTGCCCCTTTAACACATTTACTCTGAGAAAAGAAGTGATGTCAACTGATAGTGTTAATTAATAAACACTGCATAAACATGCAAAGTTCATTATAAATTTTCAACAAATAAATTTAAATCTCATGTCAGCCATATCCCAGAGGGGCGTCTTAGCTTACCTGGAAGGAGCTATTAGAAGACCTCAGAGATAAGAACAAGTCAGGAACTTTGGTTGGAGCATATAAAACTACAAACCAGTTTTATTTGATTTTTACAAAAATGAGTAATAACAAATATAAAAAGTAAAATACAAAAACTTGAGTATAAAAGTTAAGAATGAGAAAAAACCCTCTCTAGGACTTTAAGAAGTTATAAAAGTTATAAAAAATGCAAGCTGGCAAAAGAACCTCCGGTGATGACCAAAAAACCCCCCTGAGGCCGCCTTTGGCTTTTCTTTTTATATCAATACATCTCTTGCTTCTTACATTCCTACACCCATATACGTGGTATATCAGCATATACTTGCTGATGTTTGCTGGCGTTGCACAAAAAAATGACATTTCTTTCTTTATCACTTACAACACCATCTGTGGAACATTGGCAGTTGAGATACTTCTACTTCTTTACGTTTGAGGTTAAGGTATAGGAGTGTCAGCCAGATGCAGGAAACCGCAGCTTCATCTTGGACCTCAGGCTCTCTACTGGCATTTGTCTAATGACCAAACTAAATGGATGTTTTAAGTCATATCAGACGAGTATTGAATGTTTATCATTGATGTATTAAAATTAACACTGAGTTTGGTGTAGCAGATTTTTCTCAATGAAAAAACAAGCTGCTTCCAGCTAAATTACAACCTCAAGACAGCGTTGCCTTTTATCACAGATCACTAACACAACACACATGTGTACATATGATCAAGGTTTGTGGTTTTATTTGAGTTGTTTTTGTCATTTTTTCATATTATCTGTGTCGTAGCTTTTCAACTCTACCAAGAAACACAGTCAATAAATACTGGCAACTATTTTGATGAGAAATTATTAAAAAATATATATATATATAACTAGAAGAAAATGCATTTCTGCAGCTTTAAACTAGCACTTTGAGTTACCACTTTGAAAACAATTAACAGTAAAAGGGCAGAATGACATGTTTTTTTAAATGTTTGGATGTTTTTCCTGTCGCACACTGTTTACTGTCTTTGCCCTCATAAAAAGGTCAATGATGACTGTCAACTACGGCCCAGCATGCCTGCACCTGTTGCACCGAGGCTGCATGGTGAAAACATTGAACAATGTCTGAAACCTTGGCAGGATGGATGCTTGCCAACACAAGAGAGTGAACTTTGCTCTTCCTGTATCAGGTTACTCACCCTCCCTGCTGAGATAGACGGAGGTACTGACCAGTTTATTAGATACAATCTCCAATAGCTAGAGGAATATCACACTGGCAATGTGACACATGTATGAAGGACGAATGTTATGCTATTAATAACTCATTTGTTCTCAATGAGCTCAGTGTTTTTATAGCAAGTTTAGCATAACAGATCATAGCACTGAATGTGATACTACAAGCAGTAAGTTTCCAGTACTGCTCCACCCTGTTAAAAGGAGTTTTTACTGGGGTATTTTTATTTTATTATTTTGCTTTTTTATTTTTATTTGTATTTTTATTTTATTTTATAAGACAGTATCACCACTCCCAGCACTTGGAAGCTTTTCTTTGTTCATGTTGATTATGTTGTCCTGCTCGTACAACTGTCCAGTTTGGGGTTGTGGAGACCCCAGACCGCCTTAGGTGTTATAGGTGTTTGTTCATAAGAATTAGACTTCTGGGTCAAACATAAGTAATGTCACTAAGTAGGATAATATCAAGAAGTTCCAGAAAGGTTTTACCTAGACATAAGGCTTATTCAGAGTCACCGAGAATTAGAATATCATCAGGAAAAGTGACAAATATGAGATAAATTCTCCAAATTACTTCTAAAAATTGTGAATAAGATCCAGGTGGTTGATAGCAATGTGGAATGAACAGTGTTTGTTACCTTGGGAAAAGTAATCACTGATGGACATGGATTTAAGGGCCTCAAATGAGTTTGGAAGTTAAACTGAAAATAGACTTATGTATTAAGGCAACACTGTGGGGGAAATATTTGTGATATGCAGCTGTCTTGATAAGGCTGGCTGTCTGTTATGGTCATTTCTTTATGTTGTCACCTTCACTAGATGTGGAAGCCAAGCTTTTGGCAAAGGGAACAGTTACCACTCCCCTTGCTTTTAATGTAGCCTATTATTATTATTATTATTATTATTATTATTATTATTATTATTATTATTATTTGTCTTAAATTCTGTGTTGTTTTTTATTACTTGTAGCTATTCATACTGTCAACGTCGTCGATGTCAATGTGTGTGTGTGTGTGTGTATGATTAACTGCCACATTTTTCCACCTTGCTGGACATGTAAATCCTTTTCTCCACGACTGTTATCAGTAATCAAATACTGTTATCAGTAATCAAATACATAATTGTTTGGAGACGGGGTGGCACCACCCGGATGTATAAACTCCCCCCATGTTAATATTTGTTTGGACTTTCCTACTCTGTCGTCACTCAGCACGCAGCTGTTCCTGCAGAGGACTGCAGGCCTACTGCGCTTCCCGAAGTGGATGTTTAGCTTTATTCATCTATTCACAAGAGGATTATGGATGATTTGAACCAATATCCCGTTTTCTTCGAGTGCCTGTTATCTTCTTTATCTGCAGGGCAGACGAAGAAGATAGAGAAGTATTTTCGTATTCACTGCCTATCAGGCGGAGGCGACTGCGGACCACTGAGAAGAGTGAACGATAAAGTCTACAGCATAGCTTTCAAATATCAGAAGGGTAACGTTATGACACATGAAGCAAAATAGTCAATTCATGTCTTACATTATTTTATTTTGCGGTCTCTCGTGTAACGTTTGTGTAGGTAATGTGCTATTGTGTGTAGCTTTGTATTTTGTATGATGTGTTCTGTGTGTTTTTTTGCTTTGTACTGTTTGTTATTGTGCTGTTTATTTGTTTTGATTGTAAGGGACTGCAGATGATAATGAGCTTGAAGCTAAATCTGGTGCATTACATCAAATATAAACATTTATGTTTCATACTGTACATGGTCCCATTAAATATAATATAACAAAAAGTAACAGACTCGACTAAATAACAAGCCTACACTTATTGTAATTTTGTTCCAAGTGATAGCAATTAACGGCCTAAATAACAAAAAGGTTTTGACTGTCAAAGTGTATTTTCTATTAAAACCGTTAACGTCCACGATCACACGCATTCAGCAGTATTTTTTTGGGAGACACCCTTAAGTGTCAGTTCCCGAGAAAGTGAAAGTTACCTCGATCCAAACAGCGCTGCCACAATTTTCCAGTTTACTTAAAGGATAGATTCACATTGTTTCAAGGCTGTCCTAAAACAACAGTCAAGAGCCCAAATGAACATCGACACGTTTTTCTTGTTGTAATCATTCTTCTTGTTCATACTGACCATTAGAAGATCCCTTCATAATGCACTTTCAATGTAAGTGAAAGGGGACAAAGTCCACAGTCCTCCTTTCATACAAAAATGTGTTTTAAAAGTTTATTTAAAGCTAATATGAGGCTTCAGCCGTCCAAATTAATCCAATCAAGTAAATATCTTTCAAGTTAACATAGTCTTTTTAGTGCCAAATTCCCTCTTTTTGTTACAATCCTCCCATTGTAGTTGACACAAAGAATGCTTTTTTTTTTACCAGTAAGTCAGACTAATTCAGGCTGCTGAAGCCTCATATTATCCTTGGATGAACTTTTCAATACACTTTTGCTCAAAATGAGGTTTGTGGATTTTGTCCCGCATCACTTACATTTTAAGCACTGTAGGAGGGCGTGAACAGGAGGAATGATTACAGCGAGCAAAATACTATTGTTTTAAGACAAACCTGTCCTTTTAACCCGTCCTTTTAAAGTATAAGTTTACTCTATAGATATCAATAAAGCATAACTATCCACCGCAGAAGACAAGGGTTAGGGCTGTTTTCATTTCCTGCAACACTTGATTTGAATCTACTGATGTCACATAAAGATGCAAATTCAGCTGTACGCTCTACGTGAGACACAACAAAGCAGGGTAATTATGATTCATGCTGAAATACAATGGTGCACACTGTGAGAGAAAGGGTGTTTGATATATTCATTTTGGTTCTCTGGCAAAAATAGAAGGAGGCAAATGAGGAGAGAAGTGAGAGAATAAGGAAAGACAGTGGATATGACAAATATAAGAAAAATTAAAAAGAATCTTATTAATATTCTCATCTGCTTTTTCTGTCTCAGATCAGCAGGCAGTTCTGCAGAAGTATCAGCATTTGGTGGACCTTGGAGACGGTCCACTGGTGTTCACTGTCCAAGGCAGCCTGGAATCTCTCTCCTCCTCTCCCAGTTCCACCTCGACTCCGAGCCAGACCTTCACAGTTCTAGCACAGGTTAGCACAACATTTCCGTCATTCAATAAAGGTTAAAAAAATACATTTACACTTCCTCATTTCATATTATTATATTGCACCAATCAGGCTGTATACAGCATCATAAATCCTTTATGTGAGAATTTATGATCAGATTTGGAATCCAGGCAAATGAGAGTAAACTGTTCTCATGATTATGTGGAAATCTTTCTGAAACACAGAGCCATCAGCCCATCCTTGCCTCAACTCTTCCATCGAGTGGCGAAGAATATGAACTACGTTTTGATGGTTATCTCCTCCGTTACTTAAATGAAAGTCCCAAGGCTGGGAAAGAACTAGAGGAAGAACTCGCCTCTGTGGCCTGCTCTGCTCAGCTTTACCCAGAAGAAGAGAGGGTTTTAGTCAGGAATTTAGCTCAGCCTGGTGCTGTTGATAGAGATGGAGTCAAAAAGTGGGAAGGTGAGGTGGACAAACTCTTTAAAGGTTTACAAGAACGCTACACCTGCCATTTTGAGTTAGACCCTCGCAAAGTGAAAGCTTTGCTTCGGTCCTGCAGCTCTTATCAGACCACAGATGCGGTGAAGGTGTACAGCGAGGCTGGGATGGCTATTGTGGTTGGGGAACAATCTCAGGTGGATGCCAGGTTGAGTGATATAGAGGACAGGTCATGTGTAAGTGAGAGGGAAAGTCCCACAGGGAAAGAATTTCTTGGTTATTCTGAGCTTGGGGACTTTTATTGCAGAGCTGCACAGAATTTGGCATCTTTGAGTTTGAGTGAAGGAGGTACAGTAGTTGCCAGCTACTGCCTTCGTGATGGGCTCCAGGTGCTGGTGTGTCAGGGTGATATTACCAAACAGGATGCTGATGCCCTGGTGAACGCTGCCAATGAGGATCTGGACCACTGTCGAGGTGTTGCTGCTGCACTGAGTAAAGCAGGTGGCCCTGAGGTGCAGAAGGAGAGCAGTGCCATAGTAAAGCAGACTGGAAAAATCCCTACAGGTGATGTGGTAGTGACCACAGGGGGGAACCTAAACTGCAAGAAACTGCTGCATGCTGTTGGGCCTGTTGGTGGAAAATCAGGTGGCAAAGAAAGGGTCTTATTGGAAAAAACTGTCCAATCTGCACTGAATTTAGCAGAAAATATGGATTTTAAGTCTATAGCCATGCCCTGTATCAGCTCAGGGATATTCAGTGTTCCTGTGAAGGTGTGCTCAGAGGCTATTATAACAGCTGTTAAAGAGTTTGGTAGTCAGGGAGGGCGAAGTCTGAGCAGAATCATCCTGATAGATAACAGGGAAGAGGTGGTGAGAGCCATGCAAGACGCATGTGACAGGCTTCTCCAAGCAAGACATACAGGAAACAATACACCAAGAGATTGCGAGTTCGAGATGGATACTGCTGCCAAAGCCACAGGAAGTGGAGCCACTGCTGGAGGTGCTGGAGAGACTGTCCATGTAGAGATTGTTCAGGGAACCATTGAGACCCAGCAGGTGAGAAACTCAGCTGAGATGTTAAGAAAATTGGTCAAAACAATTGGGACCAGAGATTCTCATATTGTGACCATGATTATGTTAGGGTTTACGAACAGTTCTCAACATTTTAGAATTAGTAAAGTTTGGAATACTTGCACATGTTTTTTTCTATATGACAGGAATGGCATGATAAATGGTTTTGCATTCTGGTTTTGGTCTACCAATATCAATCTCTACCAATCTCTGTCAATATCAATGGTCTACCAATCTCCTGCTCTCTTCCTAGGTGGATGCCCTGGTATCTCCTATGGCCGGCCATAATCCTCTCTCTACCCGTGTTGGAAACACTTTATATTCATTGGTTGGAGGTCAGCTGGCTGCAAGGTTTACAGAGGAAGCCGGAGAAGAAACGATGCCTGGTGACACAGTCATGGTGGAGGGTTTGCCTAAACTTCCATCTCAAGCAGTGATCTTCCTCAACCTGGTTCCTTGGGGTGACGACCCAGATGGGACAGCAGTCGAGGTGAAATAGTTTGTTAAATAGATACATAAATGTATGGGAGTGTGTGTGCATTCAGGTGTGTCTTTACTGTGTGTTTTGTGTCTTAGACTACTGTCATATCTACATCAAATTAGTCAATTGTAAATCATACTCCCTTCCCCCTTGTAAACTAAGGGGGCTATAGGTTTTCTAGAGCCTAAAGTTTTCTATTTCTGACATTTTCCAGGTTCTGAGAATGGCTATCCAAGAAACCCTGACTTCCTGTGAAAACAGAAGATTTGATTCTGTTGCTTTCCCTGTACTTGGATCTGGGATTGCCCTGCGTTTTCCTGAGAGTGTGGTTGCCCGGGTTCTACAGGAGGAAGTTGATACATTTAAACAGACCAGAGCCAGCAAAACACCGTTCCTGGTCCGTGTTGTCATCCACCCCGATGACCAAGAGTCTAGCATGGTAATGCAAATCACTGTATCAGAGATACTGACTATTCCAAATGATATTATTGAACTCAAAGACAAAGTGCAGTAGGTATGTAAAGTAGGTTTGAATCGCTCAAGCTTAAATGATAAGATTCAAAATATTTCAAGTCTGTCCTCAAACAATAGTCAGGTGCCCAAATGAACACTGACATGTTTTTCTTTTTGTAATCATTACTGTTATTCATACTGACCATTCAGAGGTCCAAATGTCTTTGCTGTTCATTTAGTGTCTAAGGATGCCAGTACTCCAAAATAAGAGTACTTTACAGTTGCCACATTTATTCACACAAAATGTTTGCTGGCCTGAAAGAAATATTGTTGTTCACATTATTAATCAATTTCTAGTATTATTACCATACACTGGAATTTGGTATTGAAGCCTGTACTTTGTTTGTGTCTGCAGGCCTTCAAGTGCATCCAGGAAACTTTGAAACTCCAGGGTAGGTATAGATATAATATGACAGCAAAGAATTGGAAGTCAGTCCTATGACATCCATTTTTCATGTCCTACTTCTGATAATTAAGCAAGAGAGAGGTGGACAAGTGTTTTAAGTTAATTTGTTACTTATTTCCACTAATTCCTGCAAATTTTGCATTTGGTTTGATAACAGTGAAGAGTAATCAAAAAAGCATTTGTTGTTTGTGTTAATAAAAGAAGATTGTTGTAGTGGAACAATTTTTCTGTCAGTGTTAATAAATGTATGACTGCTGTACTGACTAATTCACCATATTATAGACAAATGCAGTTACCAGAGTCATATTTTCTTCTAGTGTCAACTAAGAGGATCGTCCTGCTGGGAAAAACTGGATCAGGGAAAAGCCACCTAGGTAACACCATACTTGGAGAGCAATTGTTTGAAACAAACGACTCTCCCAACTCTGGAACACAAAAATGTGAAGCAGAAACAAAATCTGTCAACGGGAGAAGCATCACTTTGATTGACACTCCCGGGTTCTTTGATGTAGTAAGGAAGGAGGATGAGGTAAAGCCTGAGATAATGAGGTGTATCACTGAGTGTGCTCCCGGGCCTCATGCTTTTCTTATTTTGCTCAAAGTGGATAAATTCACAGAGCAGGAGAAAGATGTCATCAAGAAAATACGTGACTGTTTTACTGAAGATGCTCTAAAATATGCTGTAATTGTCTTCACTCACGGTGAACAGCTCCCTAAAGGGATGACAATCGAGGAGTTTGTCAGTCAGAATAGGGATCTGAGTCATCTGGTGAATCAGTGTGGTGGTCGGTGCCACGTCTTTGATAATAAATACTGGAACAACGAACAGCAAAATAACTACAGGAGCAATCAGCTCCATGTGGAGAAGCTACTCAACACAGTAGACAAGATGGTGATGGAAAACAATGGAGGCTACTACACCAATGAGATGTTTCAAGCAGTAGAGAAAGAAATACGGAAAGAAGTAGTGCACATTACACAGTCATCAGGAAACATGTCAGTGGAAGAGATCAGAAAGCAGGCTAAAACCAGAGTGTGTAATAGGTTTTTGGTCAAACTGGCAGGTACTGCAACGGGAGCTTTACTAGGAGCTTTTTTTGGTGTGGCAGCAATGGTCGGATTAGTTATCACAGCTGTACAGCAGTCAGCTTTCATGAATGTTCTGAAAAAAGTTCCAGTGGGAGGACAAGTAACAAGAGTAGCTACTGCAGCTGTGGTAGGTGTTTCTACAGCAGCCTTGGCTACAACAGGAGGAGTAATGGGTGGTATTATTGGATGTGAAGCAGCTGAGGGAGCAGAAACAGCAAGGGAGGCAGCAGAGAGGGCAGCTAAGGCTGTTATGGACAAAGGAAAATCTACTTTAACGTTGAAGTAGCTGATTTAGCTGATGGGGGAATCTGAACAAACCGAAAACTGGATTCACATATAATCACTACTTAAAGTCAGCACTACCTATTTACATATTTACAGCATACACTGAGCAACATTCATTTGGTTGTGATTGTTGTTTTCTGTCCACCTGACAAATGTTTATCCAGCATTAACTCTCCTTTATGTCTATTAGGTCTCCACCAACATCTATATGTTCACCAACTAGTCCCTAACTCTGTCTGTCTATAGTTTGGTGCTCGTCAGGTAGTTGTACAGTGTTTTCATCAGAGCTTTTTGTTGCTTCCAGCTGAGGTTGGATAAAAGGTTGAAGAGAGTTTTGCCATAAAACCAAACAAAGGTTAAAGAAACTCTGTAGAGCTGAGGGGAAATGCACAGTTGGTTGATGATTCTCAGTCATTTTAACAATTATTAAGACAAAAATTTTGATTAGTGCATCTTTAACTTATAGGTAGAATGTTTTTGGGCAGAAAACCACAGCAGAATCTAAACAAGAAAAAATTGGCTCTAAAAATGATAGAAGGAAATGTTGATTCTCAAGAATCTGATCTCTTTTATTACTTGTATATCACTTGTAAATTATGTAATATATAATATGTATAAAATATAATGTATAAAAACAATAAATGTGTGGTACTTTAAGACAAACTGTGTCACTTTAAGCTGCAAATGCTAAGCGCCAAGTATCAGAGTAATCACTGTCCATCAGTGGTGGATGGGCACAATCATTACTTATATAGATATCTTTTAGGTTGTGATGTGATAACCTCAGTATGCCTGGAAGATTCAGGTGATTGTCACTATATATTTGAAAGTGGTAATTTTAATGTGTATTCTCCATGATTACAGGGTGTTGAAAGATGACAAGTTTACTTTTTTCCAATTATCTCTTTCTTGTATATTTATTACAAATCAGTTTTTCAACAATAAAAGGATTAATTGCTCTCAAGTCTTTTCATTTGTCCATTTTGTCATATTATATATCTTGATTGCATTTATAGGATTGTTTTTATTCTCACACTGGATCTGCAAGCTCAGGTCAACAGAATGCTTTGAATAAAAATGAAGATTTGAAGCCTTTGGCCTAATTCAAGATAACCTTGATTACATTACTAGACTTTGAAAGATCCCTTCAGAGCCAAAGAGGGTATTTAATACATTTTTTGTGGGCTGGGTAGGACAAACAATAACTAGTGAACTGATGTGTAAAATTGGCAGAGTGCCCCTTTAACACATTTACTCTGAGCAAAGAGGTGATGTCAATTGACACTGAACCACACACAAGACAAGATGCTCCATTAAGCCCCATCACGCAACACAAGGTTCGTGGTTTTCTTTTTAGTTGTTTTTGTCATTTTTTTCCATATTAATTGTGTGTCTCTCTTTTTTGAGTTCTCTGGATTCCTACACTACAGCATCGCCCCTGAACGCCTCTTACAGAGCGGTCAGCAGCTTGGTGCAAGTGCAGCTGCATTTTCTGAACAAAAACAAAACCAACAGAGAGAGAAAAATCCCAGTTCTTTTAGTTCATATTTCACACTTGTTTTGGCAATGTAAACACATGTCTCCCGTGCTAATAAAGCCCCTTTGAATTGAACATTGAATGAATAAAGAGGGAATAAAGGATTGTGCACAAATGTCTCTGTTGAGTTTTTAGTTTGCAGTACAGTATTTCTCCCTCCTGTATGATGTATATATATGCATATGATTGACTGATTCATTCTACTCTGTCATTTCTGCTGTTATGCATTAAACTGAATAGAGTTTGAGGTGCTGCTGTAGCGTTGGAATCCAGAGAACTAAAGGAAAAGAAGAGAGAGACACAGTTCATATGACAAAATGACAAAAACAACTAAAATAAAACCATAAACCTTGATAATATGCAATACTATACATGATAATATACATGTGCATTGTGTTAGTGATCTGTGATTTTAAAAAAAAACATTGCTGTCTTGTGGTAAATTAGCCAGAAACAGCTTGATCTCTCATTTATTGTCTCTGAAGGGAAATTTGGCTTGGGCAATAGTGCTTAAATTCAACTTGAACAGAAACAAAATAGAAAAGATATGTAAAATATTGCACATGTCTTGTGGGATAAAAGATATAAATACACAAACATTGTAAAAATGAGGAATGAAATCATAAAAACCTCAAAAACATAATTCATAATGTCTAGAGCTAAATGTAACAGTGCCTCCTTACTTATGAGGCACTACATAAGTAAGGACTGAGCTGGTTGTTTGTTAAGTGGTGCAATCGATACTGGGAGGAAAGAAAGTGGTTGTTTTTGCTTTTGCTGGCTCTGTAAGGTCTACCTGAAGGTAATCATTTATATTTGGAATAAAAAAATGTCTGAAAATCTTTGTGCATGTCTGACAACAGTTCCCTCATAGAGGGTGCTCGTCAGGTAGCGCTTTCTTACCTATCATTTTCATTGCTGTCATCACCATGCTGTCAAGTCTAGATTTTAACTGGACTGTAAGGGTGCTGTACCATGATGCCAAATCATTTCTAATGATGCTTTCCAGCAGTCTGACCTTGTAGTACCCCTATACAACCTCAGGGAGGGAGCCATTGACCTTTACCTACTGGGACCTGTTTAAGAAAGAATAAAACCATTTCATAATAAAGGGATTTACTTGCATGTCATTTAAGTTCTGGACAAGCTGGTGTGGTTGGAGTGTATTACAAAGCAGAACTAAAATCTGCAAATACAACACGTGCATATATGCCTTGGGCTCCTCTAAATACATCACTAATCAACACATCTTTGCAGTTTATTTTCTTGATTTCCTACAATGGGCTCGACCACGCTCTGGGCTGTTTTTAATTCCAACAATCTCGCTCTAGTCTTTATTATTCTTGTGTGAATATGTCTTTTGTGAGATGAGAGGTGATTCAGAGCAGTAATATTGGTGACAGGCCATGGCCTGCCTGGTGACCTCCAGGCGCTAACAAGCCTGGATTTGTTTTGTTTTGTTTTTTTCCCCCTTACTCATCTTAATTAATGGATTAATTTATAATTCCCGTATAACTTGTATCTCAATTTACATTTTATGTTTGCCATTTGATGGTTGCTTTTTGAATAGCTGTCTGCCATCGCTGTGAGGAACTATTCGTTTATAAAAAGAGAAAAAAAAAGTTACAATCTCAACTTTTGTGGCCACAGTAGTTGTTTCTGAGTGTAGCTGACAGAGAATTTATATTTATATATGTTAGTGTAAATAGTTTACCGTGAGGTAAAGTGACTATAAGTGATGGAACTCAGTAGCCAGGAACTAATGTTCAGTGGAGACTATTATTGTCATTGCACATCCCAAGCAAAGCGTATGGATACTGTCATGTAAAACGTTTCTCAAAGACCTCATGTAGTTGCCACAACATTAAGCAAAAACACTGCAGGGACTTGAACCCCATCCCAGTAAACCAGGAATACCATTACCAGTGACTTTTACTTTTTGAGGCTAAATGGAAACAAACAAGAAACATTTAAATGTGAAGTGCAGTGATGTTAAGCTGTTAGCCTACTAGCTGACAAGAGAAGAAGAAGAATCTGATTTAAAGTCAATCGATTCCACATGATGCACTTTATTCTGTTTTCAGCTATTATGGGATTTTTTTTATTTTTATTTTTTTTATTCTCACGCTGGATCTGCAAGGTCTGGTCAACAGGGAGCTCCCTAAAGCAAGAATGCTTTGAATAAAAATGAATACTTGAAGCCTCTGGTCTAATTCAAGATAACCTTGATTACATTATTAGACTTTGAAAGATTCCTTCAGAGCCAAAGAGGATATTTATTTGTGGACCGAGCCCACATCAGTTCACCATTACTGGTGTTCACCATTACTGGTGAACTGATGTGTAAAATTGGCAGAATGCCCCTTTAACACACTTACTTACTCTGAGCACAAAAGCTGCCCCATTAAGCCCCACCTCTACTGGTTGGATTCATGGATGTATACATGCATGGTTGGATCCATCTGTATATAAATACGGAAGACATGGCAACTTCCCAAAAGTGAAGCCCATGTCATGATTGACAGCTGTGACAGCCACTCTCAATCCTTTACGGAGACTCTCAGGCTCCAAATAAGCAAGATGGCAGCTCTCGGAGGGAGATTTGGTTTCACGTCTGCATAGCGGTGAGTTGGAGACGGTTCATCCATATTTATCCACAGTTTTTGGTTCCGTTTTTCAGAAACTCAGAGGTGCTCTTTTCTCTCCGTGAAATCGTTTTTATTTGTCTCCTCAGCCTGCTGTGAAATGGCTTATGAGAAACAACAGCGAGAGGAGCATCGTGAAGTTGACCTGGACCCGGATGACTTCTGCTGTTTTATATGTCTAGACTTTCTAACAGAGCCAGTCACCATTTACTGTGGGCACAATTTCTGCAAAGGCTGTATTAAACGTTTCTGGGACTTGGAGGACGTGAAGGGAAAGTACAGCTGCCCTTATTGTAGGAGGACCTTCAGTCCCAGGCCTGATCTGGGGAGGAACAACACACTGGCTGAGGTGAGAGGGGAATAAGTTACAGATATCCCATACTTAATATACACGAGTACTACATTAATAGTCCTGTTTTTTGCGTCTCCAGTCCACAAATCCTAATGCTCCACTGACACTTGACATGTACACATAATGTTTTGTTGTGTATGTATTTGTCGTTTGTGTTAATGGGTGTTATGTCCCAACTGGTTTTCAAGTTTACTGGTGTCAGCAGATTCGTCGCAAACATTCACAAACGTATTACCAGTGGTGGATCGTAACTAAGTACATTTACTCGATTACTGTACTTAGGTACACCTTTGAGGTACTTGTACTCCACTGCGTTTAGTTGACAGCTTTAGCTACTTTTCAAATGGAGATTTTACATAAAATAAGATGTTTTAATATTCTAATTGTTGTTTAAATTATCGCTCTTTTATGTTCTTTAAAAAAAAATGTTATGAGCTTTGTGTGAAAGGTGGTACATAAAGGCTAATTGCTATTAATCTACCAAAAGTATCTCAAATTGGCTCCAAATTGATAAGCTAAACATTAAAATGCTCTCACATGTCTTTGTTATTGATAGAAACAAACAATACAATATACTATTATAATATAACACTCTACATAACGAGTACTTTTTACTTTTGATACTTTAAGTACATTTTTCTGATAATACTTTTGTACTTTTATTTAAGTAACAGTATTTTTAGACAACAGTATTTCTACTTTTTACTTAAGCGAAGGATCTAAGTGCTTCGTCCACCGCTGCATATTACTGGCGATATTTTCATGTACTGCAGCGAATATGATTGTATAAGTGAGAACTTCATCACAGCCACCTACGAAAAAAGAAAGTTTAAGAAAACATAATCTTAACAATGTCGTGCTGAGCTGGATTCGATCTCACTAGAGCAGAAAGTGCATATTTCACAAACCACCTGCCTCGTTCTGTGAGCCACTGCCTCGTTACTCAAAAGAACTGCTTACCATGGGCTTATCTTAAAAAATATCTAAACATATTTATAAAGTAAAAGTTACAGTAAGGCATCAGCAAACAACTGATACGTCTTTACACTGACATTCATAACATTGACATTGTGAAGTAGGGCGTGTCTGCATATTTTCACTTATATTTTTCCCATAACTGAAAAACTAAACTTTTTATCATCAGGTTTTGAGGAAGTGGAAGATGACACACAACCAGCAGACTTCTCCTTCTGCTGCTCTGACCCGTGCCGGCCCGACAGATGTCACCTGTGATTTCTGCTGTGGGACCGAACCCAAGAAAGCCGCTATGTCTTGCCTGACGTGCTTTGCATCGTACTGTCCGGCTCACCTGGAGCCTCATTTGAGTGTTCCTGTGTTGAAGAAGCACCAGCTGGTCTCTGCTATGGTCCCGCTTTGTACGAAGATGTGTAAGGAGCACAACAAGCTGATGGAGTTCTACTGTCAGAGAGACGAGCGGCTTGTTTGCTCTCTGTGTGCTCTGAATCACCATAAGGACCATAAAACAGTGCCTGTTTCGGTACAGAAGGCTGAGACGGAGGTACAAACAACATTTCTGGCGACTAACAAACATTTGACTGAAGCCTGTTTGTTTTTTTTTTGAAAATCTACTCATATTCACCTCATTCTCTCCAAAGTTCTTAACAGAACGATGGCCATAAAACACGTGTAGTTGTGATTGATTTTAATTTAGCATGAACTCTTCCAGTCTCACGGAAAAAGATCATATTTTCTTTCAGAAACGGCTGGTTTCAATTCAAAAGACAGTTCAGAAAAGAGTCCAGCAGGGAGAGGAGGAGCTGAACCATCTCAGCCAAGCCAAGGAGAATCTCAAGGTGTGAAAATTTAAGCCTTAAATTTTTGTATTTAACTTACAGGAGTTAATTCTAGACTAGGGGACTTAGGCAGCATGTCAGACATAGTTCAACTTTCCACACTTTTTTTTAACAATTCTGTATACAATTCTTCAAAACTGTATAAGAAACCTGCTTAGTGGCATGTTGACTGAAAATCATTTCCTGGTAACCTTTGACTATGTCTAATTAATGTTTTACTGGCAAGCATTAATCGTAAGGTGCAGTGAAGAATGTGATACATCTGGCCTCTCATAGGGAAGTCAAAGGTCAGGGCCGTCTTCTGATCAGTGCCACCACAACTGGTGAGATTTTATTGTTTTGTTCAGCTAATGGAACTTTTGAAAATGGAAAAAAAACAACAACACGTGTGCCAACAGAGTTGCGCCCAGGCTGCGGTGGCAGACTGTGACAAGCTCTTCGACAAGCTGATCGACTCCCTGCAGAGAAGACGCGGCGAGGTGAAGCGGCTGATCACAGCCCAGAAGAAGACTGTGGTCGCTCAGGTTAAAAAGCTGCAGCTGCGGCAGGAGGAGGAGACCGTCACGCTGAGGAGAAGAGACGTTTTCCTGGAACAGCTGCTGCACACCGACGACCACATCTATTTGATTCAGGTACCGGACACTGTTTAGCATTGGATGTTTGAGCTTCACTGTGCAGAGTTTGACACCAGAAGGCTGTTTGCATGTTCATCTGCTGAAGGGGGAAAGCTTCTGTAAAGAATCGTTTTTAAGGCATGAATGAATAAGCTGTTCAGCCAAATTACTCCCAGTCTTTAATTGTAGAAGCCTAAAAATAAGAAAACCCATTGAGAAGAAAGGAATGCAAACAGTTCCATCTACTGGCCAAAAGAGACAATTCAACAACAATGCAAAACTGCTCTTAGTTGATAGTTTGTGACTGCTAAAACTATATCTTAGCCAATAATAAGTTTAAGTATTTGTATGCTGTATTTTCTAGGATTTAAGAATAATATCATCTGTCTTAAACCTGCATTAACTGATATTTGGCCACTTGGAGGCAGCAGAAACAAGTTGTGAACAGAACACTGACACATCATAGGCTTTTATGCAAATATGTTGAACTAGTTAGCAAACAGCATATTTACACATCCAGCAGTTATAGAGCAACATTATCATTCATTTTGAGTTGTGTTTCTGTCTACCTGGTGAATGTAGCTCTGTTTTTGATTTCTATCAAGTTGCAGCTGTCATTTGATCAATTCTTCTTATTAAAAACATCTATTGTAGTTGCTTTAAAGTCTTAGTTTTTGGACCTCATTTTGTTCCCACCTCTCAAACCAAGCTTAAACTCAGCAACAAAATAGAACTTTTTAGGTTTTTATGAATTTTGAGCAATAATTACTCTGAATAAGGTGCACAACACCCACTTTTCTGATTCAAACTATCTCTAGCTGCTTATATCTTGCCAGTATTTTGTCTTTGTCTTTGACGTTGCCTCTGACATACATCTCTCCAGATTTTCCAGTCTCTCTCCAATTTCGGTGACCCTCCAGACGTTCCAGTCGGAGCCAGTCCTGCGTGCTCCTTCAGAGATGTGACTGACTGCGTGTCTGAACTGAGTGATAAACTGGAGGTCGTACTGAAGGACACATGGCCAAAGATCTCTGCCACAGGTACCTCCTTTTTAAAAGTCAGAGTCATATAATGGCTTCTCTCGTGTTTAGAGGTGTTTAGTTAACTACTGTTTTGTCTTTTACAGCCGGTTATGTTGACTTCTCCATGCCACCAGCACCAAAAACCAGAGAGGAGTTTTTACAATGTAAGGACATTCAGTTGAACCTCTTTATTTTCATGCAGTTATAATCAACAATGCCAGCAGATTTAATGCTAAAACACACTCTGTTTTTCTACCAGATTGCTGTCCCCTCACAATGGATGTGACCTCAAACTACCCCTATCTCTACCTGGTAGACGACAACCACATGATGAAGCCTTCACCCAGCCCATATGCTGATAACCCGGACAGGTTTACTAAGTTTCCACAAGTGCTGTGCCAAGAGGGTTTGTCAGAGCGATGTTATTGGGAGGTGGAGTGGAATGGTCGCCGTCTGTCTGCGGCAGTGTCGTACAAAGACATCAGCCGAACATCAGATGACTCACGGTTCGGAAGCAACGACAAGTCCTGGAGCTTAGAGTGCAAAGCAGACGGTTACTCGTTCCGTCACAATAACGTAGAAACAACAGTGTCAGGCTCTTGCTCTTACAAGATCGGAGTGTACCTGGATTATAAAGCAGGCACTCTGTGTTTTTATCACGTCTCTGACCCGATGGTGCTAATCCACAAAGTTCACACTTCTTTCACTCAGCCTGTCTATCCCGGGCTCGGGCTGGATTATAAATGGTTTGATATTGGAGTGTTTGCACAGCTGGTAAAGTTATGGTAGTAAAAGTGTGTGTGTAAAAGGAATTTGAAGTGTTTTTTTGGCCCAAAAAACAAAAAGTAAATTTTAATAAATGTTCTGCAACATTAGAACACTAGAGGAATACGGACAGGAGAGCAATAAAACACTTTTGTGCATAAACATAAAAATTTTCTTCTTTTCTCATCTATAATATTTTCATCCATTTCCCTTCCAGGGTTATGTCATACACTAATACAGTTTGGAAAAATTTGTACGTGTGTTTTTGCAGGTCAGATGATATTAAGGAGGGAAGGTGACGGAGCATAAAATCCTTGATAATGCCTGCCTTAACCTGAATGAACTATATCTAGTCTCTAGTGAAAAGGCTTCGCTTTTGTTTTTGTTGGTTGATCTTGATACGATCTAAAGGCCCATCCAGAAGTTTTTCATCCCTGGGCAAGAAAAGGCAGAGCAACTTGGCAACAAGTTATTGCAAGCGCCCAATCCTTAAAGGGGTTTGGTTATGTGGAAATTTTACATGGAAAATGCTGAAAGCCCAGCACAAATCATTGGCTATTGTCAGCTTCTTTCCAAAATGAGTAACCTTATCAGTTATTCATTTGTCATTTTCTACCTGCCCATAAACAATAATTGAATGATTGTCAGGGCAGAAAGGCTTTGCTTGTTTGTTTTTTTCTTTTCTTTTCTTTTCTTTTCTTTGTTTTTTGTTTTTTTTTACTTTTCAACCAAAGTTAAATGAATGCTTACTGGTTGGCAGAAGTGATGCATCTCAGTGGTTAAAGATGGGATGACCGTATGTTTACACTGTAAAATGTCTTGTCTGATTGTCACAAATTGTAATACAGTGACAAGTTGTACTTAATAAACTTAATTGCATTGTTTATATGAAAGGTTTTATGTGGTTTATTTCCATGCAGTGCACTGTCACCTCATAGCAACATGATCCTGACCTGGGTTTGAATCCACTTGCCAGCTGCAGCCTCTCTGCAGTTTCTAAGTTGTACCCCACCTCTTACCCAGTATGGATGGATGGATTTTCCAGTGCTGCTGAAAGGAGTTGCCAAAAATATGACAGCAAACAATAATGAAATAAAACAAATCTGAAATTTTGCATTTTACGTCAACCGGCAATGACTGGTTTGCCCAGAGGTGAGGGGCTCCCATAGAGCACGTGTACCGGAGCCTTCCGACGGCTGAGCCGAAAAGGGTAGACCTACAGGACACACCTGCTAACTCTAATCCTAACCCCACACACTCACTTTAGTACACAACCCCACACCACCACCACCACCCCAACCCCAACCATCTCACCACTCATGCCTGAACATAACCAAGTGGGTGTATTGTGTCGATACTGCGAGTTCGCAGATAGATGTATTTGGTCGAGGCGGCTAACTTCTGGTTTAGCCCTCCGCTAACTCGAGGGATAAAATAATTTAATCATGCGTCTCTTCTAGACTTCCCAAATTTTATCAGACTGAATGGATCAAATTCTGATAGTGAGACGAGTCATTTCACGGGGGGATGTGACGCTCAAAACAATTACTCCACCGTTTTACAGCTGCAACAGTAGCGACGAGACCGGCTCACACATGTACTCGTAAAACCGGAATTACATCCAGGCAACTACTATTTACTCTCACTGCCAGGAGGGGGAGACTGCAGGTTTAAGTAAATGATTTGAATACTTCTTTCCACAACATGACAATGCCCCGGTGCACAAAGTGGGGGTCCATAAAGAAATGGTTTTCCCAGTTTGGCTTGGAAAAAAATTGACCGGCCTCAACCCCATCCAACACCTTTAGGATGCAACGCTGGCTGCGAGCCACTGTTTATCGCTTAAAATCAGTTGGTGATAACTAATGGTGCTGTGACTGAATGTGAGCAAATCCTTGCAGCCAGGCTCCAAAATCTGATGGAAAGCCTTTGCAGAGGAATGGAGGCTTTTATAGCAGAAGGCTCATGTCCATGTGTCAACATATTTTTGGTGTAGTTGGATTTTTATGCGCTTGGGTTTTGAGATATCTGCGTATTTTGTTTGGCACACACATACAAAACCATCAGGGTTCAGTGGAAAAAATCTTTGTATACTTTGGGTAAACTAGCCCTTTAAGTTGACACGAAACAGATGGAATTTCTCGCTCGACATGTGAGGATGTTGACAGACTGCCAGGGCGAAGGCAGGCCAGGTAATGGGGACACACCTTCCCCTCTCACTACACTACATGTTACAGCAAGCATGACAAATCAATGGAGAGAGAGACAGAGAGAGAAAGGAGAGAGTGAGTGTGGGTGGGGGGAGAACGTGGAGTTAAGAGAGATTGAAAAGTAAAGGAAGAAAACATAACATTCACACCATCTTCAGACGTCTTTTCCAGCTCTTGGTGTCTTCTTTCTTCTGTTGGGATATACAGTCCGATGACCTGGTGAGTCTCATTTTCCTATCTCTCATTCACAAGTCTGTGTCGGTAGCCACACTGTTTTTACAGCTGCAAACAAATGACTGCAGTCAACCATAGTTTCGCTGCTACTGTTAGATGAGAAACTAGGAACTTTAGTTTCCCTTTTTAAGATTTCCATTATGTCTTTTTTTGCCATCACTTGCTGTATACTTTTGAGAATATATAAAGAGTTTTCATATGGTCTTGTGACATTATTTAGTAATTTCATTTTCAGTCTAAGCCTCTACCTCTGCTGTCAGGTTCACTTGACAACTGTGATTTGTTCAAACATGAACAACATGCCTAGCCTGGCATCGCCACACCAATTCGCAAATGCCTATCTGCCAGAGCAAATAAAACATGAGCTCGCAGTTTCGTCTTGCTCCCAGGCTACAACATGCCAGTGTGTATGACTAAATCTGTGTAGATACGCTCATGTTCTCTGTGTTGTGCGGTGCAGTGTGTACCGCATGTTTGTTTTTTTTTTCTTTTTGTAGGCAGAACAGGTATGTTTAAGCTGGTACTGAGTCACACAGTACATGCAAACACACCTTTTGAGTCAGTCAGGTTTTATAGTCTGTGATGTGGTCACTTGTTTTACAAAGAACTCGGTTTGTACAAATGGTAATAAAAAGCAAAAGCAAGGGGTTTTATGAAAACAAACATTGCCACCCACAAGAGAAATGGAAAGAGAAAAGAAAAATATAACAATGATGCCAATTATATCTGGCTTTAGTTGGAATAATGTCTCATTGCACAAGATGACAGAGTTTCACTCGCTGCTGCTGCTGCTGCTGCTTTGATGCCACTGTCAATGTGGTTTGACCGGCTTTCTGTAAACACTGGCCATGTGGTCACATTTCTTTGTCTTCTCCTGAAATCTGGAAAATGTTTTTCTATAACAACATTTCATCATAGGCACTCCAGGGTCAGAACAATGAATAAAGAAAATTAAAGACACATCATCATCAACATAAAAATTTGCACATATCTTCAAAGTCTTCACTTATTTTTTGGCAATGTCTATGTTTCTATGTTAAAATCTTTAATTCAAAAAATACCAAAATACCACTTGTCTTGGGCAGAAGGTTTGACTTTGTGAGAGTCTGCAGTTATTATCATCTGATTGCTTTAATTATATTTGTGTATTACACTTATCTTTCCACCCTTATTTCCTGTTTATCAGAAAATGCCCTGCACAGTTACCATAACTAAATGAATTTAGAAATATCTAAAGCCATTTCCTAATTTCAAAAGAAGAAAAAAACTTGTTACAAACGGGAAGCAGTCTCCAGAGTCCAACCCCTTAAATATGACATTAATGAAATGCTTAGAGCTTCCTCATTAAGGTACAAAATCATGCAAAAAAAATGCATGTACTAAATGTATTCTATGGGAGCTGCACTAAAAATAAATGGCAGGTTCTCAGGACGCAATCGCTCTATTTCTGCTTTGTTTCTACCTGTAATATCACATGGTGTGTACTTGCTTTTACAGCCAATTACACACTGATTTAGCCTATAATAATCCATAATTACAGCGCAAAAATATCAAAGAAATTTGTTTAGCAGATGTGGGTGTGAATGTTTGATTACATGCAGGAGAGTACTGACACTGCATAGTTTGAGTGTCAGCAGTCTCAAGGGCGTACTCTTGTACTCTCTTGTACTGTCACGATATATTGAACAAGTGATGACATGCCATGTGACTTTTTGAAATACGGTGTGTTTCCAGTAACATGAAATAGCTTTGTAACTGACTGTGGCACGCAGTTTTAGCCCACGTGTTTCTATTAAGGAGATACATCTTTTAAAATACGTCTCAAATATATACTTTCATTTATTTAAAACATGCCAACTAAATAATAATCCTCACACACCCTGGCACTGTGGCTTTTAACAAATGTTACTCAAACAGGACTAAAAAGTGCATTTGTTGATGTCTAGTTTCAGTTGATGATTGATACACATTTGATGTGGTAATGAGTGTAATGACAGCAGCATAACAGTGTATGTGGGATCGACTCAAAATGAAATGCAGTGTGATGAAAGTGTTGGTGTGTTTTTAATAGTTTTTGGACAACAGTGGAGCTCTACAGCGATACTTGTTAGTAGGATCGATTCATTCTTGGTTTTGGTCTTTTCATGGGATTTGCTGACAATAAGAAAAATATGGAATATCACACTTATCCTTTAAAGAGTTACACTGACTTCTTGCTAGTTTTAGTATAAGTGCTGCTGCTAATTTATAAATATTTAGCCTCAGGCCAGAATATATTTCTAATATGCTTGAAAAATATAAACCCATTAGGACCTTTAAAACTTTAGGAAGCAGTCAGATATAGTCAGAGTAAAGCATGGTAAAGCTGCACATTATGCTGCACACAGATAGAATCAACTTTCTGATTATCTTAAATGCACCCAAACATATTACTGCACTGAAACAATATTCTATATTGTCAAAAGTATTTGGACACCAGAGCATTACACCTTTCAATTGTTGAATATCTCATTGCAAAACCAGGGGCATTAATCCGCTGCTTATAACAGCCTCCACTCCTCTGGGAAGGTCCAAACTCTTCTCACAAAGTTGGAGGCGCACTAATGTCTAAAATATAATTGTATGCTGTAATATTAAGATTTCCCTTAATTGGAAACAAGGGGCTCTAACAAAAAATAGCCCCAGACCAAAAGTGCACATATGAGTGTCCACTTAAGGTGCATAATATTGTGAATATTTCTTGTTTATCATTTTTGTTATATAATATATATACCAGGTATATATATATTATGTATATTTGTTTCCCTCATCTTGTGTTTCTTTGCCTCATATAAAACATTTTAATTTGCTTCTCTTTGGATGGTGCAACAAACAAACATGTCTGTAAGGCCTGAAGAATAAAAAAAAAAATCTGAATCATAGCTCAAATACTGACTCCAAGACAGTGACTATTGCTCCTCACTCGTGTCTGGTCTCGTTTTTCAGGAATTAAGCGTCTCCGTTAAAACCTGTTACACTTGCGCCACACTCCCACGCTTTCCTAAAGAAATACATACTTGTATTGTCAAAGCTGAGGCCTCTGCCAGATTAAACATGGAGTAGAATACAGAGGTGAGGCCTCATTATTAGTCAGAAAAGTCTCTAAAAGTTGTCAGTCACTTTGCAGTATAGTAGGTTGATGTCAGGAGAGAGTATGTGTCATATCCCTTAAAAGGTAAAAATCATTCACCGATATTCTCTCTTTGGCAGGTAACTAAAATGGCCCCGAGTAACAGTTTTCCTCTCATGAACAACTCCACACCCCGTGGTGGAGTAAATGAAACCATTGTGGATAATCAAATCGCCACCGCTATGGGTGCCCTCATCCTAAGCATCGTCTTTCTCTTGGGCTTCCCTGGAAATCTCTTCATTATCTGGAGCATCCTGGCACGTGCCCGAAAGCAGTCCATCACCACCCTTCTCATCCTCAACCTAGCTATCGCAGACGGATCTCTGATGGCTTTGACCCCGTTCTTCATCATCTACCTGGTTATGAAGAAGTGGGTGTTTGGGAATGTGATGTGTAAGATCCTCTTTTACCTCTGTCTGGTCAACATGTACGCCTCCATCCAGCTCATCATGCTGATGAGCCTCTACAGGTTGGTGGCAGTGCTGTGGCCGCAACGCGTCAGTGCCATCACGGGCCAGAGGACTGTCCTGCGGATGCTGGCGGTGGTGTGGGTGCTGGTAATGGTCGCGTCTGTTCCTGCAATTGTCTTTAGAGAAGAAAAGCTGAATGAGGGTCGCTGGGTGTGCGATTCATACCATGATTCAAACAACCAGGTGAGTGAACAGGGACCTGAATATATTGTACCTACAAAGCACTCTCCACCGAGGCTGCACAATCTTCTAACTTTGTCATTTAAATAAATTAGAAAAATGTGTAGAAGCATCTAGATCTGCAGTCAAAAAGACATAGTGATGGGCAATCAATGTTGATTTTTTTGTGAATACTCTTAGTTATTCTTATCTAGGAACCTAGGAATTTGTAGGATGAATTATGCAAAATTTGTGCAAATGTCAGACTCATTACCATTGCATTTACTATGTTACTGTAACACCATCCATGGGTGAATCAATATAAAATGTTGCAGGCTCATATATATAGATACTATGCACATTATATCATCTAAATTTGGTTGACATTGCACAATGTGTTTAAGACTTGTGGTAAAAACATACTGACTTTTTGTAACTCTGTTACAAAACTCTGAAACCAGCCTGGTTTAGATTCGCACCCACTTCGCACCTCGCACCCACTTCACGCAGCAGCTGGACAGTTGTGCAGAGATAAGAAAGTGTGCAAAGTTTGAACTTCTCTCTCTTCTCTTTTCAGTCTTCACACTTAATTAGACTTGTAACTGTTCCTGCATACAACCAGCTGACCAACCCACTATCACGCCAAGGCATGTAATGCACCCACCGATCCACTAGAGGATACCGTGTCAGTGTCATGGTTTGCCTCGCCTAGGTGTGAAAAGTACACCTATGTAAGAAGGTGCAGTACCAGCAGTGAGCGACGGCAGTTCGTGAAATAGTCACAAAATTTATCTATAGATTTGTGCACAAGGACACAAATATTTCTAATATGGCACATTAATCGGCAGGACGACATAATTTGTCTGTGCTTTCCAAAACTGTTACAAATCACTGCTAAAATATAATTATGTTTTATGGTGTGACAATGCTGTGGTTAAGGTCTGGTTAGGTTTAGGCACAAAAACCATTTGGTTAGGGTTAGGGAAAGATCATGGTTTGGGTTAAAATGATCACTTGAAACATGGTGTGGGTTGAGGGTACTACTTCCTTGAAGTTAGGAAACCTTTGTCTTCATGGCAACAGTAAATACCACGACAACTGTAGTTACAGTTTTTGAAAAAATGTCCTGACTCATGGTTGGAAACATGACACTGGCAGTTGGAAGCAGGAAGCGAAGTCTCTTGCAGCAAATTCCACAAAGTACACCCAACTCACCACCTCCAAATATGGAAATTTGTCACCTTATATAGACGTCATCTGAACTGAGCCACTTGACCCGATCTTTGGAAATTGTACATGCGTGTACTTTTCAGGCCTAAGTGAAGCAAAACGCTGACATGGGATCCTCTAGTGGATTGGTGGGTGTATTACATGCTTTAGCGTGATACCTGTCTGAGTTGACAGTGTGAGGTCTTATCCTTATTACTGAAATGATTATCGCATCTCACCTCACTCTATGATAGCAGGCTTTTCACCCCACCTTTGAGTGCGACTGTTTTGAACACCTTTGCCTTCAGATTTGTCCAGACAACACATTGTATGAACTACTGTAGTTCATTTCAAGCAAACCCTGGCCTCAAGCTTGTTTTGGTTTAAGGTTTTGCACGGTGTGGTTATCGGTAGTTTTGACAGAGACTTTGTTGTGATATAAATAAAACTGAACTTTGCTGTTAAATAGATGAACCATATCTTCCTGCCATCTGCTGATCCATATCATTCTTTCTTTCTAGTAGTAGAATTGCACAAAATAATTCTCCCTCTTCTCTGTCTTTTTTGAGGACACAGCCTTTTTGTTTGAATAAAAGTTTATTAGTGTCCTTCATGAAACCTTAAGTGCACCTGACATGATGTGTTTTCAAACACTTACCTTACACTGCCTTTTTGGGGCAGCCATCATGGAACTTTACATAGTGTAGATTATCAAAAATAGATTTGGTTTTCCTGTTAAACATTCTCATCTTATCTCTCCTGCATAGGTGGTCCTCCAGTACACGTTGGAGCTCGTGTTGGGGTTTTTAATTCCCTACGCGATCATTGTATTTAGTTACATCTGCATCTTGCGGAAGATCCGGCAGACCAAGTTCCGCCGTCGCATCCGTAGTGAGAAGCTAATCCTGGCCATTGTGGTGACCTTCTGCATCTTTTGGTTACCCTACCATGTCATCAACATGGTGCAAGTACGTCACACATCCTGTGTTTTAGAATATTTAAGATACACAGACTTTAAAGGTTTTCACCGTGCATGCAAGTTTAAAGTTTAAAGATATTTTGCACTGTTATGAATTAAACAATTTTGTATTGTTCTCAGGTTACAGCGGCTTTGTGTCGAGACGGTACAGCAAAAAAGATGTAAGTGATTATGTATTTGTTTTCTCTCCAACAACTAGATGAGATTATCGATACCACTTTTGGGTGTGAGTTAAGTATGGAGCAAGAGCCAGGAGGCGATTAGCTTAGCTTAGCATATTGGAAGCAGGGGAACACTGCTAACCACCTAGTTAAAAATACAGCTATCAGCACCTCTAATGCTCACAAATTAACATGCATAATGTTTGCTAAACTGTACACAAGCAGTAATGTAAAAGCGACAATTTGTGGTTTTACCTGGAGTTAAGTGCTATAGCTATTTATTGGCGTACAACAACTGGGTGCAGTGACTTCCCAGTTGTTTCAGAAGTCCTGGGCAGATGGATGAACTGTAACTGTAACCGAAAAGAGTTACAGTACCTTCCAGTGTGTTAATTAGAGAGCTTTAGGGGTGATAATATTTTTTAACTTCACAGAGAGCTCTAGCTTCACACTTACACAGACATGAGAGGATCTATCTTCTCATCTAACTCTCAGAACTCTGTTTAACTATCCATTTAAATTATGTCCACATTAAAATAACCTTAATGTTATAGACTATAAAATTGAATAAGAAACCAATTTTTTTGATACCTTTAGCTAATAAAATTCTCTGCTAACTTTTCCATCCACCAGACTGGATAATATATGGCGCAGGAGCCGTGCTGTCACCTCAGCCGTGGCGTTTATGAGCAGCTGTGCCAACCCGGTGCTCTACTTCTTCGCAGGAAAGTCCTACATCCGGCGAGAAGGGCTGGCGTTCATGGCCCGCTTGTTTGAGGGCACAGGGCTGGAGTCAGTCACCCGGAAGAGTCGACAGAACAGCCAGAACAGTCGTGACAAAGACAAAGACGCAGATGCCGTCATGCTGAAAGACAAAGATCAGGACTCTGTTACCAACTCGAGCTCTAATGTCAAACCAGTGAAGAATGGTAAGTAGAGGACATGGGAGGCAGCAGGCTTGATGCTGGTGTTGTTTCTCTGAGGCAGAAAGGACACAGGCCTTTAAATCTCTCCTCCATCTACTCAATAACTGAAAAATGGAGCAAAAGTTCATTAAAACTGTATATATGAGCCCTGCTCTGCTCTGAACTTTTCATGAGGAATCACTGGACCGTTATTAAAAACGCTTGAAAGCCCCCTCATCCCTCACCACCCCAAAAACTCTTTTTCATTCAAAATCCATCCCTCAAAGAGAGGTGGAGCCTTATGTTTACTTTACATGTTTACTGTAATGTTAATATGAATTTGTCTTGCAACACTTTCCTGTGTCATTTTGATCTTGCAATGTTTTACTTGTAAAGATGTAAAGCCTAGAACGGTCTAGATGAACTGAAACAAAGAATATTGTTTAAGGGAACATATCATGCTTTTTGTGATTTTCTGTTGTTTTTATACTGTTATGATGTTGGATATGTATGTTAAACATGGTCAAAGTTGAACATATGATTTATTTACAAAATGTTCCCTGAAAGTCAAAGGCCAGGGCTCCAACCTGCTCTGAATGGTTCATTTGCAATTTTATCTATACTTCCTCCTTGTGACGGTGTCTGATAATTCGTGCATGACCGCAAATGGTCTTCTGTTCCGTAAGCCTTTGTTACTACGGTTGTTGCTAAGGATGTACTAAGTTTGCTACAAGCAACCCCTTTCACATTGCACATGTCATGTAGTCATTTCATCCACTGTTAATATAAAAATGTTTATCAATACAGTTTTAAAGTGAAAACCCTAAACGGAAAAGTTTTGATATGTCACACTGAATACGTAAAAAAGAGAAAGAAAGGAAGAAAGAAAAATACAACATGAAGTAATCAATATTTTCCAAAAGAGGTGACACATCACAGGTTTGTTATGTAATTCAATACATCCTGTCCTTCATAAGTAGGTTGTAGATGGTTATGTGGAAAGAGGAATATGCCGTAAACCCACCAAAAAAAGTCTAGTGCAAGAGAGCAGACAATGTGGACAATACAGATGTGATTTAATACTCAAGTATCAACAAGATCATGAGAGTTTACTGGAATATTCACCCCCTCACTTATTCACCTTCATGACGGAGTCTTGTGCTGTTCATTCCTGTTCTTCATTGAACAGGATGCTGCCACTGCTTTCACAACACTTTAGGGCTTTCAGTGATATTGTCTCTTTTGTCTTCAGTAATGATTCACTAAATTTCCGTGACCAAAGAAGACAGTAAGCTGTAGCATTGTCAAATATTAAACATTATAAAACACCACTAGCTTATTTTACATATTCATAATACCTGTTTTCTGGATGACTTCAGAGCAAATGATCTGCCACAAAGGGCAGCAGACGTTGTGTCAGCATTCTTCTATTAAGCTTTCATGCGTACAAGTATTACCTATGCACCATTTTGCAATAGTAGAATACAATTGCGTAATTAGAAAGTGGACAGTTTGACAGACGTTGGTAGTGTGCTTAAGATGGGTTCCTGTGGTCACTGGGTTTCCCCTCACATGACCCATCTTACTCAATATATTTTCTCTATTACACGTTTCACTCTTCACATGCAGTCCTCAAAGCAAAGAGGGAAGGTGGGGAGTTAACAGTAAATCATCTAAGAGAATTAGACACACTTTTGGAGTGGATTTGCCTTTGGAGTCTATAAAAAGTCAGCATCAAAAATCAGCAGTTGAAGGTCAGTATGCAAGTTTGATTTCAAACTAGACTAACTAAAAAACTCTCAGCAAGTTTTGAATTTTAAGAAAAATTAATTGGGAAAAATGAAAAGTAAAATTATAATGATAATAAAGTACACCTCTGGAACATTTCATGATGAATTATAAATTATATTTAGTTTTGTAGAAGACTAGAATATCAAAAGTTTGCTAAAGGTTTGAAAAAAGTTTTACACTGATTCTCTGTCTTTTCTGCTTCTTAGTTATGTGAAATAAAAGAGAAGAGTTATATTAATGGACAGATTGATTTAACAATATATTGTGCTCATTCATATGATCTTTACATTGGTGGATTTTGTAGGAAACTGAAAGAAAACACTAATATAGTGAGACTCTAAGAAAAGAGGGGAAAGCTGCTTTTATTTTATTTAAAATTTTATTTAAAAAATGTTTAATTCACATCTGAGATAAACAATCTTTAATATGTCAAAAAAAAACCAAACAAAGCAGTGGCGTTCCCCTCCTTTTTAGATTCATAAAAAAAGACATAAAACAAATAAACACAAAATGCAGACGATGAAACTTAATCATATCAATCATATGAAAATACTCTATACTGTATACATTTTTTTAATAATGTTCTGCGACTGGTGCTTTTCAGTATAATATTTACTGACATTTTCCATTTGCTTGCTGCACACAAATGTTACGCAATAAAAGATACATGTGGTTATCACAGGGTGAGAAATATATGAAGTGATACCACATCCACAAATCTATTAGAAAAAAACACATATTTTGTAATGTTTTGCAGCATTGACGCACATTGACGACTCACAACTGCCTAAACCTGTTTCCTGCCTGCATCTCCTGTGACAAGTTGTGTCAGTTGCACAGTTGCTGAAGCCGGGCTCAGATTCTTCAGTGGCTTTCATGATGGCTTCCAATATCACCACCACCTCCTCCACTGCCTCATTCTCTCTGCCCATCAGCGTCTCAGCTCAGGTCGGCATCGCAATCCTGACCCTGGCGTTTGTGCTGGGCTTCCCTGGGAACCTGTTTGTGGTTTGGTCTGTGTTTTGCAGAGTGAGGAAGAGATCAGTGACTTGTTTATTGGTGCTGAATCTGGCCATGGCGGATGCTTTTGTGCTGCTCAGCGCTCCTCTTTTCTTGCGGTACCTGGCCGGCGGCCGGGGCTGGGAGTTTGGCTCAGCGGCATGCAAGCTGGTGCATTACCTGTCAAATGTGAACATGTACGTGTCCATCTACCTCATCTGCCTTATGAGCATGGACCGCTGGATGGCTGTCACAAGGCCTTTTGTGTCTCAGAGAATGAGAACCAAGCGTTCCCTGTTGTTCCTCCTGCTGGGAGTCTGGGTGATTTCGTTCATCCTGGCACTGCCGATGCCCTTCTACCGCAGGTGAGTCTAAAATTTCTTTTGTATCGTTTGAATCTAATACATTTCTAAACTTGATTTTTTAACATCTGTCACTATGGAGATTAAGAACATTTTCTACAAACCCTTTCACAAAAGAAACCTGCAAATTTGTGTGTTGAAGTAATAGGGCTGTAAACTAATACAAATACATAATTCAGATATGTCCTGACCTGTCATCCGAATGACACAATTTACCACAAAGACAACACTATAGACACACGCAGACATCATACACACCTTGCTAGGATCAGCGGAATTCACTCTTTACAGTTGTGTCAGTCGTCTATCCTCGGTGGATATCTGAAAACCATTGATAGATGTACAAAAATCTGTTCAAATCACATAAAAAGCACTCCTTATGAACTTAAGATCTTGGCTCATAATAGTCAGATTCAAACTTTTTCTTCGGTGACAAAGTAATCCAGTAGGTTGTTGTCTGTTCACTGTGAACGGGAGCTTCTGTCAGCCAAAGCAGCATGACTTCTCCTTATGCAGATGTGCTAAAATGCACAACTAACAGACTAAAAACAAATAATGATTTAAAGCTGACATTCAGACATAATTCTGCAAGAATGTGCTATAACTTTTTATCAGTTTTCATTAGATTAGTTGCGCAGGGCAGGATAAAGATGGACTGCTGTTCCAGCCCCTTTCTTGACTTGACAGGGAACTAGAAACAGAGAGTTGAAGTTAGGGACTGTTTTGAAGGTGCCATGACCTCGTGTATTTCTGCTTTGTATTTTTCCACTAACTTCCCATCCTGCTTTTACTAATGATTTCCACCCAGACCTATAACAGTTACACATCTTTTATTTAGATTATGTTTAGACTTTTTTCTTCTTTTGAAGGTGGGTTTCTAATAGAAATCGTGTTTTATTATTTGATTAATTCAGGCCTCTAAACTTGTAGATTTATGGGAGAGGCATCCACTTTGTATAAATCTGGATACAGCTATGAATGCAGCTATTTTTGTGACATAAACAGATACAGATGATATCTTTGCATTACACCCTTGGGAAGTAATTTTCATTGTTTACACATAGCACTGACCACTCTGAGCTGTGCAGAAAATAAATCATAAATATTTGGTTATCTTTCTACTTAACAGAATAGAGAAAAAAAAAAAAAAATACCTACAATACAGTGATGCATTTTAATAGTTGAATGTTACCAACGTATCTGGATTTCTACTGTGTTAACATGTAACGATAAAAAGAATTGTACAGAGAAATATGGAGCTATGTATTTTATTTCTTAATTATTTTCACGAACAAAAGTTTGTAATAAAGTTTGAAAACACAGATACGGAAGTTTATTAACAGCAAAACCAAATCCAAACTGTGAATCTGTAAATCAAAATTTGGGACCATGCATACAGATTTGTACATTTAAATTCAGTTTTGGTAATATCTGGCCTTATTATTTTCTCCAGCTTGTTCTCCAGCTTTCTCTAGCAAAGTTTTTTTTTTTAAAGTTAAAGCTCTTGAAACTGTAAAAAGTTATTTACTGTGCCAACAATTTTGGATAACTGGCTGCAGCAGATCATGCCCATACTTGACTGTTGTGTCTTACCTTTTTAGATGATTAAAATAAAAGCTGATGAAGCATACTGAAAGAGCATGATGCAGATGTGGTCTAACAAGATAACACTTGACTTCCAGGTCAAACCCAGTGTGCTCTGCTCTCAGAGTGAGCCGTGAGACAAGAAAGCAAAGAAAGCTCACTTCCTCACTTAAATCGAGAGACACAGTTCATCTTGAGGGCTCAATTAACACTTTTTTATGTCTTTATGTGCTCCCAAAACCTTTTCTGCTCTTACAAATCCATTTTAAGAGCAGAAATCTGATCTATTCTGGTACACACACTGTTTCACCCACTAAATCTGTTTTGTGGTTGCTTAATAGTTTTGTCACTAATTAACTTCCATACATATAAAGCTGTGGCATGAATTGATGGCAAAACTTTGACAGTGACTGTAAATTAGTGTATGATCAGAAAAATGCTGGTATATCTGCTGTAGGTTAGAGCTAATAAATTAATCAAAACATGAATTACACTTTGTTACAGTCTTGACTCAACACACGTCTCATCATCACATTCACTTTATATTTGTCTACTTTTTCCCCTCTTTTTCTCCTACAGCAATTTTAAGAAGACATTTCCAAACAATGTCACCCTGAGATTTTGCATCCCGTACCACTGGGGCAGCGTGGGTCACAAGGTATTCCAGTACGTGTTTGAGACCGTCATGGGCTGCCTGGCGCCCTTGTCCCTCATCATCTCCTGTTACTCCTCCGTCATCTGTCGCCTGAGAAACGCCAAGTTCCACCGCAGAAGTCAAGGCAGCCGCTTGATCCTGCTGATCATCAGTGCCTTTGCCGTATTCTGGCTGCCCTATCACATCATCAACATCATAGAGGTGATTTTGAATTTTTGAATTTGACCTTCATGAGCCACAAACTATTACCAAGTCCATAAGAGACCAAAAATGTGAAAGTATTCAGACAGACAGGCATGTTGTGTTTCATCAAAGTTTTGGGGGGTAAAATGCTCTCATAACAGGACATTAAAACACCAAATTCACCATTCTGAGAGACATATAGCATCTTTAAACCCACAAATAAAAAACACATAAAAAAACACAAAAAAAGAGAATGTCGCAATTTTGGACAGTGTTTCTATTGACATTTTAGTAAAATACTAAATGCATGCATGTACTGATGGAATTAGTGCTGCAGAAATGTACATTATGAACTTCATAGCCATTATAGAGCATTTTAGAGACCTTTTATTGTTGCTACTGGATATATCCTCAGCTATTATCTTAGAACTGGCTTTTATTTGATAACTTACTCCTTTATCCCTGTTTCCTCCCCTCCCCTAACTTCCCTCCTCCAGGTGATTGGTCTGTTGGGCAGTAAATCAGTGCTCAAAGCTGCTGTTACAGCCCGTCCCAATGTCACAGCCTTCGCCTACTTCAGCAGCGCCGTCAACCCCATCCTCTATGTGTTCGCCGGCAGCTCCCACATTCGTCAGGCTGGCCTCAGTTTCATGGGCAAACTGTTCGAGGCCACCAACTCGGAGAGCAGGAGCACGTCAGTTACCCGCAGCGGCCGCACAGGCTCTTCACCAGATGAGAGCTCTGTTCTGCAGACAATGTCGGTCAAATTGGGGAAGGCTTTTAAAGGCAAGAACAAGGAGAGCAGCAGCAGCATGGCAGCGAGAGATTCGGAATTCAATACTCTGGCAAGTGTTGAGCAGGTAGAATAGTTCCAACTCAAACCATTTTACTTGGACTACATTTTACAATAAATTATTTAAACTGTGTGAGTTCACTCATAATCTTGTAATTTTGAGCTTTCACTTCCATGAGCTTTATCACATTAGACATTAAACTGAAAAATCAGCATACTGTCAATAAAATCTCAATATCATTGCTAGTTGAAGAATCAATTTAAGGAAATATCACTTGGTTACAACAAGAAAAACAGTCTCTTGGTTGTTTGCCAAACTTCTTTGAACTATATGTACTTTCTGCATGTATCTATTTAAAGTTATAATCCTTAAGATATCAGTTGTGGTAAGTCATTACTGCAGCAAACACTCCTTGATCAGCTACTTTGTCAGAAATACAACAGAGGAGAAGCTGGCATATCTGTTTACAGCGCAGCCAAACAAAGTCGCATGTGGGTGGCCTGTCACCTGCAACGCTTCATCTGACAGATCACTGTGGCTGCTCCTTGTTGTTCCCTTATTCCCTGCAATATTTGAATGATCAGCTGTCACAGCATGTCAGAAATGACCATATGCCAGGTCCAAGTACATGCCAAGTGTCCATGGCAAATAAGATGCAATGTTATTGCTGAAAAAACAGGGTTTTATCTCATGAAAATAGGGATTATAACTTTAAGTGTGTATGTTACAAAGGGAAATATGTTTACTTCCTCACCAAAGCATTGTTAGTCCAGAAATGGACAAAATCATTATCATTTGTTTGTGTATTTTATATGATTGTTATTAGCCTGAAACTTTATATACATTATCATTTTATCTATGTAAATTATCATATGTATTTCAGATGTGTGGAATTTATTATGGTTTTAATACGTAGCTTACAACTTTTATTTAAATTCTATGTAACTGCTGTAAAGTCTTATGTTCAGGAACTCATAAATATGCATATAATGTATGTGGTAATTTGTACTCAAAAACAAAAAACAATGTTTGTTAACTTAATAAAACTCTTTTAAAGTTTCTTTTAAGTTTTTTCCATACAAGTACACAAAGCACTAGCTTGCAAAAATGAATGATTCATTTCAAGGATATATAAATTAGGCAACTTATGCAATTCTGAGCAGCACAACATTTCGCAATCAACATTTCACCAAGACGTCCTTCCTTTTACTGCTTAGTGGATCAGTGTGTCCGCTATTTCATAACATCTGACTAACACGGCCAAGTTGCAAGATTTCATGTGGTTAATTCAAAGTACATGCCAAGTGGCACTGAATGCCTATTACTGAAAAAACAAGGTTTTATCTCATGTAAATAAGGATTATAACTTTAAGCGTGTATATTACAAAGGAAAATTACTCTTCCTTATGTTGACTTTCTCACCAAATCATTGTTGGCCCAGATATGGAACAAAATCGTTATCATTTGTTTGTATATTTTATATGATTTCTAGTCATGGCCTTTTTTTGTTATTAGCCTAAAAACTTTATATACATTATCATTTTATCTATATAAATGATCACATCTATTTTAGATGTGTGGAATTTGTTATAATACCTAGCTTATATATATACTACTTATGCAATACATACATACATACATACATACATACATACATGTATATACATACATACACACACACACACACACACACACACACACACACACACACACACACACACACATATATATATGTTAACTTAATAAAACTCTTTAGTCATTTACACAAGTATATATACTATATACTATATACCTATATACTACTTATGCAATACATACATACATACATACATACATACATACATACATACATACATACATACATACATACATACATACATACATACATACATGTATATACATACATACACACACACACACACACACACACACACATATATATATATGTTTGTTAACTTAATAAAACTCTTCAGTCATTTACACAAGTACACGAAATACTGGCTTGCAAAATTAACTTATGTTTAAATTATGTTATTTATGCAATGTTCAGCAGCACAGAACATTTCATAATCAACATTTCACCGAGGTGTCCTTCCTTTCACTGCTCTGTGCATCACTCTGTCCTCTATTTCTTCACACCTGACTAACACGGCCAAGTTGCAACATTTCATGTGGTTAATTCTCTGTTTAGGCCTCAAATATTCTGAGAGAACAACAAGTGGAGGGGAACAATGTCACAGGAAACATGAGTTACGCATAAAGATGTTGATTGGAAGGACGTTGACATAAAGAAATCATGATCGCAACCTGGTGACACAAGTGTACAGGATGATGATGAGATGCAACTGACATTTCTTCATCAATAAGTGTAAACTCCCAACCTATAGCAGCCAAGAGGCCTGATGCTGTGAGAGCCACACAAGAATGTTAAAAACCTTTAATCATCTTAACAGGTTTAACACACGCTATCCCCACTCTAATGTAGCTGCTACAGACTATAGTGGCAGTTTTAACCATGTTCCAATTCCTAGGCCTATTAATCTGCAAAGTATCTTAGTTTTGACTCCACTTTTCTTTTGAAACCCAATGTACTCACAGGTCCATGGGAGGTGGGGAAAACACTGAATGAAAACTTATTTGAAATCCAGGGGCTGCAACCTATGGCACGCATGCCCACGGTGGCACATGAGGCCACAAACACAGGCACGCAGAACAGTTCAATAAAAATATTTTTTAAATATACAGTTTTTTTTTTTTTTATAAAAAACATTTTAAAAAAAACAAAACATTTCTCAATAGAAAATATAGTCAAATGGTGAACACACATGAACAATCTGATTTAAAATAATACTAAAATAGTAGTAAAAACAGCTAGCTAGCTTTCTTTTTTGCTTCATTTCAAGAACAACTGACGATGGCTGAAGCAAAAAAAAACAACAAAACAAAATAGGTTGCCTAATACTCGCCTCTTTCAACCATCTTGGACAAATAAAATCAGATTTATTTCACTAAAGGGCCAAGCTGTGTGCACTCTCTGCTGTGAAAATGTAATTTTGAAACAAAGGAGAAAAACCTCAAAGATAAGGCTGATAAGCTGAATCAGTTAAGAGGGTAGTGGCCCAGTATGGTAAGCAAAGCAATGTGTTTACAACTCTATGTGACCGCAAAAACCAAACTACAGAGGGCAACTGTAAAGTCATGCAGTGCATTGCTAAACACGGGAAGCCATTCTCTGATGGAGCATATATACAGGAGGCTTTCCTCACCAGTTCGGAGATCATATTGGATGGGTTACCAAACAAAGACACAATCATCAACAGGATCAAAGAAACGCCAGTTTCTGCGAGAACTGTAGAGAGGCACATTACCGACATGGCTGAAAATGTAAGGCACCAGCAAACTCTTGCATTGCAAGATGCATCAGAATTCAGTGTAGCTCTTGACGTTTAGCAGTGGATTGCGACAAAGGAGAGACACATGAGGAACTTGTTGTTTAAAGCATGGTACCACTTAAGGGAAAGATGTGGTGAAAACATGAGCATTTTGAAGAGAGAGGAGTTGATATCTAGAAAATATTTGCTGTTACCACCGGTGGAGCCCCCCGCCATGGCAGGGAAGCAGAAGGGATATGTGATTATGATTGAAAATCATCCTGTGATGAGGTTTCATTGCATTATTCACCAGGAAAATTTGTGTGCAACAATTTCAAAGACTGATCTTAATAGCATGATGGCTAAAGTGGTGAAAATAGTTAACTATACTGTTTGTTTGCTCCTCTTTGACACACCGTCAGTTCAGATCTCTGCTGGAGGAGATGGACAGTATTTGCCACTCCATTGCAGTGTTAGGTGGATGTGTGGCAATAAGGTTTGAACGGTTTGTAGAGTGCTTTGATGCAATCAAAGCCTTTCTTATTGTGAAGGAGCGAGACAACCCTGAGCTCGATGATGAGAAATGGCTTGTGAAACTCATGTTCTTAACGGATATCACAAGTTCAACGTATAGCTGCGAAGTGCAAAGTGCTGGCTGTGTTTGACGCATGGATGGCATTTGTGGTGAAGACTGAAGTCTAATCACAGGACATTCAAAGTGAAACCTTTCGTTACCCCAAGCACTTGAACGAGCTGTAAGGGCATCAACCCATCAACTGGGATGACGACAGCATGTACATGTGCGAGCTGGAGTCAGAGTCCTGTGCCAGATTTCCAGGACTTCCAGCAAAACAGCCCATTCTTTTCTTTTTTGATAAACCGAGAGCACTTGAAGAAGAACATCATGTCCTTCTTTCAGTAGACAGGGATTGAGGCGTTTGAAATGTAGCAGATAGAACTCAATGCATCCTTGCTGTGGGCATCTAAATTCACACAGCTGTGCAAAACACTGGAAACTGCCGACATCGATCAAGGGGCCTCAATTCTGGCCTGTTGGGAAAGCTTGCCAAAGAAATTTGACTGTCTAAAGAAGGTGGCGTTTGCATTGATCTCAGCATTTGGAACCACATATATGTGCGAACAGTTATTCTTGCATATGAAGCCAATTTTGAGTCACACATGCAGCTGAACGACAACAGACCATTCAGAGGTGTGATGTGTCAAACAGAAAATCTCCAAATAAACACCAGAGATCATGCAGCTCAGCAAAGAAAGACAGGGATAAAGGTCGCACTAAATCAGTGTATGTGCCCTAGTAATTTTCATATATTTGAACAAATAATTAAGTGTGTGTGTGTAGAGCACAGATCTTTTGGCATGCAGAGTCTAGCCAGGGAGACAAGCAGCAGCAGTAAATAAATAAATAGATAAATGCTGATGAAAATTAACTGCCACTCAGGTTTGTGATTTTTTTTTAAACATTGTAAAAGTGGCACAGGACATCCAAAAGGTTCCAAACTGTGACACACAGCTTATTACTTGCTATCTAAATGTACACATTATACATTAAATGTTTAAATGTTTCAATCTGAACTTATTTGCAGATTCCTCTACATCTTAGCAACACATTTTTAGAGCATTATTGCACCTGTGCAATAAAACCACCTTTACAGCACAATCCACTGTTGCAAACAACAAAAATATATGTTCCTGCATTCTAGCACCCAAGAACAAAAAAATAGAAAGTTATATACATAACATTAGCAAAGTCCACCTACAATCCTCTTCAAAATATACTTGAACTGTACATATACTATGCATAAACTGAAAAATCAGGTATGGGAAACAACATTTTTATAAAGTTATCCTCATTAAACCTTAGTAGATGATTAAATCCCCCAATGTGATGTTGTTTTTTTTTTTTTTGCCTCCAACATCTTTGGCTCCAATAAGCGCCCATCTGTTTCTTAGCCACTATTTTGCCATTTGACCCACCTTTTGAATTAATACTGAATTATATTCTGTTTGTAATAACATGTCAAATTATGGCATGAAGGAGAATGAAAAGACAAAGTCTTCACATGAAGGAAAGAGCAACTGGACAGGAAATTCTTCTAAAAGAATAAATAAATGGTGAAGATTTTTTCATAAAACATGTGTTTGAATAGTCACTGACTGACAGTGGTGTCTGCCGATTTCAATTTCTGCTTTATTTGCTTTTTCTCTCTTTCTCTGTCTCTCCCTCGTTGCTGATTTAATAACCCAATGTGTCTCAGGAGATAAAGCACAACAGTTAGGTCACCATCAGGTTCAATACCAGTTTGACTCACATGAAAGAAGAAAACAAAACATAACGAAACTTAATATGTAGAGCTTGCAGAAGTGGAGCATTTCCTTCAGTCCCAGAAATAGAGCACTCAGTCATTAAATACACTTTTAAAATGTGTAAGCCCCTGGGTCAAAAAGCTACCTCGTGGATCACTCACTGTAGAGCATTGTCCTTTCAAAGAAATCTATTTCTAATAGAAAGGGAAATGCAAAAAGATAAAGAGACAATGAGCAGTCAGCGGAAAAAAGCCTTTAATGAAAAGAAAGGGATCAACATTCAAGACTGTTGTTCATTTTATTATTCTTATCTATTTCCTTGTCTCCTGCATTGCTGTAACACACAAATTTCCCCTCTGATGGATCAATAAAGTCTTATTCTATCTTATCATATTATCTTGCCAGCCATCTGTGCAGCACACATATCCACTCTAGCTGTATTAGATTTCTATCACAGGAAGCTGTTTGTGAGAGTGGAACATTGAACGGCATCTATATAGGACAAAACTGTTGTGCAATGCAAGACATGCATCATTGTGGTTTTGTGACCTCATTTAACATCACCTTGGATTGAAGAAGTTGAGTCAAATAATGAGAAGTTATTTCACTGAAATTTTTTGAGGTTTTGCACAAACTGTTAGTTGACTTTGAACATGTAGTCCAGAATAAATGACAGACAAAACTCTGTGTACAAGACAGAATAAACTCAATCACAACACATTATTAATATGATAAATTAAAATAAAAGCTAATTTTAATTTAATCAGTACAGCCAATGGTCCACATCAGTCTGGTGGGCGTACTGGAGGACCTGCTGACTTGTGTGCAGAACTTCTTGTCGTCCTTTTCTCAAAGCGGGCTGCTCACATAAAACATGATAAATCCTGACATTTTGACTGACAGACCGACTGAATGAGACCAACCAAAGCAGCAGGGGATTATTATTAGATATTTCAATATTTAAAATCAATTTTTCAGACTTAAGAAGACCCACAGAAGACATTATACAATTGTCTTCACATAGTAAGTAGCAGTCCTTCCCATGATGAGTAAATTGACCTTAATTTGTATAGTCTGCGGAGTTTCCTTTCTGCGGTGTCTGGTAGAGAGTGAGAGTATTTTTAGTAGCTGACATTAGAAAAATAATAGCAAATTTTGGAAGAGAGACGTGAGAAAGAACATTTCACAAAGCTCCATGGATGACGTATTAACCACTAGGCCACCAGGGCACCCAAAAGTGAGTTATCATTGGAATTGTTTTGGATTTATTACAGATAAGCAATGAAGGGGGACAAAATATTCTGAATTCTTTGAATCTATTCTCTCTAGAAAACCTGATTATTTTAAAGTGAAGGATCCTTTACTGTACATGTCATTTGGCCAAAGCTATAATAATGGTGTTTCAGATCATTTCCAACTCTGGAGTAGTTTTTTCTGCTATAAACGGCCATTTGGGCTGTAGTACCCATGTTTTTTCTCCTTTTCTACCCATTGTTTCCCACACACACTAGAGAGGCACGTCCACTGTCACCCGGAGAGCTGCAAAATTATTTTCTTTAATATCACATGCACTTGTTCTGCATTGTCACTTACAAGTACAAGTACTGCTTATTTTCCATTTTTTGCCATTTAACAGCCAAGCATCCTCGTTTTAGATGTGCAGTTTCATGCAAAAATGTGTTAAAAAAGTAATCATGCAACGTTCAGACAATTTAACATAAACACCTCAATAAAACGAACCTTTCCCCCTCAGAGTTAAAACTATTGATTTCTGCTCAGCATACACAGTAACTGATTAAACTCACATTCCTAAACACAAAAGACTGCATCTGAGTGATTGAAGTTATATCACAGAAAGACAACAGTATGAACAAGTGGAAATGGGTACTGTTTTGTGTTTTTGTCTTGGCCTTGAGTCCGTTTGGGCCAGATCTTGACTCAGACTCCACTGCTATTTGGACTTAAACTGTCGCTTAGGTACCTTCAGTGTGTTCAGTATCTCTGATGTGCCAAATATGATCAGCGTGGGATCTTTTTGCACTATAGTACTATTGCACCTTCCACAAAAATTTAAAATACTGCCTTCAAATATTGGCAAAGTTCCTTGGCTTTCCTTCAGTTAAAGACTTTAATTTTTAATCAGTCAGGTGAAGAAGTGGCAGGGTACAAGCTGCTAGATCTGTATATGGGTGTGGCATAGCCCCAAGTTTTTCCCAGCACTTCTCCTTGGGGTCATAGCGATGCACCCACTTGGTATCCCTTGCTGTGTCTGCTGAAGACCCTCCTACAACATACAACCGGCCATCAAGTACAGTAGCCCCTGGTGACAGATGAGGCCGAGGCAGGGCGGGGATGGAGGACCAGGAGTCGTGTTGGGGGTTGTACAGCTCACAGAGGAGTTGGTCTCCAAAACCGATCCAGAGAGGCTGCAGCCCTCCGGCTACGACCAACCCCCTCCCCAAGGCTAACATGACATGACCTGCCCGTCCCGCTCCTGCAGTCATGGGTGCTCTGGGAGAACAGCCACGGGAAGGGTGGTAGTGCCACATAGTGGGGAGGCAGCGCTGATGAAGGTCGCAGCCCCCCGAAATATAGATCTGCCCATCCAGTACGGCTGCAGCATGGCCGCAGATAGCTGTGTCCAGAGAGTGAGCCCGCCTGCAGGGGAGAGGACACAAAGTTACCAGCTGGGTGAGGGTGCCTATCAGAACAAAGTGATAAATTACACCTTACTGTTTAGTTTTATGACCCTCGAAACTTTCTATGACCTACATGTTACCCTCAAAATTCTCCTCAAGTGGCTGTAAAGTGAGATAGAACTTTTTTCATGGTTTTGAAAATATGTTTTTCAAATGTTATGTCAAATGGAAAATTCTTGCACACAGTCTGTCATCATGCTTCCATGTAATTCAGCTCCAGTTATTTTATGTTTGGAAACTAGCCTCAGGTTAAAATCAAGTAACTTGCTTCTTAACATTTTGTAGTGAAAGTAACACTATACCTCCAGGCATTTTCCTCGGGAGTGTAGTACTCCACGGCATCCAGGTATTGGCTGTCGTCACGGTTACCACCCAGGGCAAAGACCTTCCCTTCTAGACACACAGCAGAAAAGTAGTCCCTTTGACACAGCATGTCAGGCAGTCGTTCCCATTTACATTCGGTCAGGTCAAACCTAGAGAGAGGGATAGAGTAGATGCTTAAATTTTTTTTTAAAAAAATGACCTTTATTTATTTTTGATTAGTTTATGTTGGATTTCTTAGAGAAATATTTTATAAGGAAATAGCTAAAACTATATCACATGTTCAGCATGTTGAGAAGTGGCTTTGCTGTTGGCTGAACAAGGCAGCTATTAGACAAGTTATATATTTATACATTCAGAACAAATTACTTAATAGGTAAAAGAACTGATACTGAAGAATATAAGTTTATGAGGAAAAATAGCATGTTAAAAATGTCAACTTTCATTGCACCTCTTCCAGACTGTTTTAGAGCAACTGTGGATAGGGTGGCAGTGGCAAGATAGTGATGTTTGATTAATCTCTGTATTTGTTATAGAGTCCAACAGTGCCCCCAAATGTCAAGTATTTAAACTGTGAACTGTCCTTTCAAAACAAAAACAGAGCTGGAAGGCTATTTTTGGATATGGGGCATGAAGAGACTGTGGGATCAGTACTGATATCACACATGGGGGCATATTTAGCTACTGATGCAAAACACCAAGGGATCACCAGGAGAGCAACATTGGGATGTGTCATATCGAGACAATCTGAAAGGCTGCATAGGCCTTTTCATGTGAGACATGTCACAATAGGAAAAGCACAGGTTTAAATGATAAATTGGAACTTTGCCATCCATATTTTTACCTATAAAATTAAACCTGCATTGCCTGCAAAAACTGATTTTTTTGGCCATTAGGGGGCAGCAGAAACAAGTTGACAGCAAACTGTTGTTTATATACATATCCAGCAGTTATGTAGCAATATCAATATTCATTTAGAGTTGTGTTTCTTCTGTAAGTCCAATGTTCACTCTTTCAGCTCTGTTTTTGCTCTCTACCAACTCCTGAGGGAAATATATGGCCATTTAGCTGCTAAATGCTCCATGTTCACCAGCTAGTCGTTACCTGTGTTTGTTTGTTGTTTGGTGCTGAATTGGTAGTGTAAAGTGTCTTTTTAGGGTTTTTTTGCTCAAATTTAACGGTATTGAACATTTGCACAAAATATCAAACACCAGTAGCTGAATTTCTGGCCTCTATGAAGTGCTCCCAACCCTACCTCAAAGCACACTTGAGGATGTCCAGTGATCCATAGTACATGCGTCCTCCCAGGATGTATAGTTTGTCCTTGAGGAGGCAGACAGAGTGTCTGAATCGAGCTGGTTCAGGGAGCTTGGCCAATGGCTTCCACTCTATGCTTCTAATTAGACCGGGTCCATGGTGGAGCTGGTGAACATACCACAATGTCTGGTTGGGAACCCTCCTCATGAATTCATCATCGACTGTGTCACCGCCGACCAGAACCAGAACCTCAAACAGGACAGAAGCAGGGATGAGAGATAGTAGAGTATTTACTCTACTATATTTCTATTTCTA
The DNA here is from genome assembly GCF_914725855.1 of Thunnus albacares. Classification (NCBI taxonomy): domain Eukaryota; kingdom Metazoa; phylum Chordata; class Actinopteri; order Scombriformes; family Scombridae; genus Thunnus; species Thunnus albacares. Next base: position 9,742,404 of record NC_058127.1, on the reverse strand, counting down.
ATTAAACTGTATTTTGATGTGTTTTTATCAACCTAGAAATACAATAATACAATAAAAACAATGTTAAACTGTAAGGTTATTATAATGAGTACGTAGTTTGGGGTGCGAGGTCGGCAATCAGGCCCTCTGTAATCGCCGTTTAGGAGGCTTCGAATAGCCTCTAGTGTTTCTTTGGCCCCAGGGCTCCTGCGAAGAAGGCTACAGCTCAGGGCCTTCTGGAGCTCCGAGTTGCTGAGGAGGGGGAGACGAACTAGGAAGAGCAGGCCTGGCAGAAATGGGAGTCTTTCTTTGGGGTTGTCCTCCACCCAGCTCACTACTGCATTGAACACCACAATCTAAGAATGAAGGGGAAAAAAAGAAGAAGAGAAATTCATTTCAATTTACAAGGTTCACACATCAGAATTTTTGTCTTCTTTGTTGACATTCAAGGTTTCAAAATTGGCAGGATAAGCCATGGTACTGGTAAAACTTGTTCAGCAATTGACAATCTTGTTGATTTATAAGTCTTTTTTTGTCAAATCTACAAATTTATGACAATTTTCAAGGCCCTAATTAAAGTGGTTAGTAAAAAGTGCAAAATGTCTGTAACATGTCAAAAAATGACAAATGCCCACTACAAATGAGGAAAGTCCAAAGTGATCCCTTCAAATTGCTTACTTTGTCTGAAAAACACTCAGAAATTCAATAAATATTCAGTTTGCAATGATATGAAATGAAAAAAGGAGACAGGCTAATCCCATTTCAGAAGCTGGACTGGTCATACATTTCTAAGTACATACTCACTATGTGACTCAGATTCCCATTGAAAGTTGGTTGGTTGGTTGTTTTTCTCTTATCTGCAAAACTATAGATAGTGGTAATGTTGCATAAATTGTAGGCCTATAAGAGCACATTCTTGTGGCCTGGGGGGTTAGTTTAACATGTTTTCTTTTTTTTCTTAAAACATTTAGACTTTATGGTTATGCTGCTGTTTTTTGACCATCATTAGTAAAATAAAAGAAAAAACAGTATTTACCTCACTGTCTACACACAGCGAGTCCTTCTCAAGCAGCCTGTCCAGAAGGGGATAGGGGACATCCTTGAACTTCTCTCCAGCAGAGATGCATTGGAAGTGGGCTAGGATGTACTCCTCTGCAGCCTGCCGCAACTGTACCAGCCCATAGGTCTCAGCCAGCACCAGCACGTCCAGACAGGTGCTTTCATCCATTCTGTCCCGCAGGAAGTCGATGCACAGAGAGAGTGCATCCTGTAGCTGGAACTGCAGCAGTGCATCTGTAAGCTCCCAAATCTGCCTCCAGCCAAGTCTGAGCTGACCTGTGTAGATGAAGCCGAGTATGGATTCAATGACCCAGGATGAGACGCCTCGCAGGCACACAACGTCCTCACTGGATTCCCGTAACCCTCCACAGAGCAGTGCCCGGAAATAGTCCCCACCTGCGGCTAGCACCACACGGTGTGCTAAAAGAAGTGGAGGGAGAATAAAAGAGGGATATACAAGTAGAGAGAGAGAATAAAAGTGTAGAAAATTAGGGAAAAGTAGAGCCACGAGCAAGCAGATACAAGGCTTCCTCACCAAAACTCCTCAATAAATGACTGATGATCTGAAATGTCTACTAAGTCTTTCTTCAGGGCTGGACCAAACCACAGACTATGACAACACCCAATGACAGCCCTCTGAAACATGCATTTACAACTTAATCATCAGCATATCTCAATCTGCAGATGCGATGACACTTTTCTCTTATCTATTTCTGACATAATTCTACTGTATAACCGGATGTTTTCTGCACTTGCAACAGCATACCATGAGTTACCATGTGTCATGGAGGAATAATAGTACACAGGTTTGCAGCCTAACTTGAAACATCCATTGTATACATTTGCGTAAAAGGGTGACTCACTATTCATAAGTATGAAAAAACTCACTCGCTTGTTGTAATCACTGTAACTTTCTCCTCCTACCTGCATAGCTAACAGCTGATAGCAACAAGTTTACAACCTATTCTGGGAAAGGGTTACAGGGAAATGTACAAAATCTCTAAATTAGGTGGAAGTACGTGAGAGGTTTACGTGATAATGGTGCACCAAACAAAAATTTGATACTAGCTTGTCAAAATAACTCAACATGGAGAGCATTTAGCAACATGGATTGGTGATAAGAGCATCTGAAGGAGACATTTTCCTTTAAACTGACATTTTTTTCCACCTACTGTAGTTCCTCTCAACTCCAGCTCCATCCAACAAGTCTGCCATACTAAATTGTGCAAGAAATGCTGTGAGATTATTGACTTAAAGAAATATTATAGATGTAAAATGATTATGTAAATATCCTACAGCTTTATAAACATTTATACCGATAATTTATCAAAAGGTTACATTGGAGAGGGGATCTAGACAGGGTTTCCCACTTCTCCCACTCCTTTTTGCTCTAGAAATCAGAGTTGGGCAAAATTCAAAAGGTGTCAGTATAGGTAAACTTAATTTATTTGCTGACGATCTTTTGAGGTATTTAACTATTTTGGAAAAATCAATACTGTCTTTGTTTAAAAAAAAAAATCTGAATATTCAATTGCCTCAGGTTATAAAATGAATATGGAGAAAACAGAAATAATGGCCATAGGAAACATAAAAACAAAACACAGGCCCAACAATATTGTTCTCATTGCCTCCCAAAATGACCCAGGATGTGACATCACACACTGTTGCCTCTTACCCGGGTATTTCTCTCCATTCTCTGCTTGTATAGTGACATCACACCCTACTCCTCTTTCCCATAAGTCCCTGATGACAGTCAGGCTTTTCTCTATTTCCTCAGCTGCAGAGGTCGCAACCTTTGAAGTACATTTTGACATGAGCCGCTCCATCTCAAGGCATTTGCAAGCATTCAACACCTCCTCCATTATCCCGTCTTTACCCAAGTCCACGGCCACATCTCCACAGTATGAAAAGTCCAGAACAGCCCTTAACCCAACTGGGGTCAAACAAGGGGCTATTTCCTCCACTTCAAGCACAGGTTTTTGTTTTAAACCAAAAAACGCGTCTGGTGTTTGACTGGCAGATGCTAGCACAAGTCTGTGAGCTTCGAAGGAGTTGTTTTGGAGAGGAAAGGTGCAGTCTAGGAGCAGTCCTTCCTCCCGAAGGCTCTGTAGGCAAGTGAAGAGACACTTGGAGTGTGAGGGGAGCATGCAAGGCAGGAGATCTAGGTCTTCTTTGGGGAAGGGGGGATGATGCCTCAGTTTTGTGTCTGTGTCACATTTTTGGTTTAGGAGGAGAGTCCCTGGTCTTCCTTTTCCACCAGGACCTGAATCTTTTCTGTTTCCCACCCTTCCTTCTTCACCTCCATCCCTTCTGTCTACCCTTCTTTCTCTCCTAATTCCTGATACTCCTTCTCTTTCTTGCTGTTTGTCTCCAGTCTTTCCCTGAGTCTGGAGTGTCCTTTTGTGGACAGACACGCTCCTGACCTGACCCACCTGCTTGTCACGATGCAGACGTCCAGACATTTCCTGTCAAGGTGCATTGTACCAAGAACAGAAGAGCAAAATGGGAGAGATGAGTAAGACAAGGAAAGCACAGGGACAGTAGGGAGGAACAGTGTGAATGCTGCTTTCCTGGAAATGTCACATACTGTAGTCATTGCACTAATGTACTTTCAGACACACATTGATTTCCCTTATGACCCCTGTGGTGTCTTTTGTGCTTTCTAAACGTAACCTCGCCCACAAAATGAACGATAAACAATGTCAGTATGAGCGACGCTCCCAAGTTCACAGGAGGTTACAAGCATCCTAGTCATTCTCTCTCACAAGCATGTTAGTCACTCACTCTCTTTAGCAATGCTGAGAGAGTTGACTGTGTCAATACCCAAACATCGCTCTCTTGAGCAATCCTGTTTGTGTGCATATCCCTATACTCCACAGAGGTTAATATATGGAAAGTTACAACCGTTTTTCAAAATAAGAATCTCTGAAACACCCAGTATCTCTGGGAGACATGGGATACAGCAGCAGAACACAGTCTTTTCAATTAACTATTGTAAGAGGAGTCTTCACTTTATTACAAATGGTTAATATCTCATTTTAGAACAAGACGCTGCTTAGAAACCTACCTTGTCGTTTCCTCTATCAGTGTGGGTGTAACAAGTGACTTTGACCAGGGCACAATGGCATTGTGAGCATGTGGGGTGCAGGAGGCAATGGAGCAGGTTTAATTATAGCTGGGTGCTGGCACTATGAAGAATACACTGCAAGAAGTTAAAACCTTTAAGAAATCAGGCAGTTTACAGACTAAGAAGTCTGTTTCTTAAACCACGAGGGAAAATGTGTGACTGTTCACTTTTTTCGATGCAAATTTTAAATTAAAGAGATTAAATTTTGTTATTAAAGGAGTGGTCGGCTTGAATTTAAGATGTTCTGTTTTCAAAAAAGTACAGCAAGTTAAGGACAAGGGAATTTCACCCACCAGACTGGCAGATACTTTTCTTGTTTATGGACAGTATTGTTTTTATAATTTAAAGGCATAAAAATGGATTACATCCTTCATTAAAATTCATATTTTTTGTAGTGTGTGACTGTAAACATCAACAATAACACAAGCTTTCTAGACACCCCTCTGTTACTACTGCTGTTTCTAAACAGTACAAGTAAATCATACTTGGCTATTTGTAACATACTGTACAATAGTTTCTGTCATATATTTAAAAGTGTAAAAGCTGTGTGTGTGTCTGTGTGAATGAGTGTGTAAATGCGGATGTAAGAAGCCAAATTCTACTTATTGTGCCCTCACTATCTGTTGGGTATTGTTTGGTCCTCACATCATGTTTAAAATAAGACAATTATTAGCTAGTTTTTGAATAGATATTGATTGACATTGTTCCATGTCTTTGGAAAGACATTTGGCTAAAAAAGTAGTCTTTTAGAATGACTAAAGTCCATGCTGAAGAGTTGGCAATGGTAAGAAATAGAACAGAGTAAGTAGAATGATTAGCCCTTATACTATTTTTAGTGTGTATCTTATGAAAGCAGAGGAGGATCTGTAGTTCCTTCTTGTGAATTACTGACGTAGTAAACACTATTAGGTCATGTACAGTCAGCATTTCTAAACGTAGGTTGAGTCAGCCAGCAGAAAGTTTTCAGTTCAGCTGTTGCATCATCTCAGAACATCTGAAAATATACACAGTCATCAAGAATTACTGTTGTGTTAAAAATGAATAACAAATGTACAAGTTCTTTTTAAATGAAAAAATCTATTAAAAACATTTCTCTTGGAAAAATAGGCACAATAATAATTTACAAGGATCTCTGGAGTGCCAGAATAAGCAACTGAAAATATCTAATATATTGAAGAAATATCCTTGCATAAATAATGAATAATGATCCAAAAACATTTCAGAAATGTTCATCTTCACATGTAATTTACTGCATGAGTTGAAGAGCTAAAGAGGGAATTATTTTGTTGTTAATATTTTGTCTTGGTAATATTTTTGTGCTGAACAATATTTATGTGGAATTTTTGCTGCCTTCTTCCCAGAAAACCACATTAAAATCAAGGGCGGTATGTGTAGTATTTTGAGTTTGCAGTATATATGCAGTAGGTGTAACTTTTCCTTTCTAAAATCAGTTATTGAGGCTAACACCAATCACCCGCTTGTTCTTCTGTTTACTCCAAACTCTGCTGTTACTGCTGTCAAAAATCCGAAAGACAACACACCCTGTGTTGTGTGATTTTTTTTTTTCTCAGAGATTGGCTACCAGAAATCATATGAACAGAAAATTTAAAAAAAGGTTATCTGAGTATAAGTTGGAGAATATATAGTTATTGTTTATGACTTCATATTTGTAACACAATATGTGAAAATGAAAATGATAATCATGTTAAGATGGTTTCAGGTAGTTTCAATTCAAAGCATGCGTTTCAAGGTTTGTTTTGAGACCAAAAGACATTTTGCTGGTCATCAGTTGAATGATCTGCTTTATTTCAACATTATTAACTAAAATGACAAATTAATGTTTAATTTTTTTCAGTGTAGATAAGAAGATGATGTGTGTATGTGCGTGTGTGTGTGGGGGAGGGAGGGGGAGGAAGGGGGAGGGACGGAGATGAGAAAGATGGGAGGGGATGTCACCTACCTCATCAAAGGTATAAATTTCGACAAGAGTTGCACTGTGAAATAAAAGAAGGGACATTTTTCATCTGTTGGTAATTATTCATCTGGAAAGCAACTGTGTAAGTACTTAAGACTTCTTTCTGCTTTAAAATAACTAAATATTATAAAAATTAAATGTTTTTATATGTCAGAATAATTAGAAGGTTTATTAAAATGTGTATAATGATTGGATTACTGTTAGGTTTTTGCTGTGAGTTTCAATAGTGTTTATCACTGTTAAAACTAACAACAGTAAGACTGATCAGTGATACTGAATCTTATGTTCATAGAAGCCAAATGCTGACTTTTATCATGAGTTAGTAAGAGGTTTTTTTATTTTTTTATTTTTTTTACAGTATCACAGTATGAATAATACTGTATATTCTACTAAAAACAGAGCACAAAATAGAGTAACATTGGCATATCTTGGTCTAACTGGAAAAAACATACATTTACAAGATATTCGCACATACTAAACCCAAACAATTTATACTTTATAGGTATTACATATGGGAAATATATGTGAACAGAAAACACAATTTTAAGTATGTACATTGTACAAAAACTCATTATTTTTTATAAAAAGGAGACTTGAATGATTGTCATCAGTGTTGAATCAGTATGTCAAATGAGAGTTCTTTTTAACAGCATCAGTCACTATCAGTAAAATCAAACGTTTACCAGCTGTAATGGATTCACATAGTTACAGTGGAGGACATTTACAGTGTATTTAAAGCTGCACTGATCTTTTATTTTTAAATCAACAATGAATCAAAATACTATTTGTAATGTGAAAAGGGTTGCTAGTAGTGACAAACCCACAGAGAATTATCACCCGACTCAGCAGCTGGAGCGTTTCAACCTCTATTAGCTAATTGTTTTGGTTTTCAAACTCACACGTTTGGTTCAGTCTCACTGCTCTCATCAACCTTGTGTCTAGCCTTGTCTGAGGAAGAAAAATATTTTCCGAACAAACTTCCATTAAGCCCTAATTTTTCCACACTGTTACACAGGAATCAGTAAAACTTGCCGATGGGGCAACTCACATCTAAACGTGCCGGGTTGGTCCACGGTGCTCTCCCTCATGTCGGCAACAACCAACAACAAGATGGTAGCCTCCAGATTCCTCCAATCATTGTTGTCTCAGACATGGATTCAAGGTTTGCATCCATTTTCACTTTCTAAAAACTTTTTCTTCCAAATATGGCCTACTTTGCCAATTTAAAAAGCAGATCTATCCTTTACTTAATCTTTTGGAATCAGTCATAGTTTTTTATGTATCATGGATTCAATTAAAATGTACAAATACCTCATAATAGACATTTTACAGCCCCCCTTAAAGGTGCAATATGTAAGAATTATGTAAGAATTTTAGTTTAAAACATTAAAAAATTATCTAAAATTACCAACAGAATGTGAAGAAATAATAAAATGAGACCTTCCCCAACTCTCGGTTGCCTATAACACCCTGTGGACTGATTTCTATATGAAGGACTCGGGACTGTTTCGCCGGGAAAACCCAAAGGATGTGACGTTTATGCACACTCAGATGCCTTGCCTGTCTCCCATTCCTCTAAAGTGCCAAAAGCATACAACACTTGCTAACGTTAGCTTAGAAACAGAGTCTGCTAACGTCCGATCCTGAGCTTGCTTTCTTCCTATTGGACAGGTAAGTTAAAATTACTGCAAAGCATGTGAAATATATTGTGATATTGTGGTTTTCCCTGGCCATTCTACTACTCGCCTGCACTGACGGAATGTGAGCACATATGCAAGCATGAGCAACAGGATGCTGACCACAGCTCACTTAACAGTGTTGTCATTGATGAGAAGGAATTTCTGATTCTTACATATTGCACCTTTAACCCTGACAGATGCCATGTTGAATTTGATGGCACAGTAGTTCGAGAAAAAAAGGTTTTATCTGTCACATCACAATGGTAGATTTTTCAGTGTTATTTGAGCTTATTTTTTCTGTTTATTTAAAATAAACCTTTTTGCTTGGACCTCCTGTCTAACAGTGCATCAGAGTGCCGGGACTCGCAGACAGGGCTGCGGAGATCTTCCTTCTACAGCACATTAGACCTGGTGCCACAGCTGGAGCACTATGCCAGTACACTGCCGCGCAAGCAGGCCAAGAGCCGACCTTCTCTGGGGACTCTCCGTAGGGCCTTTGAGGTAGGTTTCTCATGCTTGGGAACCACATTTCAAAGGGGTAAATGCTAGGATGGATCAGGTGGAGGGACGAACTCTCGTGAGTACGGTTAGGGTTAGGTTAAGGTTAATCTTGTGAGAGTTTGCAAATCATCCCTCTGGCTGATCCAATCTAGCACCAACAATTTCAAAGCACCTTACATCACCAAACTTAGTAGACCCTAGCCTATTTAACCCTGAATAATTATGGAGTACATTATTAATTATCTGTAACAAATGTTACACTTTTGTGCTGCAAATGAGCAGTTGGTATAGATCACTGTAAAAAGTGGGTACTTTGAAATTGTAAGTTTCTTAAAATAGCTGTTAATATAAAGGGTAAAAGGTCATTAGTTGTTAAAAGTGATTCGTAAAAAAATCCCATGGTGATCAGTCACTATATGTGTAGTCAATATTTGGGGTAGGGACTAAATTGGATTAAACATTATTATTATTATTATTATTATTATTATTATTATTATTATTATTATTATTATATTGAAGTATTATTATATGTGTATGATGTATATACATATACCTAAATCTGACTTGTAACTTTATCCAAACAAAATGAGGAATGATTGTAAACTTAAACTCTGTCTTCTGTTTGCTAACAATATTTTTAATTGATGTTCATTAATTTTGTACCCTATGAAACTGTTAGTATGAAATGAAACTGACAAACACATCTGCTGAATTTCCACAGTTTTTACTATTAAATTAATCAGACATTTGTACATTTTTACATTGCAGTTTAAAATTATAAAAGTTAATGTCTATGTTTCCCTTTTTTGTATAAAATGTGTTATTTTCCTCAGGAGGTGGAGGCAGGTATGGAGGTAACAAACAGCACAACAGACTCAGGTGTTAGCACTCTACCAGTCACAGACAGTGAAGATGAAGAATCACAAGCTCCACCCAATGAGAAAGGTCCTGTGAGATTTGGCTGGGTGACTGGAGTCATGGTAAGTGAAGTTGTATTTGAATGAAAAACAAAGACAACAGCATACACTGCTTATTTTCTGATATACATATAAAACAATCTTTCAAACATCACAACAAAAATCACTTAGTGACCTTTTTTTATTGATTTTTTTGTCACAGGTTCGATGCATGCTGAATATTTGGGGAGTCATCCTGTTTCTCCGCTTCTCCTGGATCGTCTCTCAGGCAGGCATCTGTGAGTTATCACTTTATTCATCCCTCATTCGGTTCCTTTCATCCCTGTTTTGTTGCTTTAACCCTTAGAAATCCACTGTGTTTTTAGGAGGGGCAGGGGATCTTTAGGGGGAGATAGAAGATCAACAATGTATGTCACATAAAATATATCATCTCAAAACTGGGAACCTAAAAATTAATTTGAGATTCAGCTCAGCACTGTGTGTAGAGTTTTTCTAGTCATACATCTGTAATGAACATTGTGTTTTGGTTTGAAATTTTGAAAGTTTAGATTGTATAAGGGCTGGAAGTATATGATGACCATTCCCATGCTAAATTATGTCTCATAAATTGTTGCAGCAATTTTTGGGTTACCATGTGTTACACAGATTTGGTGAAAGATTTTATCATTTTTGACCACTAAGTTATTGATAAAAAAAAAAAATGTCAAAAATCCCTCCAAATTAAGACACCCGACATTGAGGAACACCATAGAAAAATTCATGTTATGATTTGGTATCAAAAACTTTTGACATTTGGAGATTTCTGTAAGAATTGCATTTTCAGCAATTGGATAGCGAGCAGTTCTGTTCTGGAAATTGCTCAGAAACCCCCTTACTGTCAATATACCTAGGAAAGCCAAACATCCTCTGAAAGCCCTAGGTCACAATAGGTCATTTTATAGAGTGAGGTCAAGTTTCATAAATGGTCTCACTACAATGGAATTAGCTTAAAGTGGGCATAAATGTAAAGGGGAGACTTGTGGGTAACCATAGAACCCATTTTCATTCAGATATCTTGAGGTAAGAGGTCAAGGGACCCCTTTGATAATGGCCATGCCAGTTTTTCCCTAGCCAAAATTAAGCCTAATTTTGGAGTGTTATTCAGCTCCTTTCTCAACAAGTGAGCATGACATGGTTGGTACCAATGGAAGCCTTAGGTCATATGATACAAGTATCTTCTAGCTTTAAAACTGAGCCTGCGCCAGCCTCTGAAAGACAGTAATGTTGACCAAGGGCACATACGCCCCCGCTGGTCTCTGAGAGTTAAAGCTCCCTTGCTCTACTCTCGCACTCTTATCTAAGAATGTTAAAGATTTTCATTACACATTAAGTTGCATGAGAATAATGTGTGCACATAGAAAATTTTGAGCTTTATCTTTAAGTACTGAGGAAAGGAAAAAGAAAAAGACCATTCTTTAAAAAAGATATTGGGTTGAAACCAATGCCAAAAAAATGTGTACCTTTCGATACTGAAGGTAACTTTTTCGATACCTTTGGGGTTGAAAAAAATACTTCCTTTGTGGAGTGCATAATGCATTTAACCTGCATTATACTGCCGTTGTCCTTGTTCTCTCTGTGTTTCTCTGTGACAACCATATGAAAATTGATAAAAAAATCATATAAAAGACAGCATCCTAGAAATAATCTAAATGGCACCTTAAAGACAACCCAAGAATGAGTTGTAAGAATGAGTCCTAAGAATGGAAGGCATAGCTATTTAGATATTTTTGATGCATACATTTACATAAATGGATAATGCAGCTGTAGCCAAAGAATGGCTTTATATTCTAGATTTTAGATAAATCTGTGCCAGTGTCTTATATGGGAAGCAACAGAGCACCAACCAATCTAAATGTACCAGATATGTGAATCCACACAGTCAAACACAGCCAAATACATAAATAATGAAGAACTTATTGTCTCCTCTCAGTGCTGACCTGTCTAATTATCCTGATGTCTGTGACGGTGACCTCAGTAACTGCCCTCTCCATCTCTGCCATCGCTACCAATGGGAGGGTGATCTCAGGTCAGTCATGGATGGCTACAATAATGTATTACTTTTACTAGGTATGGAAATGTAAGGAAATCAGTGGTTTTGTGGCATACATTATATGATAACAACCTTGTTTCTGTGTCTAATAATCTTCAGGTGGGGCCTATTTTATGATCTCCCGCTCACTGGGCCCTGAGATTGGTGGGCCAATTGGGATGGTGTTCTCCTTTGCCAATGCTCTGGCCTGTGCCCTCAACACTCTTGGCTTTGCAGAGGTGGTCCGTAATCTACTTCAGGTAATTATTAAGCTTTAACACTCTTAAAATAAATACATTTGTTTTACGTTATTATTGAGGATATAGATACTTGACAAGGCTAGAATCCCTGATAACACACATGTTTTCACTTAATTATTTAATCTCTTCACTGAGCTTTTGTTTTCTGAAGATTTATCATTTCAGATCATGAAATTTATTTTCAACTTGCGTAGAATTGGGCAGAACAAAGCAGATTTCTTTCTTTATAAACTGTGTAGAAGAATTTGACAACCTGAAAAAAGTAAATCAGCATTGTAAAGGCATATATTAATATAACTGTGAACTTTAAAAACATTCAAACTACATTTGAATGACTCCTGGCTTTCTCTAATTATAGATTTTAGGAGTCATTTTGAAACCAAAGGATTTTTTTAGCCTCACCAGTATGTCATGCAGCTGAGCACTATGTTTGGTTTCCTATATGGTTGATGTATGTAGGAGTTTGATGTCGTCATGGTCGATGCAGTCAACGATATCCGTATTGTGGGTGTGATCACGGTGACTATACTTCTGTTCATTTCATTGGCCGGGATGGAGTGGGAGTCCAAGGTTAGCACATCCTGACACATTTCATTTCCTTTGCTGGAGTTGGCCCAAACATTTCTTTATCTCTTATTAACTTTTACTCTTCATAATTTGTTTTTCCTTTTTTTCTCCTTTCCCCATTTGTCTCTGTCTCTCAGGCCCAGATTTTGTTCTTTGTAGTTCTCATGGTCTCATTTTCCAACTACTTGGTGGGCACAGTGATCCCTCCCAGTCTAGAGAAACAGGCCCAGGGCATCTTTGGATACCACAGTAAGTTTATGCTTCTTAGGACAAAAAACTGCCTTTGATACAGTAGTCTGTGTGTAATTAAAAAATAGTTCATCAACATTTATTTGGAATATTAAAATGAAAATGTGCTGATAATCTGGTCGTTTATCAGATTACCATCTAATGCATTTAACCACTTACCAGGCATCTCCTATTTTTGTGCCCAAAAACAATGTACCCAAAATAACAAGATTAGTGTTCTTCAACCCATTTGATCACAGTCATAACCCTGGTTTCATTTGAAAGGTAAATCTTTATATTGTACAACCAAAAAATCAGAATGAGCATAAGTGACCCTGAAAATAATGCCATCACGGCTAAAGTGTCTTATGGAGGGGACAGGTTAACAGGTTAATCCTGTTTTTGTTGTCTCAGTTTTTATAAATAGAAGCATATTTGATTTAAAGAAAACCAAAGTGTTTTATTGCACGAAAACAAAATATGTTAAAACTTATCTACTCTTTAAAAAATCAGAGTATTTTTGGTAATATGTGAAAAAGGCTATTACTGCAAATGTACATGCAATAAGTAACAAGAAAAAAGGTTTTCTATAAGGGAACCTAAAATGTATCTCTAACTAAACTAACTGATTCATTGTCCACAGCAAAATTTTCTGAATTCAAAATTATTGACAAAATAAAAAACATTCTTTCAAATCTTTTCAGTCCCTTTCTACGGGTTGTATTATCATTAGTATATTTTAAATTTATCAGAGGACCAAGTGTTTTTTTCTTTGCCCATCATCAGGTGAGATCTTCATAGCAAACCTGAAACCAGACTGGAGAGGAGCAGAGGCCGACTTTTTCCATATGTTTGCCATTTTCTTCCCCTCTGCCATCGGCATCCTGTCTGGAGCCAACATCTCTGGAGACCTAAAAGTACGACAAGAAAGAAGGCAGAGAGAAAGTTCTTTCACAGCTGAGAACTACATGAATGCTGACTTGATGTATGTTAATTCCTTTTCAGGACCCTGCTACTGCCATCCCCAAAGGCACCCTCATGGCCATTTTCTGGACTACAATCAGTTATCTAGTTCTTGCTGTAACTGTTGGTAAGCTACTTGTTAAACATGCTTTTTTAATTAATTTGCTTCTGATTTGGTTATTGGTTTATTTATTTGAACTCGTTGGGAGTATATGATGTTCTATGTAGTTTGAGAGGAGAGATAGTAAGTATAGGGCCTAAGGATTTATCATTCACATAAAGAGCAGTGTCATCAGCATATTGCATGAGTGTTAGAGGGTTGGCAGGCTTGAAATAGGTAGAAAAAGAAGAAATGAGGCAGACTTTGTGACATCAACATTTCATAACTTTACACATGATCCTTTAAAGGACCAGTGTGTAGGATTTAGTGGCATCTAGTGCTGAGGTTGTAGATTGCAACGGAATCTCCTTCACCTCAACTTCCCCTTCCAAGCATTTAGGAGAACCTACAGTAGCCACGAAAAATACAAAAGGCCCTCTCTAGAGCCAGTGTATGGTTTGTCCATTCTGGGCTACTGTGCAAACATGGTGGTGCAACATGGTGGCCTCAATGTAAGAGGACCCACTTCCTATGTAGACATAAAGGGCTCATTCTAAAGTAATGAAAACATGATTCTTATTTTCAAGTGATTATACACTAATTAAAACATACTTTCTGCCAAGTCTGTTCTGTTAGATGCCACTAAATTCTACCCATTGCACATTAACCTCCGATCTTAGTCTTGTTAGACCTCAAATCTTGGTCTTAGCACTTTTTTTGTTGTTGGCATGAAGAAAGAATCATTCGAGATAAGAGGGCCAACTACAAAAAAAGAGGTTAAAACAAAAAATCTAAAAAACAAAACAAAACAAAACAAACAAACAAACAAATTAATATTTTAAATACACATTACTCATTAATTTAAAATGTTTTCTGTGGGGCAGCCATCTCATCTTGGTTGTCAGAGTTTGTAAAAAAGTTTTGGAAATCAGACTTTCTCACACCACATTAACTGTTGATAATGTTTACTTCCTGTGAAAAAATCCTGTTGATACTGTAATTGATTGAAGAAAGTTTCATGCATCTGTAGACTGATTTGCATACAGAGGTATAGCACGAGGTTAGGAAATCAGTCAAAAAGGTGTTGTCTCTTTGCTGAACTTGCAGTCTGAAATATCATGTTACATCATGACTATAATATTTGCACCTTTGTTCTCTTCCAGGGGCGTGTGTAGTGCGTGATGCCTCTGGTAACATAACTGACATTCTGACTGGGAACATCACTGAGGGCTGTGTGGGTCTGGGATGTGGCCTGGGTTGGAACTTCACAGAGTGCATCCAGACACAGACATGTAAATATGGTCTGGCCAACAACTTTGAGGTACTATTCAAACTATCATCTTTTACTCAAAAAATCCTTACACTGGGTTGGTACAAATGAGCCAGTTTTTCCCCCTGAGTTCATAAACCTGTATTCATAACTGTTATATGAATTATAACATTTCTAATGATGGCTTTTCCAACTAGGTAATGGGCCAAATTTCAGGTTTCACCTATCTTATCACTGCTGGTGTCTTTGCGGCCAGCTTGTCATCTGCTCTCGGCTTCCTCGTCTCTGCCCCTAAAGTCTTTCAGGTGAGAAACCCCAGCCACACTCCGATGTTAAGATGCCTGATACATCTATCGAAACTGCACTTTTATTAACAAAAATGTACAATTCTATAAAGGAAAAACTCGCAAATGTCAGTCTTTAGGCACATAACTGAACACCTCAACAAAGTAAAGAAAGAGGACAATATGAAGCATTTAATGGACTGAAGTGTGTTTAAATGTAATAAAGTATATGTGTTCTTAAGATTATATTTTCCACCTTATCTGCCAGTGTCTGTGCAGAGACAACATATACCCATACATTGGATTCTTTGCAAAGGGTTATGGAAAAAACGATGAGCCACTCCGGGCCTATCTACTCTGCTACATCATTGCTGTGGCCTTCATTATGATTGGTGGGTGTGATATAACCCTATTTTACTATTAGAAATAATTAATGCACTTATGGATATATATTTGTTTTTATGAGAGAATATCTTTGCAATAAGGCATTGTTTTTCATTCTTTTTATGATGATGATTAACATGTTTTCACAAGTTTGTGATTATCTTTTTTCAGCTCTGGATGTGTGATGTGTTTGATTTCTGTCTCCTGTATCATTACAGCTGACGTGAACACCATCGCTGTCTTGATCTCCAACTTCTTCCTATGTTCCTACAGCCTCATCAACTTCAGCTGCTTTCACGCTTCCATCACCAATTCACCTGGTGAGTTACTAGCTCACACACTACGTAACACACAAGTCCCCCAAACAAAACGGCAAAATATTTAATTATCTCTGCTCGGCGTAAGCCTGGAGGGGATTTGTGTCCATGTGTGTCTGTTTGCAGCTACTCTCACATAGGCTACTATTGAACCCATCAGCCTAATATTTTTGTGCACATTTATGACTCAATGTTCAAGGACCTCTCTTGGTTGCAGTGATTCACAATTTTTGAAAAAAACTATTTTATAACGCCTTTGAATGCTCTGTTTTATACTGCCATTGATTGCTGACTCCTGACTCCTCTTAGAGCAGGCCGTGTTGTGAATTCTAATAAATATCAATAAAATTCCTTATGAGCCTATCGTAAAGCTTAGACATTCACCTTTTTAGCAGTCCTCGCCATTTTACGATATGCCTCACGACATAGCAAAAAGCATTTCTGGCAGATAACTAGGCTAAAAACGAGGCTTATCTAGTCTTTTGAAGCCCACATTTTGGTCTTTGTTGTGGCTAAAAAACTGACATCCATAGACAAGTTTGGTCTCATCTTGAACCGGAGCATCTGCAAATTAATTCCATACCGAATATGTTATGATCCACTAAAGTTAGGCGTGATACAAGATGAATAAATCCTCATTATTGTTATCTTTGCCGCCATCTTGACTGTATACATCTGGTGGAGATCTGCAGTCTGAGTACACTCTTCTAGTTTGTTATTAAAGATAACTGCTCTTAACTGCTGCCCCCTTCAGGTTGGAGGCCGTCATTTCACTACTACAGTAAATGGACAGCTTTGTTCGGAGCGGTGATCTCGGTAGTGCTGATGTTCCTGTTTAAGTGGTGGGCTGCTCTCATCACCTTCTGTATCATCTTCTTCTTGTTTGGATATGTCATCTACAACAAGCCGAGTAAGTCCAAAAATGATTTTTCCCGTGCAAATCAGTTGTGTTCGGATTAGGCTAGACAAGAGACTGGAATAAGTCCCAATTTCATGATTTTTTTTTTCTTCTTGTATCTTGTTTCACTTGTGTGTGTGTGTGTGTGTGTGTGTGTGTGTGTGTGTGTGAAATCCACAGAGGTAAACTGGGGATCATCAGTCCAGGCCGGTACATACAACATGGCTTTGTCATACTCTGTCTCTCTGTCTGGTGTGGAGGATCATGTCAAGAACTTTAGGTGAGAGACCAAATATCTCCATTATATATTGCAGTAATAGACCTCAAATGACTGTACCTGTCAGTCAATCTTTGTGCGAGTGTGTTATGTGTGTTATCCATGTGAGTCCAAATGTCAGTTATTTTAAGAGTTTTGAGAGGATTTTTAAGAATGTGTTCTCTGATGTGTCATCTGTCTTGTCTTCTTACCAGACCCCAGTGTCTCGTCCTGACTGGGCCTCCAAATCAGCGACCAGCCCTGGTGGACTTTGTTGGATCCTTCACCAAGCATATAAGTCTCATGATCTGTGGAGACATAATCACGGTCAGTCAGTTTTAACATTCAGTTTTGCTCCATTAAGAGATTGACGATTTAAATTTTAACTTTTCCTTGTGTTAAAGAAACTATATATTTTTGAATTTCTGCCTCCTTCAGGAGCAGGACAGCCACACTCGGCCGCAGGATGCTACCGATGGGTTAGTGAAGTGGATGAACAAGAGGAAGGTGCGCTCGTTTTATACTCCTTTCACGGCAGACAGCCTCAGAGTTGGAGCTCGACATTTGTTGCAGGTAAAACAACCTTTATTTGAGAAGTAAATAGAAAATACCTATAACTTTAATCACACAAAGCTAAAAAATATATATATCTTTTTCAAGGCGTCTGGTCTTGGCAAACTGAAGCCCAACACGCTGGTCCTGGGCTTCAAGGCAAACTGGAGGGAATGTTCTCCTGACAGCATTGAAGATTATATCAACACCATATAGTAAGTTTCGTCATAGTACAGTGTTAGTGGTGTATTTTAAAGGGATAGTATAGCCTCAAAGCAGAAAAGTTTTCTTGAAAGATTGCTTCGATAGGGTGAGTAAATTTAGTAAAATTGTGACTGTGAGCTATTTCCATATCACAGATTGAAATTATATTTGCATAACATAACTCTACAGCCCAGTATCATGCCAAGGCCTGTAATAGACCCACTGATTTACTAGAGGATACCGTGTCAGTGTTATGTTTTGCCTCGCCTAGGCGTGAAAAGTCTGTGTATTGCACGCTTTGGCATGATACTAGGTTGAACTCTCAGCGCTGTGACATAAAGTTACATAATGCTTCCCCAGTTGAAAAAGTAATATTAAGACCAAGAGAGAGACATAAAAAAAAGCACTTGTAAGTTAAGAGTAACTATAGCAAGCATTTCTCTAGAACCTTCTCTTTAAAACTTACCTCTCAACTTATAACTCATCTTATTCTCTTGCTGTTTTTCTCTCTAGTGATACTTTTGACTCCAACCACTGTTTGTGCATCTTGAGGATGATGGATGGGCTGGATATCTCTGAGCAGTTTGAGTTTGGAGGTTAGAAATCCCTACTTCATAATTTAGAATTTTCCATGTGTGCTTTCCTACAACATGGCATACTTGTATGCCGTTAAACAAAAAAAGGGGGAAAATAACGATATACATTATAAAAATAACTATTCAATAGCATATGAATGATAACAATAGTAAAATATGTTTGGTAAGGAATGTAATGTGTGTCCTCCAGTGAACCATGGCTTTGAGCCTGATGATTCTGTGGAAAATGGCGACCAGCAGTCACCTGAGAGGGAATCAGGTGAGCATACACACATACACATTTAATTAGCATGTTTTTGACATACACCCATAAACCAGATCCATGATGAACATTTAAAGCATAATGTGATGACAGGACACATGTTTAACTGTAAAACTTTATACTGTAAAACTTGGCTGTGTGTTTTGAAATGTTACAAGAGCCAATGACGTGTCTGATGTCCATTATTTTCTTATACCAGAAAACCTCAGAGTACATTATTGCTTCCTTCCTTAATAAACATATTTATTTCCCACTCGCTCACTTCCTCAAACAAGTTGCTAATCAAAATTCTTTCTATTACAGTTGACAATATCTCTGATAGAGGCAGCAGTGATCAAATCAAGACAGTGTTTCAGAACGACCAGGGAAAGAAGACCATTGATGTCTACTGGATAGCTGATGATGGAGGTGAGCACAACGACAGGTCTGATCTGACAAAATCAGTACAATACACTAGTTTTATGATGAGTTTTTAAAAAGATATTGCGGTATTGTTTTAATTAATGTAATTTATTACAATAATGGCCAACTGACACAAGGGGGATTTATTTAGGTGGTGTTATCATTCCCTCACCAGTTTTTTCACCATCTACTGTCAGTTATGTCCTCTTTTTTTGGAGAGAGGAAAGTCTCCACCCATCCCCTCCTGAGATACAGAAACTTGAGTTGGCTCCTCTTTCTTAGCTGCGGTGTTTCTGTTCTTCTCTTTTGAGGTCTGACACTGCTGGTGCCTTACCTGCTCACCAGGAGGAAACGTTGGCACCACAGTAAGGTCAGGGTCTTCATCGTAGGTGACGAACACAACATGGAGGAAGGCCGCAATGAGTATGTTTCTACTGTTTTACCCTCTGGAATAAGTGTTGGTATTGTATTGTCAACATTTGCATTTTCCAAATGGAACAAATCTATCGCACGTGCTGTACCTGACTTTTAAGTTTCTGGTGATCACCAGAAGTTCCTATCCTTGTGCATATCAGATACTTGAAAAGAAAAAGTTTTGCCCATGTCCTGTCAGGGGCTCCGTACTTTTTGCATGATTATTATCATTATTAATTTATAATTTGACCTCCCTCTTCTTTTAAAATATATTTTCATATTTTTACTTGTTTAAAGTGTTTAACGTGTCTTCTTCTATCTTCAAAAATAAAAAAAGTGTATAAAAATGCTATATAAATCAAGTTTTACTCTATTATTATTATAATTTAATTTGGAGTTGAATTAGATCTACACATATTATGTACATATATTGAACTACATTTAAACAATTTTGTCTTTTCTAACCATATAGTTTTATCTTATTCCCTCATGCATATAGTAATCTGTTAGATGTATTCTGGTGTATTAAGTGGAAAACACACTTTTATGTTGCAGTATATAACAGGATACATTGTCAGTGCACTCTAATCTTCTCTAAGTATATAAGTATGGAAACTGATGTACTGAGACGTTGATTGTTGTTTGTTTTAGGATGATAGCTCTGCTGAAGAGGTTCCGTCTGGATTTTAATGACGTTATAGTCATGACGGACAGTGAGAAGCGTCCACATCCCAAAAAGTAAGTCCAGAAAATCTTGGCATTCACTTTCAAAGTCACACTGAATATTGAAGAATAATGCTTAAAGATTTAGGAAGGATTCAATCTAGATTAATAGATCAGTATGATTACAGGAAGTCATTTTCACTGCCTTGCACAAACCCAAATTTTAAGTGCTTTAATTCTGAACAAACACAAATCCACCCCCTCAAACTTTTCTACACAAACAATTCTACTGTCAGAATTATAATAGATGCTATATTCACAAAAATGTATCAAAAATAAACACACTGGGTTAACCTTCCACAGACAGCCATTGGAATTTTATGGAAACTGGTCCATCAAAAGTGGCCAACTTAGTGAAATTCCCATTTTTAAAATATTTAAAATTAAAGTATTACTTCATAAATGTTTACTTTTATAAACTACAAAGACTATACTCCTGTAGTTTTTGTAATTTCTGTAGATTTCATCTCTGTTTATGTCTCTCTTCCTCAACACACTCACTTCTGTGCCCTTTGTGTTTTTGCTGCCTCTCAGCTTAAGCAGATTTGTGGACAGTGTCGCCCCCTTCCGACTATATGATGAACAACAGGAAGGTGTCTCAGTTCAGGAACTGAGACAAAGCACCCCGTGGAAAATAACTGACAAAGAGTTTGAAGCCTTCAAACTTAAGGTGTGTGCATGTAAACTTTGCATGTCCACTAAATGTCTCTATGTATAAGGTTGTATGTATGTTCCTGTCCTTTATGGCAACAAATTGTGATTTTTTTAAGTCAGTTTTCTTACTGTTATGTCTTCCCTTCACAGGCTGAGAGAAAAGTGAGGCTGAATGAAATCATCCGGAGGAATTCACAAAACGCTGCTCTCGTGCTTGTGTGAGTACCGTTTACATAATCGGTTCAGTTTATAACATGACAGGTAAATGAAAAGGCTACAGGAAACTTCATCAGAATTACTGCAAATTAAGCATATTTAATACACATGAGATATTGCAGAAGGTTGGATTTTTCTAGGGTGTTCAGTATCTTTTGATAGTTTTGATATTTTGATGAGTTACACCATCATGTTCTCCCATTCACCTTCTGTCTCAAAATTTGGTCTGTTCTTTTCTTTCTTTCTTTCTTTTCTGTTCCCACAAAGTTGGAACCACACTATTGTCTAAAATATCATATACTGTATGCCGTAGAACAATTGCAACTAAGGGACTTACCATATATTATAATGATAATTTAAATAATTCAGAGTATGTAAATCACAAGAGAAAAGGATTATTTAACTTAGGCGATATTTCTGACATGTCAGTGTGAATATTGTTTTACAGTGGGGCTGCTTTTTAACCCCGTCAACACCAGTCTCTGTACTAAACACAGTTATAATGTAACTTGTGAGTGGTCTTGATCTTTTTCACTTTCATAGATATAATATAGGTCCAACATGTACAGTAAATAGGGATCTCTATCAGTATCACAAGATAAAAATACAATGGCTACAATGTCCACATGGGTGCAAAATTATATGCAAATCACACTGCCTGTGAGAGACGGGAGAGATTAGATCTGATGTTGTTTGTGGCTGTCACACAAATGGGAAGTGTACAAGATGTTAGCACGAACTAATTTGACTGTAATATTTTTGTCGTAGATCAAGTAAGAGCAGCATTGTTTTGCTATTTTGGTTTGTTCATGTAAATGTGTTGGTTTTTCCAGGAGCCTTCCTGTGCCACGCAGCGACTGCCCCAGTGCTCTGTACATGGCCTGGTTGGATACGCTGACGTGTGGCCTCCACTGCCCTGCGGTGCTCATACGAGGGAACCAGCAGAATGTCCTCACTTTCTACTGCCAGTGAATCCTCACTTGGATATTCTGAGACAGCAAGTTAATGCACTACCCTGGGACAAAATGAGAAAACACACAGACTCAATAAGTGAATTAAGTAAAAAAAAATGAAGGAAGATCAGGCCTTTATCAAGTATGCAGAATAAGAGTACTTGTAGATCAGCTCATGATGCTCACCGACAGTCTACGCGAAAAGGAAAGAAGAAAGGTCGGGGACACTGCTGCACCCTGCAACGGAAAGTGAAGCACCCACACGCAAAGCTATTGAGTTTAAGTCAAATGGTAAGGTAGTCAGAGATGCATGGTGGTCTTGCAGACTGGGTCACTCAGAGGTACGAGCCTTGCAACAGCCAGTAAGTGGGTGCAACTGCAGTGGTCCTTGGCATATGTTCTCCAAGTCTCTGGAAGTCAACCGGAGGGATGAACACATATTTTCCAAAAGATATTCCCTGCTGTGGGTGTTCAATTTGGCTGAGAGCTGGTGTGAGTGTGTATGTATGTATATATAAATCTGATGAAATTAAACATAGTCCCTCAAACCTAGTATTGACATCACACTGGTGCCATTTTTGTTTTAGATATGTAATGTTAGCCTCTACTGCACTTTGACTCACTTCCTCAGATCATAAACTGTATATAAAGATGGACGTAGTGAGGTGTGACGTCACCCATTGGTTTGCATTGGAGCTGGTTTGAAGCCCAGAGTTGAAGCTTATGGTCAGTAGCTTCTTTTACCTTTGGAGCCATGACCTTCCACATAAGGAGTGTGGTGTGTTGCCTTTCATGCTCTGGAAACACAATTCGCTACCACGGACTGAAGCTTGTGAAGCATGTGCTAATATGGAAGATATCGTAATCAAGTAACATTAATCTTACCAATATATTGCGGGACAGCATCCTGTAAAGGTCTTGTTAGTGTAACTCCTTCACTACAAAGACAGTAGAACATAAAAATCACTGTTTATTTTTTAAACAGAAGCTCCAAAAGCCGGACTCAGTGCGAGTCCTGGAGCTGGGACTCACACCAAATCCTACTAAGTCTTCAAATCTTGTAAACAAAGCAATAATTTCCAAAACGACCACCAGCACACTTATTAGAGGGCCTGAATTTAAAGATTGAGGCCATAATGACTCGTTGAAAAAAAAAAAAAAAGATTGACTTAGTATGTATAGAGAGAAGTTGATGCTTGGGAGTCAATCGGAACCAGGGATTTTTGGAGACAGCATCTAGTGGCCGTTGGTGGTATTGCACCTTAAAGTACTTAGAGCACTGACTTTAGCTTTCAGCCGTGGTAGCTACCTACAACCTGTGTGGTACGTGAGTGTGATGTCATCATTGGGTTTGAGTGAACATGTTTCATTCTGAGTTCTGCTCTTACAGTACTTTACAGTACAGTGTTTGATATTTGCATGAATATGTCATTGTAATATAATGTAATTGTTCACGTTGCCTATGAGTATATGTTGTTTCCACTAAATCCATATGATGTCATTCAGCATGCTTGTCGGGCAGTCAACAGTCAAGTGAGACAAAAACATTGAACAGTTCAGTTTCACATTTTAAAATCAATAATCATATTTCAAGCTTGATTAACATGCTAATTATTTGGCCCCATTTTGTGTAATGTTCATCTTAAATGCTTAATACTGTGATATGTTTGCTGTCCATGACTGTATATTAAACTGCCTCTCTCCTAAAACGCATAGACTTATTCTTGTCAGCAATGAAAACTTTCCAGGCAGTGATAAAGATCTGAAACCTTGATATTTTAATATTCAAATTCTTGCTTCAGTGGAACTACTTGAAAGTATGTAATGGGTTATTGTGAGCAGTCTTGGTCGGCACATTCAAGAGAGACATCAGAGCAGAGTGAACCTGAAGAAAGACAAACTCAGGCAATATAAGTTAAGACTGTGTCATTTGAATATAAAATGTAATTTATTTTTACTTTCGGCAGTTTTGCAACATTTTTGTGGGATTTTAAAAAATCTTTTAGGACATAATAACACAAACACCAGTAAATATTACCTTTGTGAGTATTTGTTGTGTCAGAGGGATGTTATGAATTCTTACTAACTAGAACTATATATAACTTGCTGTTATTACAGTTTTTTCTACCTGAGAAATACTTCCTGAAACATTCTGAAAATTATTGCAATTTAGAATGCTTTTATTAATGTTTATAGATTAGTGAATGCCCTCTATCCACAAGGCTTACATTTGTATTTTTAAAGTCACAAAATCTGCTAAATAAACAGCAAAACACATGCTTCCTTTGCAATTTTTATTGTTCTTGTTCATTTAATTACATTGTTAAGTCTATACATGAACTATCATCTGTCCTGACAACTCCTGTACAGAGGCTCAAAGTGTTTGAAATGAAATAAATAAGACATTATAACCTCCCAAGAAAAACTATCCTATCGGTCATAAATTCAGTCACCAAAAATGGCCTGTACTTATATTTGAGTGACAGTCACCATGTAGCGCCCGTAGTTATTATGTTCAGATGCCTGCATAAGGTGACTTCCTTATTAGGAGGAAGCGGGTTGGGTGGATTGCTATAGTTAGCCAGATGGCAAGCAGGAGACTGCTGTTTTCTTCCCATTTCCAACTACAAGTCAGGACATTAAAAAAAAAAATGTAATATGATGTTTACTGTTGCCATGACGACGAAGGTTGCTTTAAGGAACTTTTTAAGGAACTTTTAAGGTTACTACTTCCTTAAAGGAACTTTGTCACAGGGGAACAAGACGAACTGGAACAGAGGGAAGGGAACACTAAGACTATATACTCTAGGGGAGGGGAGACAATGGCCCAATCCCAATGTCCCCCCTAAACCCTAAGCCCTGAACCCTCACAGACTTAATTGATGTCACCTGGTAAGTGCTTGAGTGTGAGAGGGTACAAGGGCTCAAAATGGTTTAAGTACAAGTCTTGTGGAGAACAGGTTTTACCTGATGTCCACAGGGATGCAAATTGTACACAAACATAGACAGTGTAAACTCTGTCTGGGGTTTGAATATTATAATAATAATGAGAATATTCAATATAAATGGGGCAAAATCATTGCTGACGTTGTAATACTAACTCAGGGTGTAAAAAGTATTTTACAATAAGCTTCACAAATTCAATTTTTGAGGATACAAACATATGTGTGTTTGAAATGTAGCTAAATTATTGAATAATTCAGTTTATTCTCCTCATACTGTGAGTGGATATAGCCTTTTGTAATTACATCTTCTGCTTTTCGGACAGTCAAAAATCTGTCATGTCTGTTTGTTTTGCGTTACAGTAAATGACCCCTCTCACATATGGACTTTTTCCTCATCATCAGCAGGTCCATTCGTGATAACAAAAACTTTTGCATTTTAATATTTAAATGCTGACGTTCAGGTGACTACAAGAGATCACAGTGTTAGTAGAGAGTGCAATATGTTATTGAGAGCAGTCTACAACAGCAGATCAAGCAGAGACATCTGAGTGAAGCGAGGAGAAAAGAAATCACCAGATGTAAGTTACATCTTTTGAGATTTCATGTTTGTGTGTATTTTACTTCTATCCAACAGTATATAAAATTTAGACTGCTAATTTAGATTTTTAATTCTTTCTAATTTAAATTAGATACTTTGGAAAATTTGATATTTTAAATCTTTACATGTTCACCATTTTACTAAGTACACACAGTAATAGGAACGCTTGGCATTATAAGGTAATCACACACACACACAACCCCAAGAATAAATATGACCTTTGCTTATTTTGTTGACATAGTGTCCAAAGGTTTGGGAGCATAATTGAAAAAAGCTGCATCTCCAATTTTCTTTTGTGTAGCTTTGTGGATCTCAAGCAGTCCTGCAGAGGAAGATCTAAGGGCTCGTGAGGGAGCATAAGGTATCAAGGAGTCTGATGTAGCTTGGCCCTGATCCATTGAGAGCTTTATAAACGAGTAACATTATGTTAAAATTGGTTGAGATTAGGTCTTTACAGATTGTAGAGACACAGCACTGTAGGTAACTCTCCTCTTTAGTAGCCAATAACTAAAGAACAGTGATACCTTTTCTTTCTGCTTGTTAACAGTCAACAACCTCAAGTGAGACCAACACAATAAACAGTTCAATTTGTGAGTGAAATGTCTGAAAGAGAGGGTCACTGAAAATAATTCATGTTTTAAGCAGTTTGCTCAGGTAGTATTTTGTGTAATGTACATTTTATCTGCTTGTGACATCTTTGTTTTCCATCACATTAGAATACTTCTGTCCACAACGACAAGGACTTACTGTTGTTAACAATGGACACATTCCTGGCAGTGATAAAGATCTGACACCTCCACATTTTAATATTCAAAAGCTGATGTTAATGTAGCAACCAGAGAATATTAACAGGACTAATACTATTGTATACATAATAGTCTATGTCAGCACAGAGGGGAGAGACATCAGAGCAGAGTGAATCTGAGAGCAGGAATCAGAAAATGTAAGTTAAGACTCTGTATCATGTCAAATCAAAGTCTTCTTTGAGTTATTCTGAATTTTGTGTTTTCAAGTGATTTGAAAAACTTTTTTTCTTTTAAATCATGTGATGTTCAGTATTTTTGCCTCAGGTAGACTCAAAGACAAAAATTCAGTAAATATGTGAAGCTTACTGCGTAATGTTAAGTTTTGGTTGACACGGTGCCAGAGGGGTATTTTGAATTAAATGTAATATAACTCAATGTTTTAATTGAATTTTCACTTTAAAAAATGTCTTATGAAACTCAAAGTAATAAAAACTAACATACATCACTAAATGTGCCAATTATAAGAAATACATTTTCTTAAATAGGTAATGAAATTTTAAAAGGGAATTGCAAAATTTAAATTTAAAAGGTTTATACATTTAACTTCTTGGTTCCTCAGATCATCAAGCATGTCTTTTAAATGTATCTAGAATTAAATCAGGTGAAGGTGCATTTAGTCACTATGATGCTGTTCTCTGGAACAAACCTGATGCCTGATGACCTGATATCTGCTACAACTGTATCTTCTTTTAAAGCAGTCTTAAAATATTGCTTTTTTTCTCAGACTTTTGTGAGTGTGTGTGTGTGTGTGTGTGTGTGTGTGTGTGTGTGTGTGTGTGTGTGTTTGTCTTTGTGCACGTCTGCTGTCGTCCATGGGTGAGTGCTGTTGTAGGAATAGGACAACATTTGTAAAAAGCTGTACTTTATGTGTGTTCATTTTATGGGTAGCTGAAAGGTTATTTTATTTATATGGAGTATTTTATTATATATGTGTTTTCTATCTCATCTGTTTATTGTTTTCTGTCTTTTACTGTAAAGCATATTGAGCTTACCTGTGTGTGAAATGTGCTTTATGAATACAATTGATTTGACTTGACTTTTCATCATTCCATTTACCAAAGTGCCTGCTGATCATATTCTGTCTCACAATTCATTCATCTCCTGCTTTAACATTTACAGTTTCCATTTTAAGATGTTTAAGCAATGTGCCACCTAAATATTACAGTAACTTAACCCACAGAACAACAGCTGCAGCATCCTCACCATTACCACTACCATCATCCTATTCATCACTAACATCCTTTATATTATATCTATATTTGTACATCAAATCTTACACTTTGATGGGTTTTGATGGGGTTTCTGAATGTGAACCACTGTTGTATCTGGTTTGATTATGATTTGCACATTTTCCACTGTATTCCTCTTTCTTATTAGACTTCTGCACAAGCCATGCGTGAGGGGAGAACTACAGTTTATTTAGCCTGAGCTTACAGTGTGTATTTATGCCAATGGAGACAAGCTGTTAAACTCACCGTGTTAAAATATCAGTTTCATCTAACAGGGCAAAGATGCAGTGGAGTCTGTTTCTGCTCATTCTGATGGGTAAGTGGATCATTGTAAAATGTAAACATAAAACAGACAAAACAGACACTGTTATTGACCCTTCCCACCCTCACCCACACAAAGAAAACACACACACACACACACACACATACACACACAAGTAAATGAGCTCAATCCCATTAAATTAAAAGGATGGTGTAAGTAGTGGGTGTGAGCTGGGATTTTGTTTTATTTATGAAATGCTTGCTATTCTTCAGCTCCAACAATGCAGTATTTTCTCTGTTTTTAGGTTCCTTTTTAACATGTCAACTATATGAGTACCACTTTATTGAAAAGCAAAAGACCTGGTATGATGCCCAGAAGTACTGCAAAGAGAAATATACAGATCTGGCCACAGTGTATGACATGACAGACGTGAGGAGACTCTGTAAGTTCAAAGAGAATCAACAGGAAGCCTGGATTGGACTGCACAACATGCCAGGCACAGGAAACATAGAGTGGTACCCGTCTTCAGTGGAGAACAATGAACATGGGCCAATAGGGAGTCGTGGACAAGAAAATGATGAGAGATGTTTGCGGATAAAGCTACATGATGGTCACTTAGACTGGGTGGCGCTCCCTTGTACTCAGTCTTATAGGTCTATCTGCCATGATGGTGAGAATAGTTGTGATCCTATTTTGTACATCTTTGTTTTCTAACAGTTGCACTATATATGGATGTATCTCTTTGCATGAAAATGATTTAAAACTACATGACAACCTGAGCTTGTGTGTTTCAAAAATCATTCCAAAACCATGTGTATGTGAGTTGTTGTTTTTTTTTTTTTTTTAATCAAGAATGTAAGATTAATCGGTAAGTTTGGTGAGACACTGCCACTAACTCCTTTAACTGTATTCTAATCAATTTCACTTGTGATTGAAAGAATAATGAGATCAAAAGAACCACTCTCATGTTTGTACAATAAATACAAAGCCGCCAGTTAGCTCAGTTTAGCTTCGGAAGCCCAGAAACAGTGAGAAACAGCTATTTTGGCTCTGTTCAAAGGTAACAAAATCCACCTACCAGCACCTCTAAAGCTCACTAATTAACATGTTACATCTCATTTGTTTAATTCATACAAAACTGAAGTGTAAAAACAATAATTTGTTCTTTTATGAAGGGTTATGTGCTGGACTGTTTCTTGACTGGATACAGTTGCCAGGTAACCAGCAGGGACTCCAGGAAGTCAATGCTCAAGAAATAGTCTGTTTCCAGTCTTTTGCTAAACTAAGCTAAGCAGCTGCTGACAGTAGCTTTACATTCACCGAACAAACATGAGAGTGATATCAGACATAAAGCAAAGAAACATGTGTCTCAAAATGTTTATCTGTTCCTTTAAGTAATCCATCATTCTGTACCTCACACACCTCTAGAAAATCTCTGAACTGCACTAATCAAGTAAATTGAATCCATTACTTTGCTTTACATTACTGAATAAATGTGTATTTCATAAAAAGACAGAATATTAGATGATGCAAGTTTTTCTGTTTACTCCACAGGAAAGAATCCACACGAAAAATTTAATTTGATTAAAGAAAAGAAGACGTGGCCAGAGGCTCAGAGCTACTGCAGAAAAAATCACACGGACCTGGTCAGTGGACTCAACCAGCTACAAGACAAAGAGCTAATAAGAGAGATACAAAAAGATCCTTCCAGTTGGTATTGGGTCGGAGACACCTGGAGGTGGTCAGATCAGAGTCCTTTCTCTTTCAGACACTGGGATCACAGCTATTCTGACATTTTGAGACCTAAGCCAGACAAAAAGAAATGTGCAGTGACCACGTTGGATGAAACAGGCAGTTGGAAGACTAAAAACTGTGATGAAGAAAAATCCTTTTTCTGCTATGACGGTGGGTTTTCATAGTTTGCTCCATGGGAACAGCACTGGAAACAGTCTGAAGATCAAGCTGGATTTATTGATTTATTCATTTATTTTACATCTAGATTCTGTAGTCTATGTATTCTTACCTCACAGCTACATGTACATGAACTAAATCTGTTTTGCTTTTGTTTTTTTACAATGATTGGTTTCTTAAATTGTGCAGCTTTCATTTTGTCAAGTCTTGTTTACATCAGAGACCTTGTGTTTATCAGAGATGCTGCTAGCTCTAAAATGATTCACATACTGTGATTTTTTTAGGATTAAAAAGGTCAAATTTAAAGATATTTAACTTTGACACCAAACATAATATCAGTGACTACAACCTACTTCTTTAATATTAGCTTTTGAAAATCCTTATTGGAGCCCAGAGTCCTCAACAATGAACCAAACAAAGCTACTAGTATGATCCTGTGTTTGTCTCAATGTCTTCCATGACAGATAAAGTGATCCTGATCAAACAAAACAAGACCTGGGAGGAGGCCTTGTATTACTGCAGAAAGAACCATCATGACCTGGTCTCTATCACTAACCTTCACCAGCAGAGATTGGTCGAAGAGAGAGCCAAGAAGGCTGACAGTCCTTTCGTCTGGCTGGGACTACGCTACACCTGCACTCTGGATTTCTGGTTCTGGGTCAGTGACGAGGTCGTCTCTTATAAGAACTGGGCCTCAGATGGACAGAAGGATGAGTGTGACATGTCTGGAGCCATGGACAGAGGAGGACAACATCAGTGGATCAGTCAGCATGATAATAAGAAGTATAATTTCATCTGTTCCAAGTTTTAAAACCTTTGATTTTCATTTACTCACTTTGTTTGGTTGTGTATTTTTCTTGAACAATTTTATATTATTACTGTTCCATTGCTTCATTCAGTTTTAGAGAAAGTACAACACTAAAGTCAATTACAAGTACTGCAGGATTACTAAACTTCATCTGTGCTCTTTAGTAAGTTGTGAAATGAAATGTAAAACAAAAAATTAGATGTTGCACTGAATGACTACTAAGAATGTTCACATTTCAGTAGCTGCCTGGACAATTATTATTAATATGAATATATATTTTTCTGTCTCCTTGTCCTGATTCAGGAACATCTGAACTCTCTTTGTCATGCTCGATGACATATAACTACATTGTTTATCCATGAGGATTTTATTACATTTTTCTTTTAAAGTGTGGGCTTTTTATTTATTTTTTGCGGCTATATTTTCCATCCCATCAGGGTGGTAGTATGTATACAAGAGGAAATAGAAATAAATATACCAGTCCATACTGGTGTGCTGTAGTAAATATCTCATATACTCACTCTGGAATATTTTATCTTAATTTTTAAAGTTTTGGTTAAGATCTGGTGACGGTGACAAAATGTAAAATCATATTTCTTTGAGTTTTATGTAAACAGATCATTGATTTATTTGATGCTCAATAAACTGTTAAACTACGTAGTGTTTTTTTCTTTTTTATGTTCAACCAGTGATGCCTGATTTTAGAATGAAAATGCAGACCATAATGTACAGTGTGAAAGCACTTGTTAAAGAAAACCATCACAATAGAACTTAGCAAAGAGTAACATTAATGACTGCAAAACAAAAAAAAACAACAACAACAATCCCAAACATGTCTGGACATGTTCTGAAACTGATTTACATATAATTCAGTTGTTTTTAAATCTTTCTAGGTGTCATTCTTAAATGATGGTCGATTAAGAGAAGTGGTGGAAGACCTACACAGATCCTTTATTTAAGTAAAAGCACCAGGACCAAATAAAAACACTCCATTAGCAGTAAAAGTTCTTCATTAGTAAAGGTATGAACAAAATGTACTTAAATTATCAAAAGTAAAAGTTTGTTTAACAGAATAATGGCCCTGGTTGTTACTTATACAATATATTATTATAGATTGTTTTTACTGGTGCATCAGTGTTTATGCAGCATTTTACTGTTGTAGCTAGTTGAGCTATTTTTTTATGTCTATGTGTATATTTTAGTTCAATGGCTCCAGGTAGTGAAATGATTAACTAGCATAAGAAATAAGAATGAGAAAGTTCTGCTATGTCTGTTCATCTGTTTGGACTTTCTACTAATTGTTACTGTTTCTGTGAAATATTGGAAAATTACACCAAGGCACAACATCAGCAACAACCATCAGCAGCTGCCAGCAGCGCTTCACTCTAACATGTTCAGACTTGTATTTGTTTGCCCGAATAAAAATACATTATTCTGCAAAGCACAAATAGTGTTTTTTTTTACCAATATTTCTTGCATACAAATATTTTTTAAAATGATCTGTTTTTGCGGGAAAAAAAAGAAAAAACATGTCAAATATCACCACGCAGGTCGGTTACATCGCTATCTCAGTCTCTCTCCTCTGCTCCGCGGTTACGTCTATCAGCGGGTCTAAACGAGGGGAGTCACATCCACCTGCTGCATGAGGCACATTTCCTAACTTGGACATCACTCCCTGAGTTGGGGGTGTTGCCTAGAGATAAAGTTGAGCTACTGCCCTGCTCCAAAGGGACTCTCCATAACCTGTTGTTCCCCTTCTCCTTTTCACAAAGTTAGGTTGTAAAAAGTAAACAATAAATAAAAAGTAGAAAGCAATAATTTGCCTTTGAAGTTCTTCCCTACCTGTTACACGCTGTGCTTTATCTGTGTTATGGGTGTATAAATAGGTCGTCTATGATCTGGGACACTCTAGTTCGAGACCCGAAATTATTTGTACAAATACAAATCATTTTGCTGCCTCAACAAAAACAGATACAAATACAACTACTGGGCCCTCTGCACATCCCTAATGCACACACACACACACACACACACACACACAAAGGACTCCCACTCACATGAAGAGACAATGCAAAAAGAGGTTTCTAAAGTAAAGATGCATTTTTATGACAATTTTACAACCAATGCATGCAACGTGTTGATGTAGTACAAATAATGCTCCTCTCTAAGACTGTGTGTGATCTCATACTGTAGATACAACTCACTAGCTTGATTCATAAAACAGCTGGACTGCTCACTCTGCTTATCACATAAAATAACCAAGTTAGTGAGCTCAGTCTCATTAAATTAAAAGGATGGTGTAAGTAGTGGGTGTGACTTTGGATTTTGCTTTATTTATGATATGCTTGAAATTCTTCAACTCCAACAATGCAGTATCTTCTCTGGTTTTAGGTTCCTTCTTCATTTGTCTATGTATATTATATTATATGAGTACCACTTTATTAGAGAGAAAAAGACCTGGAATGACGCCCAGATGTAATGCAGAGAGAACTATACAGACCTGGCCACAGTGTATAACATGACAGACGTGAGGAGACTCCGTAACTCTACAGAGAATCCACAGGAAGCCTGGATTGGGCTGCACAACCCACCGGGCACAAGAAACTGGCACCAGTCTCTGCCAGGGCTGAAGTACAATGCAAGTGAGGCAATCATTTGTTGGAAATGATGAGAGCTATGTGCTGATAATTAAACATAATAGTCACTTATACTTGGTGGTTATCCCTTGTACTGAGAAACATGGATTTATCTGCTATGATGGTGAGAATAGTTATGGGCCTCTTATGTACATTTTGGTTTTCTAACAGTTGCACTATATATGGATGTATCTCTTTGGATGAAAATGATTTAAAACTACATAACTACCTGTGCTTCTGTGTCTCAAAAATCATTCTAAAGCCATATGTATGTGACTTTTGTTTTGTCAAGAACATGAGATTAATTTGTAAGTTTGGTGAGATACTTCCACTTGCTTCTTTAACTGTATTTTAATCAATTTCACTTGTGATTGAAAGAATAATGAGATCAAAAGAACCACTCTCATGTTTGTACAATAAATACAAAGCAGCCAGTTAGCTCAGCTTAGCTTAGCAAGACTGGAACCATTGAGAAACAGCTATTCTGGCTCTGTTCAAAGGTAACAATTAAAATGTTACATCTCATTTGTTTAATCCGTACAAAACTGAAGTGTAAAACCAATAATTTGTTCTTTTATGAGGGGTTATGTGCTGGACTGTTTCTTTACTGGGAGCAGTTGCCAGGCAACCAGCAGAGACTCCAGGAAGTTAATGCTCAAGAAATAGTCTGGCCCATAACATCCCCACAAAAAACCCTCAGTGTCACTCTGAGAGAAGTATCACTTCTCAGTGTTTTTGTATGGGATAAACAAACAAGATATAAAATATTAATTAGTGAGCTTTAGATGTGTTAGTAGGCAGATTTTGTTACTGTTTCCAGTCTTTAGTTTGTGTACCTAAAACTGTGGAAGTGTCTATGTGGCCAGATAAAACTTAATATTTGCACCTGTCTAAAAAAGCCTGTTTTTGAAACAAACTGAACTGTATGTTTAAACCAGTGAAATTATTAGAGTATGTCAACATATATTTTTTCACATGGTTCAAAAAGGTTAGGACCACGTGACTCCGTACATCTCAGTAGGTTGTTAAGACTTGGAGATCCAGATCTGACTCTCAATCTTGAATTCATTTTGTCCCACATTTCCAGTGTATTTGCTTCAAATAATCATAATAATCATGATCACTTGGTGATCATTTAAAGATCTCCTCCACACATGTATAAGGGATACAAAAATACTCTGCTTGGAACAATAATGTTTGTCAGAAAAAAGTATAATTACAATGTTAAAATCCTTAAAATGGCGTCTCCTCCTTCTCCCTCATTAAAATTTCCAGAATCTATGAATATACAAATTAAATGTTTTTCAATACTTTAACTGCTGTATACAAGATATCTCCTACCTCACTGTAAAGTCCATTCTCAGTGTTTGTGCACTGCAAGTTGAATACTGGACCATAGTTGTCTTCCAAAGTAGTTGTGATGTCACAAAATCCTGCTCATAGGCCCACCCCTTAAAGTCAGCAAAGAGAAACTTTCCACTTTTAAGCAGATGAATGTGAAAACAGCCTCCTAGTGACAAACTCTGCACATACGTCATTATGCACAGTAAAGCTCAAACATCCAACTGTAGGAACAGGAAGAAAAACACATTTTTGAGTGAAGGGGGACTTTCATTTATTTGGAAGTCTCCAACTCCACCAGTGTCTTCATCAGTGGGGGCTGGTGACGCAAAAGATTGGAGATTTTTTTGAGAAAAACCAACATGTAATCTTACAACAAACTGCATCATACTATATCATTGTCCCCCACCTGATGAAATCGGATGGGTGGGGGACAATTTTATATGACAATAAAACAATTTCCTACGCTATCAGTTTCTCTATATTTTACCGCTCTTCTTCTCTTACCAGTTTGTCACACTCACGTACGTTACGGTGGTAGAGAATTGGAGATAAAATCTGGAAACTGTCATTGGACCAACGCCATGTCAATATTGCATTCTGGTTGTCGATTGGTTAGTGAGGACGTCCTCCCTTAGAGAGTCATTTTACGTGTCTTGGCCAATCATAGATTAGTATGAAAATAAATGAAGTACATTAAATTGATGTAAGTGATCCCACCCTAAGGAGGACAGCAGGAGTACGTCCCCCTCTGACTCCCACTCCTCACCCACTGCCCCCCACCACCACTTCACACCAGTCTGTGTGAAGTGGTGGTGGTGGTTTATTTCAACCAAATACTCTGTTTTATATTTTGATCTCCCTCTTGCTTCCCAAAAAATAGAGGGGCAACCTCCTCTGCCTCTATGGACCCGCCTCCTCTGGTCTTCATATAACACAGCTACACTCTAACATGTGACTGGTGTTGATCCTGTTCTCCTCTAGTGTTGTCTTGGTCTTTTCTAAAGATAATAAAGCTAAAACGTGTACAGATCTCTCTATAAGTATTATAAGCTGAAGATAACCCGTGCCTGATGTCCACAGGGATGCAAATTGTACACAAACACAGACACAGGAAGATAAAGAGGGATATTAGAGAGAGATTTTACAATGTGAATGTCTTTGTTCACTGTTATGTGACCATGCAAATGTTTATGTGTAATGTTATATAGGTGTGTATAGGAATTACAGAATTTATGGTAACAAAGTAAACAGATCCTGGGCTAATATGACCTTTGACCCAACATTTTCTTACTGTTCCGACTTCCAGGGAGCAGATTCATAACCGGTGGAATATTATCAGTGAATACCTTAAAATCATGTTATTGTTTTCATTCCCTTGAAGTATTCATATTTTTTATTCATGGTGCCCATTGACTGTGTGAGCTCTGTCTGGGGTTTGAATATTATAATAATAATACGAATCATGAATTTATTATTTTACAGTATTTATGTATTAATTTACATATACATGTATGTCTGTCTGTCTGTATCGTCACACACATAAGCTGCATCTGTATATTTGCTGTTGTATTTATATTAACACAATTTTTCAGATACAGTTGCCATAACTGAATCAACACACAAAAACCTAAAGTAGTAGTACACAACAACAATATTGAACTGGTATATATTGCAAATTCATTTGCATTGTTTTTCATGGTCCACTCTCTCTCACTCTCTGTTAAGTGACTCTGAGCGCTAACCCTAACCCTCTTCTCAGAGTCACAACCAGGGGTGTGTGGTCATACATAACTACAGAAATGTGCGGTGACTAATGAAAAGCGCCGCCTGCCAAATTTGTCTGTGTGCCAAAGGGTGTACTTTTGTCTGCCAGACGGCAGTATGTGTGTGATATATTTGGTTTTTC
This sequence comes from Thunnus albacares, assembly GCF_914725855.1. Taxonomy (NCBI): domain Eukaryota; kingdom Metazoa; phylum Chordata; class Actinopteri; order Scombriformes; family Scombridae; genus Thunnus; species Thunnus albacares. The sequence goes on along the minus strand of NC_058127.1, from coordinate 9,706,151 downwards.
CTGGTGGCCCCTGATTGGTCGACACCACACACTGAAAATAACTGGATCTGGGGCAGAAAGTTTTGCACCCAAGAAATGTGCCAGACTAGGCTATTTTCTACTAGACAACATTTACCCCCTGAAAGCAGGCAAAATGTAATAATTGTAAACGTGAAAGCAGCTGCTAAGTGCTGTTATTCCCTGAGGTTGATGCTATATTTTTCCTTTCATTTGATGTTATATTTTGCATCCTATATAACGTTAAATACGTACTTATCTCTCCAATCTGTGTGGTATACAGTATATTAATATATACAGGCGAAAAACTGGTACAGGCCTGAATGCTCGACCCCTACAGTGAGGGGATCTGGTGGCTCTGTTATGCTGTGGGAAGCATTTTGCTGGCATAGTTTGGGTCCACTTGTCCCCTTAGAGGGAAGGGTCACTGCAAATCAATACAAAGTTGTTCTGAGTGATCACCTTTATCCTATGATGAAACATTTCTATCCTGATGGGAGTGGTCTCTTTCAGGATGACAAGGCCCCAATTCACAGGGCACGAGAGATCACTGAATGGTTTGATGAGTATGAAAATTATGTAAATCATATGCTATGGCCTTCACAGTCACCAGATCTCAACCCAACTGAACACATATGGGAGATTTTGTGTTAGACAGCGCTCTCCACCACCATCATCAAAACACCAAATGAGAGAATATCTTTTTTTAAAAAATGGTATTCATCCCTCCAGAAGAGTTCAGAGACTGTAGAATCAATGCCAAGGCTGAAGAACACCATTTTTGAAAAAAGATATTCTCAGATATTGAGCAGAAAAGGAAGTTTTTACACACAGTATCTGTATTGTTGGAGAAATCTCCTGTGTTAACATCATATGCCAACATAACATGTGATTATGCTTACAGCATAAAATAAATAAAATGATTTGGCATGTAGTCACCCTTTAACTGATATTTAACATTGACATCCAGGTTAACTGACTCCTTTGAGCATAATTGTATCTTATGTTGAAATTCTCACACTAAAGAAACTGAGACGGTTGCAGTGCAAGAGAAAATTCTAAATTAAAAAAAACCTGTGTTGGTTGAAACTGGATCTTTACAGATTGCAGGGCCACAGTGCTGTAGGTAACTCTCCTCTTTAGTAGCCAGTAACTAAAGAACAGTGATACCTTTTCTTTCTGCTTGTTAACAGTCAACAACCTCAAGTGAGACCAACACAATAAATAGTTCAATTTGTGAGTGAAATGTCTGCAAGAGAGGGTCACTGAAAATAATTCATGTTTTAAACAGTTTGTTCAGGTAGTATTTTGTGTAATGTACATTTTATCTACTTGTGGTATCTTTGTTTTCCATTACATTAGAATACCTCTGTCCACAAGGACAAGGACTTACTCTTGTTAACAATGGACAATTCCTGGAAGTAATTAAGATGTGACATTTCCATATTCAAAAGCAGACATTAATGTAGCAACCAGAGAATATGTACAGGATTAACACTATCGTACAACAGTTTCTTTCAGCACAGAAGGGAGAGACATCAGAGCAGAGTGAATCTGAGGAGAGCAGGAATCAGAAAAAGTAAGTTAAGACTCTGTATCATGTCAAATCTAAGTCTTCTTTTAGGTGTTCTGAATTTTGTCTTTTCAAGTGATTTGAACAACTTTTTTTTAATTATGTAGTGTTCAGTATTTTACCTAAGGTAGACTTAAAGACAAAAACACCTGTTACTATATTGCAATCAAGTACAATCCCCCTTCAGTAAATATGTGAAGCTTACTGTGTAATGTAAAGTTTTGGTTGACATGGTGCCAGAGGAGTATTTTGAATTAAATGTAATATAATTTAATGTATTAACTGAATTTTCACTTTCAAACATGTCTTATGAAACTCAAAGTAATGAAAACTAACATAGATCACTAAATGTGCCAATTATAATAATTACATTTTCTTAAATAGGTAATCGAATTTTAAAAGGGAATTGTAAAATTTAAATTTAAAAGGTTTATACATTTAACTTTTTCGTTCCTCAGATCATCAAGCATGTGTCTCTTAAACGTACCGACAGTTAAATCAGGTGAAGGTGCATTAAGTCACTATGATGCTGTTCTCTGAAACAAACCTGATGCCTGATGACCTGATATCTGCTACAACTGTATCTTCTTTTGAAAGCAGTCTCGACACATTGCTTTTTGTGTGTGTGTGTGTGTGTGTGTGTGTGTGTGTGTGTGTGTGTGTGTCTTTGTGCACGTCTGCTGTCGTCCATGAGTGAGTGCTGTTGTAGGAATAGGACAAAGCTTGTAAAAAGCTGTACTTTATATGTGTGTTCATTGTATGGATGGCTGAAAGGTTATTTTATTTATATGGAGTATTTTATTATATATGTGTTTTCTATCTCATCTGTTTATTGTTTTCTGTCTTTTACTGTAAAGCATGTTGAGCTTACCTGTGTGTGAAATGTGCTTTATGAATACAATTGATTTGACTTGACTTTTCATCATTCCATTTACCAAAGTGCCTGCCGATCATATTCTGTCTCACAATTCATTTGTCTCCTGCTTTAATATTTACAGTTTCCATTTAAAGATGTTGAAGCAATGTGCCATCTGACTCATTACAGTAACTTAACCCACAGATCAACAGCTGCAGCATCCTCACCATTACCACTACCATCATCCTATTCATTACTAACATCTTTTATATTATATTTTTATTTGTACATCAAATCTTACACTTTGATGGGGTTTCTGAATGCGAAGCACTGTTGTATCTGGTTTGATTATGATTTGCACATTTTCCACTGTATTCCTCTTTCTTATTAGACTTCTGCACAAGCCATGTGTGAGGGGAGAACTACAGTTTATTTAGCCTGATCTTACAGTGTGTATTTATGCAAATGGAGACAAGCTGTTAAACTCACTGTGTTAAAATATCAGTTTCATCTAACAGGGCAAAGATGCAGTGGAGTCTGTTTCTGCTCATTCTGATGGGTAAGTGGATCATTGTAAAATGTAAACGTAAAACAGACAAAACAGACACTGTTACTGACCCTTCCCATCCTCACCCACACAAAGAAAACACACACACACACACACACACACACACACACACACACACACACACACAAGTAAATGAGCTCAGTCCCATTAAATTAAAAGGATGGTGTAAGTAGTGGGTGCGACCTGGGATTTTGTTTTATTTATGAAATGCTTGAAATTATTCAGCTCCAACAATGCAGTATTTTCTCTGGTTTTAGGTTCCTTCTTAACATGTCAACAATATGAGTACCACTTTATTGAAGAGAAAAAGACCTGGTATAACGCCCAGGCATACTGCAGAGAGAAGTATACAGACCTGGCCACAGTGTATAACATAATGGACGTGAGGAGACTCTGTAAGTCTAAAGAGAATCAACAGGAAGCCTGGATTGGGCTGCACAACAAGCCAGGCACAGGAACTGCCATGTGGCACTGGTCTCTGCCAGGGGTGGAGTACAATGCAACTGAGGCAAAATGGTGTCATGGAGAGTCACATTTTATAAATTATGAGAACTGTGGGTATATGACATCGTATTGCGACCTCAAATGGGAGGTTAGCTTTTGTACTTCGACATACATGACATTTATCTGCTATGATGGTGAGAATACTTTTGAGCCTATTTTGTACATTTTGGTTTTCTAACAGTTGCACTATAGATGGATGTATCTCTTTGGAAGAAAATGATTTAAAAGTACATGACTACCTGAGCTTGTGTGTCTAAAAAATCATTCCAAAGCCAGATGTATGTGAATTTTTTGGTCGAGAATGTAATATTAATTAGTAAGTTTGCTGAGATACTGCCACTTGCTTCATAAACTTTGGACAAAGGTATTCTAATGTAATGGAAAACAAAGATATCACAACATAAAATGTACATAACACAAAATATTACCTGAGCAAACTGCTTAAATTATTTTAAGTGACCCTCTCTTGCTGTGTAGAACCGTGTTCTAATCAATTTCACTTGTGATTGAAAGAATAATGAGATCAAAATAACCACTCTAATGTTTGTACAATAAATACAAAGCAGCCAGTTAGCTCAGCTTTACTTAGCTTAGCAAGACTGGAAACAGTGAGAAACAGCTATTCTAGCTCTGTCCAAAGGTAACAAAATCCACCTACCAGCACATCTAAAGCTCACTAATTAAAACGTTATATCTCATTTGGATTAAACAAACAAGATATAAAATGTTAATTGGTGGGGTTTAGATGTGCTAGTAGGCAGATTTTGTTACTGCTTCCAGTCTTTTACTAAGCTAAGCTAACTAGCTGCTGACAGTAGCTTTACATTCACCAGACAAACATGAGAGTGATATCAGCAATAAAGCAAAGAAACGTGTTTCCCAAAATGTTTAACTATTCCTTTAAGTAATCCATCATTTTGTACGTCTCACACACTTTTCACTAATTTCTAGAAAATCTCTTAACTGAACTAATGAAGTAAATTGAATCCATTATTTTGCTTTACGTTACTAAATAAATGTGTATTTCATAAAAAAGACAGAATATTAGATAATAATAAGTTTTTCTGTTTGCTCTACAGAAAAGAAGCCACACAAAAAATTCTATTTGATTAACAAATACACGACGTGGCTAGAGGCTCAGAGCCACTGCAGAGAACATCACACGGACCTGGTCAGCGGGCTCAACCAGTTAGAAGACGAAGAGCTAAAGGAAGAGATAAAAAACACTTATTTCAGAGAATATTGGGTCGGCCTGTTCAGAGATAATTGGATGTGGTCAGATGGGAGTCCGTCCTCTTTCAGACACTGGGATCACATTGGTAATCACCAAACCATACGGAAATGTGCAATGACCATGTTGGATAAAACAGGCAGATGGAAGACTGACGACTGTCGTGAAAAAAAATCCTTCTTCTGCTATGACGGTGGGTTTTCATAGTTTGCTCCATGGGAACAGCACTGGAAACAGTCTGAAGGTCAAGCTGGATTTATTGATTTATTAATTCATTTTACATCTAGATTCTGTAGCCTATGTATTCTTACCTCACAGCTACATGTACATGAACTAAATCTGTTTTTTTGGTTTTTTTACAATGATTAGTTTCTTAAATTGTGCAGCTTTCAGTTTGTTAAGTCTTGTTTACATCAGAGACCTTGTGTTTATCAGAGATGCCACAAGCTCTAAAATAATTTTCATACTTTTCATACATTTTTTTTTTTTTTGGATGAAAAAGGTCAAATTTAAAGATATTTAACTTTGACATCAAACATAATATCAGTGACTACAACCTACTTTTTTAATATTAGCTTTTGAAAATCCTTATTGGAGCCCAGAGTCCTCAACAATGAACCAAACAAAGCTACTAGTATGATCCTGTGTTTGTCTCAATTTCTTCCATGACAGATAAAGTGATCCTGATCAACGAAAACAAGACCTGGGAGGAGGCCTTGTATTACTGCAGAGAGAACCACCGTGACCTGGTCTCCATCACTAACCATCACCAGCAAAGATTGGTCAAAGAGAAAGCCAAGAAGGCTGACAGTCCCTTCGTCTGGCTGGGACTACGCTACACCTGCACTCTGGATTTCTGGTTCTGGGTCAGTGACGAGGTCGTCTCCTATAAGAACTGGGCCTCACCTGGACAGAAGGATGAGTGTGACATGTCTGGAGCCATGGACAGAGGAGGACAACATCAGTGGATCAGTCAGCATGATAATGAGAAGTATAATTTCATCTGTTCCAAGTTTTAAAACCTTTGATTTTCATTTACTCACTTTGTTTGGTTGTGTATTTTTCTTGAACAATTTTATATTATTACTGTTCCATTGCTTCATTCAGTTTTAGAGAAAGTACGACACTAAAGTCAATTACAAGTACTGCAGGATTACTAAACTTCATCTGTGCTCTTTAGTAAGTTGTGAAATGAAATGTAAAACAACAAATTAGATGTTGCACTGCATGACTACTAAGAATGTTCACATTTCAGCAGCTGCCTGGACAATTATTATTAATATGAATATATATTTTTCTGTCTCTTTGTCCTGATTCAGGGACATCTGAGCTCTCTTTGTCATGCTGGATGACATCTCACTACTTTGTTTATCCATGAGGATTTTGTTACATTTTTCTTTTAAAGTGTGGGCTTTTTATTCATCTTTTGAGGCTATATTTTCCATCCCATCAGGGTGGTAGTATGTATACAAGAGGAAATAGAAATAAATATACCAATCCATACTGGTGTGCTGTAGTAAATATCTCATATACTCACTCTGGAATATTTTATCTTCATTTTTAAAGTTTTGGTTAAGATCTGGTGATGGTGACGAAATGTAAAATCATATTTCTTTGAGTTTTATGTAAACAGATACTTGATTTATTTGATGCTCAATAAACTGTTAAACTACATAGTGTATTTTTCTTTTTTATGTTCAACCAGTGATGCCTGATTTTAGAATGAAAATGCAGACCATAATGTACAGTGTGAAAGCACTTGTTAAAGAATACCATCACAATAGAACTTAGCAAAGAGTAAAATTAATGACTGCAAAACAAAAAAAAAAAACAACAACAATCCCAAACATGTCTGGACATGTTCTGAAACTGATTTACATATAATTCAGTTGTTTTTAAATCTTTCTGGGTGTCATTCTTAAATGACGGTCGATTAAGAGAAGTGGTGGAAGACCTACAGAGATCCTTTATTTAAGTAAAAGCACCAGGACCAAATAAAAACACTCCATTAGCAGTAAAAGTTCTTTATTAGTAAAGGTATGAACAAAATGTACTTAAATTATCAAAAGTAAAAGTTTGTTTAACAGAATAATGGCCCTGGTTGTTACTTATACAATATATTATTATAGGTTGTTTTTACTGATGCATCAGTGTTTATGCAGCATTTTACTGTTGTAGCTAGTTGAGCTATTTTTTTATGTCTATGTGTATATTTTAGTTCAATGGCTCCAGGTAGTGAAATGATTAACTAGCATAAGAAATAAGAATGAGAAAGTTCTGCTATGTCTGTTCATCTGTTTGGACTTTCTACTAATTGTTACTGTTTCTGTGAAATATTGGAAAATTACACCTCTATTGGCCTCAAACGATTATTTAAATCTCTGAAGTTTAGAACAGCTAACTACACCTGAAATGTGTCAAGGGCCCCAACAAGATACTGTTTTTTAAGCCGTAAAGTTTAGAAACAACCTGTTTAATCTGTAACAATGTATTGTGTTTTGTAAGCTTATCATACAGCATGTTTTTTCGATGTAAAAGCTTTATATGCAAAGTAGCCTAACAGCTGTCAGATAAATGTGGTGGGTAAAAGTACAATATTTCCCTCTGCAGTGTAGTGAAGTACAATTAGCCTATGGGAATGCTCAAGAAAGTAGGAAGTCATGTTTTTGTTGTTGTTGTCCTTTTAGTTACTGTAAGTTAGGTTTGTTTTTGTTGGTGACACCTTGGGCTATTTATTAAATATGACAGGGCGCACCAAGGCACAACATCAGCAACAACCATCAGCAGCTGCCAGCAGCGCTTCACTCTAACATGTTCAGACTTGTATTTGTTTGCCCGAATAAAAATACATTATTCTGCAAAGCACAAATAGTGTTTTTTTTCAAATAGTTCTTGCATACAAATAAAAGAAAAAACATGTCAAATATCACCACGCAGGTCGGTTACATCGCTATCTCAGTCTCTCTCCTCTGCTCCGCGGTTACGTCTATCAGCAGGTCTCAACGAGGGGAGTCACATCCACCTGCTGCATGAGGCACATTTCCTAACTTGGACATCACTCCCGGAGTTGGGGGTGTTGCCTAGAAATAAAGTTGAGCTACTGACATAGGTGCCCTGCTCCAAAGGGACTTTCCATAACCTGTTGTTCCCCTTCTCCTTTTCACAAAGTTAGGTTGTAAAAAGTAAACAAAAAATAAAAAGTAGAAAGCAATAATGGGCTTTGAAGTTCTTCCCTACATGTTACACGCTGTGCTGTATCTGTGTTATGGATGTATAAATAGGTCGTCTATGATCTGGGAGACTCTAGTTTGAGGACTCCCACTCACATGAAGAGACAATGCAAAAAGAGGTTTTTAAAGTAAAGATGCATTTTTATGACAATTTTACAACCAATGCATGCAACGTGTTGATGTAGTACAAATAATGCTCCTTTCTAAGACTGTGTGTGATCTCATACCGTAGCTACAACTCACTAGTTTGATTCATAAAACAGTTGGTCTGCTCACTCTGCTTATCACTTGAAATAACCAAGTTAGTGAGCTCAGTCTCATTAAATTAAAAGGATGGTGTAAGTAGTGGGTGTGAGCTGGATTTTGCTTTATTTATGATATGCTTGAAATTCTTCAACTCCAACAATGCAGTATCTTCTCTGGTTTTAGGTTCCTTCTTCATTTGTCTATGTATATTATATTATATGAGTACCACTTTATTAGAGAGGAAAAGACCTGGAATGACGCCCAGATGTAATGCAGAGAGAACTATACAGACCTGGCCACAGTGTATAACATGACAGACGTGAGGAGACTCCGTAACTCTACAGAGAATCCACAGGAAGCCTGGATTGGGCTGCACAACCCACCAGGCACAAGAAACTGGCACCAGTCTCTGCCAGGGCTGAAGTACAATGCAAGTGAGGCAATCATTTGTTGGAAATGATGAGAGCTATGTGCTGATAATTAAACATAATAGTCACTTATACTTGGTGGTTATCCCTTGTACTGAGAAACATGGATTTATCTGCTATGATGGTGAGAATAGTTATGGGCCTCTTATGTACATTTTGGTTTTCTAACAGTTGCACTATATATGGATGTATCTCTTTGGATGAAAATGATTTAAAACTACATAACTACCTGAGCTTCTGTGTCTCAAAAATCATTCTATAGCCACATGTATGTGACTTTTGTTTTGTCAAGAACATGAGATTAATTGGTAAGTTTGGTGAGATACTTCCACTTGCTTCTTTAACTGTATTTTAATCAATTTCACTTGTGATTGAAAGAATAATGAGATCAAAAGAACCACTCTCATGTTTGTACAATAAATACAAAGCAGCCAGTTAGCTCAGCTTAGCTTAGCAAGACTGGAACCATTGAGAAACAGCTATTCTGGCTCTGTTCAAAGGTAACAATTAAAATGTTACATCTCATTTGTTTAATCCGTACAAAACTGAAGTGTAAAACCAATAATTTGTTCTTTTATGAGGCGTTATGTGCTGGACTGTTTCTTTACTGGGAGCAGTTGCCAGGCAACCAGCAGAGACTCCAGGAAGTTAATGCTCAAGAAATAGTCTGGCCCATAACATCCCCACAAAAAACCCTCAGTGTCACTCTGAGAGAACTATCACTTCTCAGTGTTTTTGTATGGGATAAACAAACAAGATATAAAATATTAATTAGTGAGCTTTAGATGTGCTAGTAGGCAGATTTTGTTACTGTTTCCAGTCTTTAGTTTGTGTACCTAAAACTGTGGAAGTGTCTATGTGGCCAGATAAAACTTAATATTTGCACCTGTCTAAAAAAGCCTGTTTTTGAAACAAACTGAACTGTTTTTTTTAAACCAGCGAAATTATTAGAGTATGTCAACATATATTTTTTCACATGGTTCAAAAAGGTTAGGACCACATGACTCCGTACATCTCAGTAGGTTGTTAAGACTTGGAGATCCAGATCTGACTCTCAATCTGGAATTCATTTTGTCCCACATTTCCAGTGTATTTGCTTCAAATAATCATAATATGTATAAGGGATACAAAAATACTCTGCTTGGAACAATAATGTTTGTCAGAAAAAAGTATAATTACAATGTTAAAATCCTTAAAATGGCATCTCCTCCTTCTCCCTCATTAAAATTTCCTGAATCTATGAATATGCAAATTAAATGTTTTTCAATAGTTTAACTGCTGTATACAATATATCTCCTACCTCACTGTAAAGTCCATTCTCAGTGTTTGTGCACTGCAAGTTGAATACTGGACCATAGTTGTCTTCCAAAGTAGTTGTGATGTCACAAAATCCTGCTCATAGGCCCACCCCTTAAAGTCAGCAAAGAGAAACTTTCCACTTTTAAGCAGATGAATGTGAAAACAGCCTCCTAGTGACAAACTCTGCACATACGTCATTATGCACAGTAAAGCTCAAACATCCAACTGTAGGAACAGGAAGAAAAACACATTTTTGAGTGAAGGGGGACTTTAATTTATTTGGAAGTCTTCAACTCCACCAGTGTCTTCATCAGTGGGGGCTGGTGACGCAAAAGATTGGAGATTTTTTTGAGAAAAACCAACATGTAATCTTACAACAAACTGCATCATACTATATCATTGTCCCCCACCTGATGAAATCGGAGGGGTGGGGGACAATTTTATATGACAATAAAACAATTTGCTACGCTATCAGTTTCTCTATATTTTACCTCTCTTCTTCTCTTACCAGTTTGTCACACTCACGTACCTTACGGTGGTAGAGAATTGGAGATAAATTCATGGTCACTGGACCAACGCCATGTCAATATTGCATTCTGGTTGTCAATTGGTTAGTGAGGACGTCCTCCCTTGGAGCGTCATTTTACGTGTCTTGGCCAATCATAGATTAGCATGAAAATAAATGAAGTACACTAAATTGATGTAAGTGATCCCACCCTAAGGAGGACAGCAGGAGCACGTCCCCCTCTGACTCCCACTCCTCACCCACTGCCCCCCACCACCACTTCACACCAGTCTGTGTGAAGTGGTGGTGGTGGTTTATTTCAACCAAATACTCTGTTTTATATTTTGATCTCCCTCTTGCTTCCCAAAAAATAGAGGGGCAACCTCCTCTGCCTCTATGGACCCGCCTCCTCTGGTCTTCATATAACACAGCTACACTCCAACATGTGACTGGTGTTGATCCGCTTCTCCTCTAGTGTTGTCTTGGTCTTTTCTAAAGATAATAAAGCTAAAACGTGTACAGATCTCTCTATCAGTATTAGAAGCTGAAGATAACACACTCCTGATGTCCACAAGGACGCAAATTGTACACAAACACAGACACAGGAAGATAAAGAGGGATATTAGAGTGAGATTTTAAAATGTCTGAATGTGAATGTCTTTGTTCACTGTTATGTAACCATGCAAATGTTTATGTGTAATGTTATATAGGTGTGTATAGGAATTACAGAATTTATTGTAACAAAGTAAACAGATACTGGGTTAATATGACCTTTGACCCAACATTTTCTTACTGTTCCGACTTCCAGGGAGCAGATTCATAACCTGTGGAATATTATCAGTGAATACCTTAAAATCATGTAATTGTTTTCATTCCCATGAAGTATTCATATTTTTCATTCATGGTGCCCATTGACTGTGTAAACTCTGTCTGGGGTTTGAATATTATAATAATAATACGAATCATCAACAAAAATTGGTCAAAATCATTGTTCAGTTTGTTCAGAGACACCTGGAGGTGGTCAGATGGAAGCAGTTTCTCTTTCAGACACTGGGATCAAGACTTTAATAATCAAAGGGGAATGTGTCATGTTGGATGAAAAAGGCAGATGGAAGAATTATAACTGTGATGACGATAAACGCTTCTTCTGTTATGACGGTGGGTTATAAGATCCACAAAAATAATATAACATTTCCATATTCTGCTCCGGCTGGAAACAGTCTGAAGATCCAGCTGAATTGATTATTTTACAGTATTTATGTATTAATTTACATATACATGTATGTCTGTCTGTCTGTATCGTCACACACATAAGCTGCATCTGCATATTTGCTGTTGCATTTATATTAACACAATTTCTCAGAGACACAGTTGCCATAACTGAATCAACACACAAAAACCTAAAGTAGTAGGACACAACAACAACATTGAACTGGAATATATTGCAAATTCATTTGCATTGTTTTTCATGATCCACTCTCTCTAACTTCCTGAAAGCAACAGGATGTTTGTCACTGTAGTTTGGCCTGCTGATTTGCCCACTTGCCCACACGGTCAACAGTTGCAGCAACATTGTCTGCGTCAAGTGTTAAGTGACTCTGAGCGCTAACCCTAACCCTCTTCTTGGAGTCACAACCAGGGGTGTGTGGTCATACATAACTACAGAAATGTGCGGTGACTAATGAAAAGCGCCGCCTGCAAAATTTGTCTGTGTGCCAAAGGGCGTACTTTTGTCTGCCAGACGGCAGTATGTGTGTGATATATTTGGTTTTTCCTGGTGGCCCCTGATTGGTTGACACCACACACTAAAAATAACTGGATCTGGGGCAGAAAGTTTTGCGCCCAAGAAATGTGCCAGACTAGGCGATTTTCTACTAGACAACATTTACCCCCTGAAAGCAGGCAAAATGTATATGGATCATTGGGGTACTGTTGTGATAATTGTAAGGTGAAAGCAGCTGCTAAGTGGCCACCAAAAGATACTTTTTTTAAACTTTTAGAAACCATTTGCCTAGTTGCTGGCCACCAGTAGCTGGCTACCCGCTACACTGTATGGCTCATGCTGCCGTAATTCTGCCATGTTTCCACCATTTTTCCTCTGGCTTCCTCACACTTCTGCATTTTGGACCCACAGAGCATGCTCAGTAGAGTCCTTCTACAGCTCGTCCGAGACTTCTGCTGGCTGAACCAGTTGACTTCCGGTGGTTCCTACTTCACTTGAATGGGGAACACAGACATGCACAGAGATACAGGCAAACAACTATGACTAATGAATTAAATTACAAATAAATAAACATTACATTACAGTATAGATGCTGAACAATGCTGATAATTGATTAATTGCTGAAGTCGTTTTTCAAGCAAGAATGTCAAACATTCATTTGTCCCAGCCTTTATAGTGTAAGGATTTGTTGCTTTTTGCACAGCTTCTTTGATAATTGGCTGTTGGTTGATGGCCTCCTGTAGAGCGCAGTAAAAGATATGAAACACTTTATTGTTTTACTGTGGAATGTTTGAGAAATTGGTGTTTGGAGTGAAATGGTTAAATAGCTGGGATACCATTCACAACAGTAGAGGAGCTTGGTCTTTCCTCAGAACAAGAGCGCCAAGAGTTGATGAACAGCATTCCTTTGGTTATCCAAGAAACAAGGACTGAGACACACATACCTAAGTTGTGGCTACGTTTGTAAGCAGTACTAGAGAAATACACTTCCTTTTAATAACTTGGACTAATGTTACTCATGTAATATGTGTAAACGCTAGCTTATCAGGATGGCTAATTTTAGCTAGCATTAATGTTAGCCAAGCTAACAAACTAAGCTCGTACCATATAGTGCTTGGTGACCCGCCTAGTTTATAATTAATGTTAACATTACAGAGAGCTTTAAACTTTTTTTTAACTTTTAATATTAGTTAAGTTAGGTAGTTAAGCTAACTAATTTGTGAGGTAACAGCCTTAAAGGGTAACTACCATGAATTTATTATAAGAACTGGATACCGGACTCAAAGATGGCGCCTATTTAATCGAGTGAGATTTGCTTGCCTGGCATATGAGCTAAAAAAAGTTTCTACCTTCCAAGTTTACCTCCATGTTGTGCGTCCCACTGAATATGCACAGTAGTGTTTCTCTTGCTGGTCCTGCCCTTGACTTCCCACTTGGCCCATGAACTTTACATTGATGACGTCACAGATTTTAAAAACGCTTTTCTAGGCTCTAGGAAAGTTTTACAAATATAAAACCTTAATGGATCAAAATTTCATGATAGCGGGTCTATTACGAGAGACTCTCCGGTGCATGTATGTCTGTGGGGGAGTATTAGTATAAAGCCATAGCCCTGCTGTTAGCACAGTTATTGTTAGGCTCATGTGTTGTGTTTACTGCCACAGAAAAAGAATACATCTCTTGTATCTTATGTTGAAATTATCACGCTAAAGAAACCGAGACAGTTGCAGTGCGAGAGAAATGTCAAAATAAAAAAAAACCTGTACTGGTTGAGACTGGGTCTTTACAGATTGCAGAGGCACAGTGCTGTAGGTAACTCTCCTCTTTAGTAGCCAGTAACTAATAAGTGATACCTTTTCTTTCTGCTTGTTAACAGTCAACGCTGCAAGTGAGACCAACACAATAAACAGTTCAATTTATGAATGAAATGTCTGCAAGAGAGGGTCACTGTAAATAATTCATGTTTTAAGCAGTTTGCTCAGGTAGTATTTTGTGTAATGTACATTTTATCTGCTTGTGTTAACTTTGTTTTCCATTACATTAGAATATGTCTGTCAACAAGGACAAGGACTTACTGTTGTTAACAATGGACAATTCCTGGAAGTAATAAAGGTCTTATATCTCCACATTTTCATATTCAAAAGCAGACGTCAATGTGGCAACCAGAGAATATTAACAGGACTAATACTATTGTATACATAATAGTCTATGTCAGTGCAGAAGGGAGAGACATCAGAGCAGAGTGAATCTGAGGAGAGCAGGAATCAGAAAATGTAAGTTAAGACTCTGTATCATGTCAAATCTAAGTCTTCTTTTAGGTATTCTGAATTTTGTCTTTTCAAGTGATTTGAACAATTTTTTTTTAATTATGTAGTGTTCAGTATTTTACCTCAGGTAGACTTAAAGACCAAAACACCTGTTACTATATTGCAATCAAGTACAATCCCCCTTCAGTAAATATGTGAAGCTTACTGTGTAATGTAAAGTTTTGGTTGACACGGTGCCAGAGGGGTATTTTGAATTAATTGTAATATAACTCAATGTAGTAATTGAATTTTCACTTTCAAACATGTCTTATGAAACTCAAAGTAATAAGAACTAACATAGATCACTAAATGTGCCAATTATAATAATTACATTTTCTTAAATAGGTAATCGAATCTTAAAAGGGAATTGTAAAATTTAAATTTAAAAGGTTTATACATTTAACTTTTTCGTTCCTCAGATCATCAAGCATGTGTCTCTTAAATGTACCGACAGTTAAATCAGGTGAAGGTGCATTAAGTCACTATGATGCTGTTCTCTGAAACAAACCTGATGCCTGATGACCTGATATCTGCTACAACTGTATCTTCTTTTGAAAGCAGTCTCGACACATTGCTTTTTTTTCTCAGACATATGTGTGTGTGTGTGTGTGTGTGTGTGTGTGTGTGTGTTTGTCTTTGTGCATGTCTACTGTAGTCCATGAGTGAGTGCTGTTGTAGGAATAGGACAAAGCTTGTAAAAAGCTGTACTTTATGTGTGTGTGCATTGTATGGGTGGCTGAAAGGTTATTTTATTTATATGGAGTGTTTTATTATATATGTGTTTTCTATCTCATCTGTTTATTGTTTTCTGTCTTTTACTGTAAAGCATATTGAGCTTACCTGTGTGTGAAATGTGCTTTATGAATACAATTGATTTGACTTGACTTTTCATCATTCCATTTACCAAAATGCCTGCCGATCATATTCTGTCTCACAATTCATTCGTCTCCTGCTTTAATATTTACAGTTTCCATTTAAAGATGTTTAAGCAATGTGCCACCTGAACATTACAGTAACTTAACCCACAGAACAACAGCTGCAGCATCCTCACCATTACCACTATCATCATCCTATTCATTACTAACATCCTTTATATTATATCTATAGTTATTCATCAAATCTTACACTTTGATGGGCTTTGATGGGGTTTCTGAATGTGAACAACTGTTGTATCTGGTTTGATTATGATTTGCACATTTTCCACTGTATTCCTCTTTCTTATTAGACTTCTGCACAAGCCATGTGTGAGGGGAGAACTACAGTTTATTTAGCCTGAGTTTACAGTGTGTATTTATGCAAATGGAGACAAGCTGTTAAACTCACTGTGTTAAAATATCAGTTTCATCTAACAGGGCAAAGATGCAGTGGAGTCAGTTTCTGCTCATTCTGATGGGTAAGTGGATCATTGTAAAATGTAAATGTAAAACGGACAAAACAGACACTGTTACTGATCCCACCCTCACCCACACAAAGAAAACACACACACAGACACACAAACACACACACACATACACAAAGGAGTCCCACTCACAAGAAGAGACACTGCAAAAAGAGGTTTCTAAGTAAGGATGGATGTTAATGACAATTTTACAACCAATGCATGCAATGTGTTGATGTAGTCCAAATAATGCTCCTTTCTAAGACTATGTGTGATCTCATACCATAGCCTCAACAAAAACAGATACAAATACAACTACTGGGCCCTCTGCACATCCCTAATGCACACACACACACACACACAAACAAAGGACTCCCACTCACATGAAGAGACAATGCAAAAAGAGGTTTTCAAAGTAAAGATGCATTTTTATGATAATTTTACAACCAATGCATGCAACGTGTTGATGTAGTACAAATAATGCTCCTTTCTAAGACTATGTGTGATCTCATACCATAGCTACAACTCACTAGCTTGATTCATAAAACAGTTGGACTGCTCACTCTGCTTATCACATAAAATAACCAAGTTAGTGAGCTCAGTCTCATTAAATTAAAAGGATGGTGTAAGTAGTGGGTGTGAGCTGGGATTTTGTTTTATTTATGAAATGCTTGAAATACTTCAGCTCCAACAATGCAGTATTTTCTCTGTTTTTAGGTTCCTTCTTAACATGTCAACAATATGAGTACCACTTTATTGAAGAGAAAAAGACCTGGTATGATGCCCGGAAGTACTGCAGAGAGAACTATACAGACCTGGCCACAGTGTATGACATGACAGACGTGACACGACTCTGTAAGTCTAAAGAGAATCAACAGGATGCCTGGATTGGGCTGCACAACATGCCAGGCATAGAAAACACCAAGTGGCACTGGTCTCTGCCAGGGGTGGAGTATGATGCAACTGAGAGAAAATGGTGTCGTGGACAACTAAGGGTTGAGAGATGTTTTCTGATACTTGACTGGATTATTCACTTTTATTGCAATCCTTTCCCTTGTACTAAGACACATGGATTTATCTGCTATGATGGTGAGAATAGTTTTGAGCCTATTTTGTACATTTTGGTTTTCCAGCAATTGCGCTATATATGTATGTATCTTTTTGGGTGAAAATGATTTAAAACTACATAACTACCTGAGTTTGTTTGTTTCAAAAATCATTCCAAAGCCACATGTATGTGACTTTTTTTGTCAAGAACATGAGATTAATTTGTAAGTTTGGTGAGATACTTCCACTTGCTTCTTTAACTGTATTTTAATCAATTTCACTTGTGATTGAAAGAATAATGAGATAAAAAGAACCACTCTCATGTTTGTACAATTAATACAAATCAGCCAGTTAGCTAGGCTTAGCTTAGCAAGACTGGAAACAGTGAGAAACAGCTATTCTGGCTCTGTCCAAAGGTAACAAAATCCACCTACCAGCACCTCTAAAGCTCACTTATTAACACATCATATCTCATTTGTTTAATTCATACAAAACCCGCAGTGTTAGAGTAACACTGAGGGGTTTTTGCTGGTACGTTATGGGTCAGACTATTTCTTGAGCAGTAACTTCCTGGAGTCTGTGAAAGAAAATTGAATAGTAGGTTATCATTTTATAAATCTTTTGTATATATGTTACAAATGTTTTCAAACTAAAGAGTCAATGTTTGTTATCAACTGAATGTGACGTAATGTCATTGTCATTTTGGGGATACATGTTGGTGAAGAAATCCTACTCTTAGGCTAGTTGACCTCTTGAACCTGTTTCTATCTGAGGGTTGCTTGCTGACCTCTGGGGTTAGCTAGAGATATCTTTGTCTTAAGCCTACTGTTTTAGAGACCATACTTGTTTGTAAGAAGGTGTAACGGTTTGTGGAAGTGTCCATTTAAGGACCAGAGTGTTTTTAGCTTCTGAAGAGGTATAAAGCTGTCTAGTTTGGGTTCACAATCTTTAGAGAAAGGGCCAGCTGAACAACATGCTTTCTCTCCAAAAATACAAGATGATTGTATTTTTGTTTGTGTTTGGACATTTGTATAATTGTTACTGATGATGTGATGGATTGTACAGTGTTTACAACTGCTTCAACAAGTAACAATGTTTAATGCTTTCTTTATGTCTCCATGTGCCTCTTTCTCGAGAGAAAATTTCCACAAGTCCCTGCTGGGACATAACCCTTCATAAAAGAGCTTATTGGTTTTACACCTCAGTTTTGTATGAATTAAACAAACAAGATATAAAATGTTAATTGGTGGGGTTTAGGTGTGCTAGTAGGCAGATTTTGTTACTGTTTCCAGTCTTTTGCTAAACTAAGCTAACCAGCTGCTGACAGGAGCTTTACATTCACTGAATAAACATGAGAGTGACATCAGCAATAAAGCAAAGAAACGTGTTTCTCAAAATGTTTAACTATTCCTTTAAGTAATCCACCATTCTGTATCTCTCACACACTTCTAGAAAATATCTGAACTGCACTAATCAAGTAAACTGAATCCATTACTTTGCTTTACATTACTGAATAAATGTGTATTTCATAAAAAAGACAGAATATTAGATGATGCAAGTTTTTCTGTTTACTCCACAGGAAAGAAGCCACACAAAAAATTCCACGTGATTCAAATATCAATGACATGGCAAAAGGCTCAGAGCCACTGCAGGGAAAAACACACGGACCTGGTCAGTGGACTCAACCAGCTAGAAGACAAAGAGCTAATAAGAGAGATACAACAATATCCTTTTCGTAGGTATTGGGTCGGAGATACCTGGATGTGGTCAGATCAGAGTCCTTCCTCTTTCAGACACTGGGATCACAACTATTTTGTCATTAAGCCAGACAAAGAGAAATGTGCAGTGACCATGATGGATGAAACAGGCAGATGGAAGACTGATGACTGTGGTGAAGAAAAATCCTTTTTCTGCTATGACGGTGGGTTTTCATAGTTTGCTCCATGGGAAAAGCACTAAAAACAGTCTGAAGATCAATCTGGATTCATTGATTTATTCATTCATTTTACATCTAGATTCTGTAGCCTATGTACTCTTACCTCACAGCTACATGTACATAAACTAAATCTGTTTTGTTTTTGTTTTTTTTACAATGATTGGTTTCTTAAATTGTACAGCTTTCATTTTATTAAGTCTTGTTTATGTCAGGATGTCAAAGATAATTGTTAATTATTAAAAAATAAAATTATTAATCAGAATTAATAATAATGGGGCACCACCCTGGACTCAGGAAAAAAGATAGCCAATTCGGTCTCAAAGTTTACTAATCTATGAATTTGGGACTTTGATAAATAATTAATTTAATTTAATAATTATAAACAAAATCACCATATCAGTAGTTAATTGTGGTTGAAGGATTTGGAGTTTTTTACAGATCAAAACTCATTCTTGTGCAACATTAAAACAGACAACAGGTATATCCAAAAGCATTTATTTAACAAAGGGTAAAAGCAACACACAATTCTAATCTAGCTAAGTATACCTATATACAAGTGTGTGTGTGTGTGTAGGGAAGACAATAGCAAGATGGCTGCAGTCACCTGGTGACTGAGCACATGGCATGCCGACAATTTGGCTGATAAAGGGAACTACAGAGATAAAAGGCCAGACCATGTGGTCACACAACACAACAACAGTTCAATGTATAACCTTAACCAAATCAATGCACGTACAGTACATTGTTTGAGTTAAACATTCTTGCTTAGTCGTACTATGCTTCGCTGTGTTGCTAGGCTATGCCCAGTTGTTACCAGTCCATGAAGGAAGAGATGCTTTGTGGCGTTCTGCTTTGTAGCCAGTGAATCTGTGGGTGAGTCAGGCTGAGAAGGCTTTGGCTCTGAAGCTGAAAGATGCAGGCGTTGCTGGGGAGACAGCATCTCAGTCGTGCAGGGGGCCCAGGTCACTCCTTTGTGTAGAGTTAGCGGAAAGCTAACTCCATTTCACGGCTCCTGTACTTGTTAAACTGGCCAGCAGACTTGTGTGTTAGCTGCTGGCACAAGGAAACTTAGTTTCTGAGTCTTAGACAGGCTCTTGTGTCTTCTGCCGTAAAGAAGACTGTGTGTGTCTGCTGTGAGCAGGCCACACAAGAGAGCAGAGAGCTGCTCTAGCGGCTGCTGGAGGTGTGAAAGAGCAAGCAGCTGCTCCTGCAGCTGAAGGAGAAAGAGAGCAAGGAGCTGCTCCTGCTGCAGCTCGGGGAGAAAAGAGAAAGATAAGAGGGGAATCTCTAGTTTTGATAACCTGGATCCATGGATGGAGCTTCACACTTTGGGTGCGAACCCCCAGGGCTCAGGTTTCTTGGAGTCTTGAAACATGTGGTAAACTGTGGTCCACATGTAGTCCCAACATTTACATCAGTGACCTTGTGTTTATCAGAGATGCTGCTAGCTCTAAAATAATTCACATACAATGATTTTTTTTAGGATTAAAATAGTCAAAATTAAAGATATTTAACTTTGACACCAAACATTATATCAGTGACTACAACCTACTTCTTTAATATTAGCTTTTGAAAATCCTTATTGGTGCCCAGAGTCCTCAACAATGAACCAAACAAAGCTACTAGTATGATCCTGTGTTTGTCTCAATTTCTTCCATGACAGATAAAGTGATCCTGATCAGAGAAAATAAGACCTGGGAGGAGGCCTTGTATTACTGCAGAGAGAAATACCGTGACCTGGTCTCCATCACTAACCTTCACCAGCAGAGATGGGTCGAAGAGAGAGCCAAGAGGGCTGATAGTCTCTACATCTGGCTGGGACTACGCTACACCTGCACTCTGGATTTCTGGTTCTGGGTCAGTGATGAGGTCGTCTCCCATGAGAACTGGGACTCAGATGGACAGAAGGATGAGTGTGACATGTCTGGAGCCATGAAGAGAGAAGGACATAAGTGGTTCAGTCGGCATGATAATGAGAAGTATAATTTCATCTGTGCTCTTTAGTAAATTGTGAAATGAAATGTAAAATTACAAATTAGATGTTGCACTGAAAGACTACTAAGAATGTTCACATTTCAGTAGCTGCCTGGACAATTATTATTAATATGAATATATATTTTTCTGTCTCCTTGTCCTGATTCAGGAACATCTGAACTCTCTTTGTCATGCTGGATGACATATCACTACTTTGTTTATCCATGATGATTTTGTTACATTTTTCTTTTAAAGTGTGGGCTTTTTATTCATCTTTTGAGGCTATATTTTCCATCCCATCAGGGTGGTAGTATGTATACAAGAGGAAATAGAAATAAAAATACCAATCAATACTGGTGTGCTGTAGTAAATATCTCATATACTCACTCTGGAATATTTTATCTTAATTTTTAAAGCTTTGGTTAAGATCTGGTGATGGTGACAAAATGTAAAATCATATTTCTTTGAGTTTTATGTAAACAGATACTTGATTTATTTGATGCTCAATAAACTGTTAAACTATGTAGTGTTTTTTTCTTTTTTATGTTCAACCAGTGATGCCTGATTTTATAATGAAAATGCAGACCATAATGTACAGCGTGAAAACACTTGTTAAAGAAAACCATCACAATAGAACTTAGCAAAGAGTAACATTAATGACTGCAAAACAAAAAAAACAATCCCAAATCTGAAGTTGATTTACATATAATTCACTTGTTTTTAAATCTTTCTGGGTGTCATTCTTAAATGACGGTCGATTAAGAGAAGTGGTGGAAGACCTACACAGATCCTTTATTTAAGTAAAAGCACCAGGACCAAATAAAAACACTCCATTAGCAGAAGGTTCTTCATTAGTAAAGGTATAAACAGAATGTACTTAAATTATCAAAAGTAAAAGTTTGTTCAACAGAATAATGGCTCTGGCGGTGACTGATACAATATATTATTATAGATTGTTTTTACTAATGCATCAGTGTTAATGCAGGAGGTAGCACCACCTAGTGGAAAAGTCATGCCGCACCACTGGTCACAACTCAGTCAAATATGTCCAAGGGGGGGCACACAGTAAATTGGAAAATTTCTAAAGATACCAAAGCATAAAACTGAACTAAATAGCTAAATAACGGAGCTGCTGTAAACAACTTCATGCTATCAGCTGCTAATTGAAGCCAGACTAGTGTATCCCAATTGTCTTTTGCCTACTACTTCAACAGCAGAACTTCACTGGACTCTTGTTTCTTAACTTTGACATTCGCATAAAGCGAGTCAGCAACAGTCGACTACTGTACGTTAACCTAATTTGTATAGCAGCAGTCATTTCAACCTGGATTTTTTGACATCAGTATTAGCCTTTTTGGAGGGATTGCACTACACCTGCACTCTGGATTTCTGGTTCTGGGTCAGTGAAAAGTTAGTGTGCTATGAGAACTGGGCCTCAGAGGGAGAGGTGTGACATGTCTGGAGCCATGGAGAGAGGACGGCATCAGTGGTTCAAAAATATGATAATGAGAAGTTTAATTTCATCAAGTTGTTGTAATCCCAGTTGTAAAACCCACTCTTCACTGGTGACAGACTTTATATTCACCGACCCAGCTTGCTGTTTAGTGGTGTGTTTTTCTCGAATGAGAAAAGCTTGCAGCACTGTATGTGTGTTCTCTGGCATAGTCAATGGTATTCAGGGAAATGTATGAATCAGAATATGAGGAGGAGACAAACAAAATTACTATGAGATTTGCTAACTGCAGATTGTAGGGTCAGGAAAAGGTCACCTGGAAAACTTAGTGTTCTGTCTCGTTTTGTCTTGTTTTGATTCAGCAACATCTGAATGAGCCTCTGTTATTCCCTGAGGTTGATGCTATATTTTTCCTTTCATTTGATGTTATATTTTGCATCCTATATAACCTTAAATACGTACTTATCTCTCCAGTCTGTGTGGTATACAGTATATTAATATATACAGGCGAAAAACTGGTACAGGCCTGAATGCTCGACCCCTACAGTGAGGGGATCTGGTGGCTCTGTTATGCTGTGGGAAGCATTTTGCTGGCATAGTTTGGGTCCACTTGTCCCCTTAGAGGGAAGGGTCACTGCAAATCAATACAAAGTTGTTCTGAGTGATCACCTTTATCCTATGATGAAACATTTCTATCCTGATGGGAGTGGTCTCTTTCAGGATGACAAGGCCCCAATTCACAGGGCACGAGAGGTCACTGAATGGTTTGATGAGTATGAAAATTATGTAAATCATATGCTATGGCCTTCACAGTCACCAGATCTCAACCCAACTGAACACATATGGGAGATTTTGTGTTAGACAGCGCTCTCCACCACCATCATCAAAACACCAAATGAAAGAATATCTTTTTTTTAAAAATGGTATTCATCCCTCCAGAAGAGTTCAGAGACTGTAGAATCAATGCCAAGGCTGAAGAACACCATTTTTGAAAAAAGATATTCTCAGATGTTGAGCAGAAAAGGCAGTTTTTACACACAGTATCTGTATTGTTGGAGAAATCTCCTGTGTTAACATCATATGCCAACATAACATGTGATTATGCTTACAGCATAAAATAAATAAAATGATTTGGCATGTAGTCACCCTTTAACTGATATTTAACATTGACATCCAGGTTAACTGACTCCTTTGAGCATAATTGTATCTTATGTTGAAATTCTCACACTAAAGAAAGTGAGACGGTTGCAGTGCAAGAGAAAATTCTAAATTAAAAAAAACCTGTGTTGGTTGAAACTGGATCTTTACAGATTGCAGGGGCACAGTGCTGTAGGTAACTCTCCTCTTTAGTAGCCAGTAACTAAAGAACAGTGACACCTTTTCTCTCTGCTTGTTAACAGTCAACAACTTCAAGTGAGACCAACACAATAAATAGTTCAATTTGTGAGTGAAATGTCTGCAAGAGAGGGTCACTGAAAATAATTCATGTTTTAAACAGTTTGTTCAGGTAGTGTTTTGTGTAATGTACATTTTATCTGCTTGTGGTATCTTTGTTTTCCATTACATCAGAATACCTCTGTCCACAAGGACAAGGACTTACTCTTGTTAACAACGGACACATTCCTGGAAGTAATAAAGATGTGACATTTCCATATTCAAAAGCAGACATCAATGTAGCAACCAGAGAATATGTACAGGATTAACACTATCGTACAACAGTTTCTTTCAGCACAGAAGGGAGAGACATCAGAGCAGAGTGAATCTGAGAGCAGGAATCAGAAAAAGTAAGTTAAGACTCTGTATCATGTCAAATCTAAGTCTTCTTCTGAGTTTTGTCTTTTCAAGTGATTTGAACAACTTTTTCTTTCTTTTAAATCATGTGGTGTTCAGTATTTTACCTCAAGTAGACTCAAAGACAAAAACACCTGTTACTATATTGCAATCAAGTACAATCTCCCTTCAGTAAATATGTGAAGCTTACTGCATAATGTTAAGTTATGGTTGACATGGTGCCAGAGGGGTATTTTGAATTAAATGTAATATAACTCAATGTATTAATTGAATTTTTATTTTAAATGATGTCTTATGAAACTAATAAATAATAAAATAATAAAAACTAACATAGATCATTAAATGTGCCAATTATAATAATGTTATTTTCTTATTTTATCTTTAAGGTGGGAATTGAATTTTAAAAGGGAATTGTAAAATTTAAATTTAAAAGGTTTATAAATTTAAAATTTTGGTTCCTCAGATCATCAAGCATGTGTCTCCTAAATGTATCTAGAATTAAATCAGGTGAAGTTGCATTTAGTCACTATGGTGCTGTTCTCTGGAACAAACCTGATGCCTGAGATCTGCTACAACTGTCTCTTCTTTTAAAAGCAGTCTTAAAACATTGCTTTTTTCCTCAAGATTTTGGTAGTTCATGTGAGTGTGTGTGTGTGTGTGTGTGTGTGGTCTGCCATAAGCTACCCTTAGGGACAAATTTCAGACTTAGGATCAGTTAATTGGGATGGTTTGTCCAATTGGGGACAAAATTTGTGTCCCCAAAAGGAAAAAAAAGCAGATTTTTGGGTCTATGTAATGTCCCCCAAGTGACCATTTTATGTGTGTTCATTGTATGGGTGGCTGAAAGGTTATTTTATTTATATATGTGTTTTCTATCTCATCTGTTTATTGTTTTCTGTCATTTACTGTAAAGCATGTTGAGCTTACCAGTGTGTGAAATGTGCTTTATGAATACAATTGATTTGACTTGACTTTTCATTATTCCATTTACCAAAGTGCCTGCCGATCATATTCTGTCTCACAATTCATTTGTCTCCTGCTTTAACATTTACAGCTGGAGTATTCTCATCATTACCACTACCATCATCCTATTCATTACTAACATCCTTTATATTATATCTATATTTGTACATCAAATCTTAGACTTTGATGGGTTTCTGAATGTGAACAACTGTTGTATCTGATTTGATTATGATTTGCACATTTTCCACTGTATTCCTCTTTCTTATTAGACTTCTGCACAAGCCATGTGTGAGGGGAGCACTAAAGTTTATTTAGTCTGATCTTACAGTGTGTATTTATGCAAATGGAGACAAGCTGTTAAACTCACTGTGTTAAAATATCAGTTTCATCTAACAGGGCAAAGATGCAGTGGAGTCTGTTTCTGCTCATTCTGATGGGTAAGTGGATCATTGTAAAATGTAAACGTAAAACAGACAAAACAGACACTGTTACTGACCCTTCCCACCCTCACCCACACAAAGAAAACACACACACACACACACACACACACACACACACACACACACAGGAGTCCCACTCACAAGAAGAGACACTGCAAAAAGAGGTTTTTTAAGTAAAGACGCATTCTTTTGACAATTTTACAACCAATGCATGCAAAGTGTTGATGTAGTCCAAATAATGCTCCTTTCAAAGACTGTGTGTGATCTCATACTGTAGATACAACTCACTAGCTTGATTCATAAAACAGTTGGACTCCTCACTCTGCTTATCACATAAAATAACCAAGTTAGTGAGCTCAGTGTCATTAAATTAAAAGGATGGTGTAAATAATGAGTGTGACCTGGGATTTTGTTTAATTTATGAAATGCTTGAAATTCTTCAACTCCAAAATTACAGTATTTTCTCTGATTTTAGGTTCCTTTTTAACATGTCAACAAAATGAGTACCACTTTATTAAAGAGAAAAAGACCTGGGATGGTGCCCGGAAGTACTGCAGAGAGAAATATACAGACTTGGTCACATGGACAGACATGAAATCACTCTGTAACACTATGAAGAATCTACAGGCAGTCTGGATTAGGCTGCACAACCTAGGAAAAACCAAGCAGCACTTGCCTCAGTCAGGGGTGGAGAACAAAGCAGCTGAGGCATATTTTGACATTGGGAGACATCAGCCAGTCAACAGGCAATGTGTAATGGTCAATGATGAATGCAGACGGAGTCGGGAAAATTGTGATGAAAAAAAATCCTTCTTCTGCTTTGACGGTGGGTTTTCATAGTTTGCTCCATGGGAAAAGCACTAAAAACAGTCTGAAGAACAAGCTGAATTTATTGATTTATTCATTCATTTTACATCTAGATTCTGTAGCCTATGCATTCTTACCTCACAGCTACATGTACATAAACTAAATCTGTTTTTTTCTCACAGTGATTAGTTTCTTAAATTGTGCAGCTTTCATTTTGTCAAGTCTTGTTTACATCAGAGAACTTGTGTTTATCAGAGATGCTGCTATCTCTAAAATCATTTACAAACTGCATCTTTTTAGGATTAAAATGGTCAAATTTAAAGATATTTAACTTTGACACCAAACATAATATCAGTGACTACAACCTACTTCTTTAATATTAGCTTTTGAAAATCCTTATTGGAGCCCAGAGTCCTCAACAGTGAACCAAACAAAGCTACTAGTATGATCCTGTGTTTGTTTCAATGTCTTCCATGACAGATGAAGTGATCCTGATCAGAGAAAACAAGACCTGGGAGGAGGCCTTGTATTACTGCAGAGAGAAATACCGTGACCTGGTCTCCATCACTAACCTTCACCAGCAGAGTTGGGTCAAAAAGAAAGCCAAGATCGCTGACAGTCCCTTCGTCTGGCTGGGACTACGCTACACCTGCACTCTGGATTTCTGGTTCTGGGTCAGTGATGAGGTCGTCTCCCATGAGAACTGGGACTCAGATGGACAGAAGGATGAGTGTGACATGTCTGGAGCCATGAAGAGAGAAGGACATAAGTGGTTCAGTCGGCATGATAATGAGAAGTATAATTTCATCTGTGCTCTTTAGTAAGTTGTGAATGTATAAAATTACAAATTAGATGTTGCACTGAATGACTACTAAGAATGTTCACATTTCAGTAGCTGCCTGGACAATTATTATTAATATGAATATATATTTTTCTGTCTCCTTGCCCTGATTCAGGAGCATCTGAACTCTCTTTGTCATGCTGGATGACATATCACTACTTTGTTTATCCATGATGATTTTGTTACATTTTTCTTTTAAAGTGTGGGCTTTTTATTCATCTTTTGAGGCTATATTTTCCATCCCACCAGGGTGGTAGTATGTATACAACAGGAAATAGAAAAAAATATATACCAGTCCATACTGGTGTGCTGTAGTAAATATCTCATATACTCACTCTGGAATATTTTAACTTAATTTTTAACGTTTTGGTTAAGATCTGGTGATGGTGACAAAATGTAAAATCATATTTCTTTGAGTTTTATGTAAACAGACAATTGATCTTTTGATGCTATAAATAAATAAACAATAAACTATGGAGTGTTTTTTTATGTTCAACCAGTGATGCCTGATTTTAGAATGAAAATGCAGACCATAATGTACAGCGTGAAAGCACTTGTTAAAGAAAACCATCACAATAGAACTTAGCAAAGAGTAACATTAATGACTGCAAAACAAAAAAAAACAATCCCAAATCTGAAGTTGATTTACATATAATTCAGTTGTTTTTAAATCTTTCTGGGTGTCATTCTTAAATGACAGTCAATTAAAAAAAGTGGTGGAAGACCTACACAGATCCTTTATTTAAATAAAAGCACCAGTACCAAATAAAGTTCAATAGCTCCAGGTAGTAAGATGATTAACTAGCATAAGAAATAAGAACAAAGTTCTGCTATGTCTGTTAATCTGTTTGGACTTTCTACTAATTGTTACTGTTTCTGTGAAATATTGGAAAATTACACCTCTATTGGCCTCAAATAATTATTTAAATCTTTGAAGTTTAGAACAGCTAACTACACCTGAAATGTGACAAGGGCCCCAACAAGATGCTGTTTTTAAGCCGTAAATGTTGGAAACTTGTTTAATCTGTAACAATGTATTGTGTTTTATAAGCTTATCATACAGCATGTTTTTTTAATGTAAAAGTTTTATATGCAAAGTAGCCTAACAGCTGTCACATAAATGTGGTAGGTAAGAGTACAATATTTCTCTCTGCAGTGTAGTGAAGTACAAGTAGGCTATAGGAATGCTCAAGGAAGTAGGAAATCATGTTTTTGTTGTTGTCGTCCTTTTAGTTACTGTAAGTTAGGTTTGTTTTTGTTGATCACACCTTGGGCTATTTATTAAATTTGATAGAGGGCGCACCAAGGCACAACATCAGCAACCACCATCAGCAGGTGCCAGCAGCGCTTCACTCTAACATGTTCAGACTCGTATTTGTTTATTAAATCTGTCAAGGGTTTACACAATGGATGATCCTTATGTAACCTGATGAGGGTTTGTCTAAAAACTCAAGTTAGACTATGTTAAAAATCCGACAACGCCACCCTGGGAATACATCAAATGAATTCCTACTTCGATCACACAGGTAAGTTTCACAAAAAGAATTAACAGAGACGTGGCTTTTAAGGTATTAAAAAAGAGTTGTTGTTTTTAAATCTTCTTCAATGATGCAGCATATAGTAAATGGCAGTAAAAATAGAGGATGTAAAAAAAAAACCCATCAAACTGAAGAACATTGGTAAGTGTCTGTGCTTCAGTGATCCTAAAATAAAAAAAAAAAAAAAAAAAAAAACATACTAAAAGAGATAAATAAAAATAAAAAAAAAATACATAAAATAGGGAGATGGAGGAATTGACTAAAAAGCGAAACGTACAAAGGTGTTACAGTTTAGGTTGGCGTTAACACTAAAAACAAATCACAAAATATATAAGAACACAGGAAGTATAAATAAATAAAAGCACAACGCCACCTTTTAAATGTTAGCACCACCTCTGTATGAATCAGCTAGTTAAAAAAACAATAAATAAGTTACACCAAGTAAACTCCACAACCACCACAAAATGTAAAACAAATTAGAAATATCCTAAAAAAATAAATAAAAAAAAAAACGTAAATACACTAAGATCACTGGATAAAACCTAGCACTTAAAACTCAATAAAAGACATTAAAAATCAAGTGAGTGTCAGGTATAACAAAGCAGCAGTAGCAGTCACAGCTGCAGAGACAAAAAAGCAGAGGTTAGTCCAATCTTCTTTTTTCTTTTTTTTTTTTTTTTTTTACATTTACTGATACACCCAATGATAAAATAAGGTTACCTTGGCTGTATAACTCCAATCAATACAATCAGGCTGTGGGGGATACAAAGTGTGAGAGTATGGCACCAAACAGAGCAGCAGCAGCAAGAGGAAGACAGTGGATAACAGTGCTACTCCCTGTGTTTATGTGCCACTGACTGGGGAAACTTGGTTCAGGTGTGTGGGACAGGAAGGGACTGGGATACTACAGCTATGTAGCGACCCCAAATGGTGGGGAAAACTCAACCTGTCGGTTACACTTACAAGTATCATATTGTCTTCAAGGGTCCCTGTCTGGATGAAAAGGAGGAGAATATAAAACTATTTCTACATTCACCGCAAATCAGCAGTAGCCTTACAATGGTAGTTACAGTTACATGAGCAGTTACAATGTAGAAGTCTCAACCCTCAATCATCAAAACTGATGTATACTGTATCTTTCCAACAGCAGAGTCAGTGGTCCATTCTTGCTTCAAGCCTGCCATCAAGTGGTGAAGAATATGAACTACAACTTAATACTTACCTCCTTTGTTACCTAAAGCAAAGTATCAAGGCTGGGAAGGAACTTGAGGGAAAACTTGCCTCTGTGGCCTGCTCTGCTCAGTTTTACCCAGAAAAGAGGAGGGTTTTAGTCAGGAATTTAGCTCAGCCTGGTGCTCCAGATAGAGCTCTGAATTTAGCAGAAATGATGGAGTTCAAGTCCATAGCCATGCCCTGTATCAGCTCAGGTGTGTCCTGTCAGAGTGTGCTCAGAGGCTATTGTAACAGCTGTTGAGAAGTTTGGTAGTCAGGGAGGGTGAAGTCTGAGCAGAATCATCCTGACTGATAACAGAGGAGAGGTGGTGAGAGCCATGCAAGAAGCATGTGACAAGCCTCTCCAAGCAATAAGTACAGGAAACAATACACCAGGATATTTTGGGTTCCCGATGGATGCTGCTGCCCAAGACACAGGAAATGGAGCCACTGCTGAAGCTCCTGGAGGTAGTGTCCATGTACAGATCATTCAAGTAACCATGGAGACCCAGCAGGTGAGAGGTATTTCTACTTGAATCGGGATGTTTCAGATGCTAAATTGCCAAAGCTGCTGGGCACTGTTGGAAATGCTTTGTCCAACGTAGTTTGACCTCAGCTGACTACAAAGTTTCATATGGAAACAGGAGGAGCAACGCCTGCCTGGTGAGTCCAGAGGCCTGTACTACAAAGCAGAATTTGGGGTTAGTGAGCTAATCTCAGGTTTAACCCTGCGTTTTCAGTCTTACGACGGTGGTTCACTTCTTACTAGGGTACATCACCATGGTAACTTATGCTGAATAGCTAACCTGCTCCAGAACAGGTTCATTTCAGAGGATCGGATCACAACCTGTCAACACCACGACCACTGACCAATCAAATCACTTGAAAAAAGGAGTCATCATTCCTACAAGATCCCGACATGGACAAAAGTTACAATAAAGTGACAAGTAAAAAGAGCAGTATATATTTTTATAGGTCAGTGGAAACATTTTATTGTTCTAGGTTTTCTATTTCCACTTGGTTGGTTTAAAAACAGAGCTTCTAAGAAATGGAGAAATCGTTTTTATGACACTAAATGCATAACAATGATTTTAGCTGCATTTTAATTGTTTAAGTTTATTTTATCCTCGGAGTGACAGCTGATTCCATCACTGAATCTCACAATAACATGAGACAACTGTGTGATGACAACTGGAAATAAAAATGAGATATTGTTTTTTATTAAAAAAAAAAAAAAAATCCACACACTATTAATTGTAATATAATAACCCATGATTATTAATGCAACATTTCATTCAGATAGACCTCATCACTCACTTTTCCCCTCTTTGCTTCGGGAGAAGAAACAGTCTGACATTACTTTTAAGTTTCTTTTTTTGACATATTCAAAATGGTTTCTTCATCATCCAACTAAATAGCAAAAATACACACTCTATATATAAGTCATATACAATAATTCCTACATTTTAAGCCTTAGCCTACTTTTAATATTCAGAAATTATATCTAGTGTTTCTACATTTTCTTATTCTGTTGTAATTGATTGATTGTTTTCTGATCTCAGATTGAGTGTGTGAGAAACATCTACCTGTGGCATGCCTATATTGTGTGTAGGCAGCGTATACACACCAAGAACGGTGCAGCTCACCTTGGGGAGAAGTTTCTCTACCATGGATCATCAGCAGAGTCATGCAAGTGCATTGAAAGGGACAGATTTGACAGGAGCTTCGCAGGAACACATGGTAAGGTATGGTGTCATGTTATACTTACTGTAAGCCCCTGAAAAGTTAGTTTCAAAGCTTAAGTATTTGTATATAACTGTATAAAGTTGGGAATAAAACATTGTTAGGTATTATTTAGTACGAGTTCAGTCAAAAACCTTTCTAATCTACTTCATCAAGACTCTGTGAGTGTGGTTTTATCAAATACAATTGATCAGTGGCGTGGCAACGTAAGCCAACAACCCACAACTATCATCACGTTTTGATTCAAATGTTGCTAAATCCTGGTTGGTGCATTAGTGCAGTCCCACCTACAGGTACTGCAAACCTGTGAGAAGACAAAAACACAAATATGTAACTTTATTATGTGAAGTAACCAAAACATTTCAAAATTTTGGAGAAAATTGTGTTGTAGAATCCCGTCATTCTGAGTCAGGCATAAGGCCATGATACAGCAACGTATATATATGTTTCTATCTTATATATATTTTGGGGCATTTTATCCCTTTAATGGACAGCAACAGTTTTCCTGTCAGTCCTACAGTTAGAAATCTATGTATTTAGCAGAGTGATTTCAGTATAGTTTCAATATTTTGATTCTCACAGATTTTAATATACAACACGTCTTATGTCTAGGGGTTTTCTTTTTTTTTTTGGCATTATTCATTCAGTTATCTTATTTTGATTTGTGTGTACAAAACCACCTTTTGCATTGCCTATCTATATGTAACAATATTTATCTATGATCCCTTTTAAATAATAAGAAATAAATAAAAAAGTGGGTTTTATGTGATAAGTAAATCATATCTTTGAGTCTACAATGATGATTATGTGACAGAGGAATCCAAAGTGTCTGTGTTTTAGTAACAGTGGCATTAATTTACATAATATTTGTATATAATATAAAATAAAAACACATTACACAACAATCATTGTCACATTATGAGCATAATTGATACACCTTTATTGACAATTTTAATAGCAGCAAACCTTTCTTAACAACGCAAATGAGATTATGATTTATGTGGTACATGATGATTTAGGGGTATCAGAAAATGGTTTCAATCATATGACTAATAAATGAAATATCAGCACTCATGGTGCATAATCAAACTATGCTGGATTATTCAAAATGGGCAAAGTCTAAACTTCATTCATTTGGTTGTGAGAAGTGCAAAATAGACACTTATTTCAATGACATATCTACCATTCATAAAAGAAACAACAATACATATTCAAATTTTTAATGTTTTTAAAAGGTAACTGTTAAATCAATTAAATTATACAAACATATAAGTCTTATTATTGCTTCAAATGTGCTCCAGTATAAATCTCTGAAAAAAGAGCTGCATTCCCATTTTGAACTAAGACAGAACATAAAGTTTACAGTTGCAGATGGTCACATCACATTTTATAATCTTTCAATCATTATTAAAAGTTTGATCTATTTGAAATCATAATATTTTTGCGGGCTCCACATGGGAAAAAGCAAAAATCCACTGAATGTTGAATATTTATGTACATTATCAGCAATGTTCGCACCCTTCCAAAGACGAACATTGACCTTGTCCCCAGCTTGTAGCTGCAGTACAGCGCTGTTAGATTCAGAGTTAGAGTGTGATCCAGTTTTACCATACCATGACACCACTTTATATCCATTTCGATACAAACTGCCACCAGAAGTTCCATCCCACCAGAGAGAAGTGAAGCTGAAATAATAGACTCCTTGCACTGGTGCAGTGAAATAACCTGTGTCAAACAACAACAATGTAGTATAATTATAATAAAAATGTACACATTTTCAAATTATCTATATACCAAGAGTTATTTGGCAGTGTTTTGGAGAACAATTTGAAAACCATATACTGTATATTTCAAAGAGGATTATTGAATTGAACTACAACAGAAGAAGAGGGCGGGAACAGAGAGAAATACTTTTATTATACCAGCAGTTCTCTTTAGATCAACAGACCAAAAGACACTTTCATAGGTGGTTTGTTCATAGGAAGGAGACAAAGTAGAAGAGGGTAACATTGGATTGATTCAGCACACTGAATACTGACCTGTGATTGCGCTGTAGGAGTTCCCAATGTTTGACACAACATTGTGGTACATCAAAGAGTAAAGATTACTTGCAGGACCAATGGTACCATCAGAAATTGGGTTGGTAGCAGAAAATGCCACCTGAGGCTGTCCTGGGAGATATAATTATACATATCAGTATTATGAACTTTTCAGTTTCAAAATGTAACACAACTGCACATCAGACTGTCATGATCAAAATAAAGCTGGTTAAAATGAAACAAATCAGTATCTAAACTGTTACCCATATTAAACTGTATCTATGCTGCCCAGGCTGCAGTGCACAATCATATCTTACAGGCAGACCTGCTCTTGTCTCAAAAATAATTTTGCTCATTGAGATTTTGTTGTTAGGACAAATAAAACTGTACTACAATCATTGTTTATTTTTCATTGTATATTTTATTACCTCGAACCATTGTCCTCAGTTCAGTCACATTGCCAGTAAATGCAGCCAGCTGCTTCTCACTGGCCTCAAGCTTTCTGTTTGTTTCCTCCAAGGCTCTCACAGTGGCATCCAGCCGCTCTCTCATAGTCGCCAGCTCCTTCCACAACATATAGATTGGTGGCTCACAGCCTGCCTGGGTCGTTGGGGTGTCTGTTGTTGAAATAACTAATGTTTCTTGCCTTTGCTTAAAATTCTGGGTATCATTTTTCTCTGCCAGGCCTTCTTCTGTCTGCTCAGTGAGTGTCTCACTCTTGATGCCTTCAGCCTGATAGTCAGATAGACCAACAAGCAAGCACACAAGTATGATCACTGATATTTTTGCCATTCTCCAGTTTAAAGGTATTTGGATTTGGATTTAATATACAAGTGCTTGACTGTGAGACGAAACACATTTATAAGCATGTCCGGGTTAATTATTATCATTTACGGTTTTATCTTTTCCAGAAATAGTTAGTGCAATAGAGTTCAATACACTGAGAGAATACAACATTGAACTCAAAACATTTTAGCCTTTAAAATGTTTGTCATAAAATACTTTATAACAACTCATAAACTGGTAGATAAAAAGTAGAGGTGGGTCATGCAACAGATGTTGTTCAAACTGGATCATTTCCATAATCTTGTATTGCATATTAACTGGATTTTTTGTTCACTCATTTATAATGTGTGGCAGTTATATTTGTCTATTTATGTTTTATATTTTTAATTGTAAAATTATTTATTTTCTATACTATTTAGGACTACTTAATTGTGTGTATATTTTGACTGTTATGCACCACAACGCCAAGGCAAATTCCTTTGTATGTGCAAACCTGCTTGGCAGTAAACCTGGTTCTGATGTTTGTATTTATTGTTGTAACAATGTTTATGCTGCTTTCTTGGCCAATTCATTCTTTAATCTCAGGTTTTAAACTCAATTAGACTTTTTTACTTGCTAAAGGATGACATTTCTGTGGATGTTCTGATTCCTTAAAAACATTTAAATCATTAATAACCTTTAATTGTGGTTTAAAGGGGACATATTATGCACATTTCCAGATATATATTTTCAATCTGGGGTTAACTGGAATATCTTGATGATGATTTAGAGTTCAAAAAGCTCCTTATTTATCTGCAGAGGCTACACCAACAAACCATAAAACAAACTATAGTAGTAGGATTTCACTACTTTTTCTCATTCTTTACTCAAAATGTCAACTTCTCAAATACATCTGTACATGTTCAAGCCGAAATCCAAAATATGAGAGTGGACAATGCAAACAACACAAGGAAAAACCCTAGTAACCAAGGATATGTAACAGAACAGACAGCTGTTCATGGGCATGCTTGACGAGCCAACGTCAGCTTTTCAGCAAAGTAGAAAAAAACCTTGAAAACAAAGTGTTCAGTGCAAGTTCACTTGCAGTGAGCATTTCTATACGTTAACCTCAAGTTTTGGAACTTTGGCCATATTTAACATAGATATCCTTTGAGTCAAAATTGTTGTTTTCTTCTTGTGATGAGCTTCACTATACAGAGTTTGACACTAGAAGGCTGTTTTCACATTCATCTGCTGAAGGGAGAAAATGTCTCTGTTCTCACCCTAAATCTGAGTTTAACATGTGTCTCTATATGCATGAGTAGATGTAATCATAAGAATTTTTAACTATCTTATTAGGAAAATCATATCAGAAACACATTATTAGTCCAAGTAGATTATTTCTTTAGAGTGTGTCTTAACATTTATTTATTTGACAACTAAAGTAAAACTATCTTGTGACCTGACATAATTACAGTAGATGTGATCAGAGAGCAGAGATAGTCAGGCAGTTTTCCATTAATGTCTTACAGATAAATATTGTACAGTGCAACTTCTGTCTGTTGGCTAATGAGGACCATGGCACGTTTTCAGACAAGATACAATGGTGAGTGAAGAATTTATTGCCTCTGATAAAGGCAGCACAGTGCACTGTGACCCTGACTTCTGAAGAGGCTTTAAGGTGGAGGAGGAGGCATGCATATATTTGATGTCACCCTCAAATGTCAGCTACCACTACCACTAACAGAAATTGCACTGTACAATATTTATCTGTAAGACACTAATGGAAAACTGCCTAACTATCTGTGGGAAAATAATGATAATGATGTGGTTTTTCCAGTTCAATTAGATAGTTAAAAATTCTTATGACTACATCTACTCCTGCATATACAGACATGTGTTAAACTGTGCCTGATTCTGACATAGTGGTAGCTGACATTTGAGGGTGACATCAAATATATGCATGTCTCTTCCTCCACCTTAAAGCCTCTTCAGAAGTCAGGGTCACAGTGCACTGTGCTGCCTTTATCAGAGGCAATAAATTCTTCACTCACCATTGTATCTTGTCTGAAAACGTACCATGGTCCTCATTAGCCAACAGACAGAAGTTGTACTGTATAATATTTATGAGATCTGGAAATGTGCATAATATGTCCCCTTTAAACCACAGTTAAAGGTTATTAATAATTGAAAGGTTCTGAGGGAATCTATGGAAAATAATTTACCTTGTGTAAATAGTCATGCCAGTGTCAGCAGAAAGACAGTACACAGGATGGTTAACTTGCAAGGGAGCCGAGGCCAGGTGAGCACTCATGGCTAGCGCTTGTGATGTTTGTTTGATTTTGATTAAAGGCTGCAGGCCCATTTTATTTTTAAGTGAAGAGAAGTTCCAGGAACCATTATCTCTATACCAAATTATAATTGAACCATGGCCAAAATGTAAAGATCACTGATGATGTCATTATGGGATGAGTTTTACTGGAAATTATGTTATCAGAGGAGGAGTTATCAAAGAAACCATAGCAACAATGGTAGACAGTTATTAATATGAATTAAAGAGGGTGAAAACCTTGAAAATAGGCTCCACAACAGGAGTTATGAAGGGTTCATAAGATGATGTTTATGCTTTTTAGGTAGGTTTTTCTATCATGGAGTTTACTCTACACTTGATGCACAGTAAACCTATTCACATTGATCTCTGCCAATTTAAAGTGTGTTTTTTTTTTTAGTCTGAATATGTCTGAGTTTTTTTGAGTTTTAAAAATTTTGTGGGAGACCTGAAGATTTACTGGCTCATCTGAAGATTTTCCACCACAAATCCCATCAAAATTGTGTTAACCTTCCCTTCCTGTTAGCTTCTGAGTTAGACACTCTGATCAGCTGCTCTCACAGTAGCAGTGGGAGTTCCATTCAGCTGGGATTGTGTTTTTGAGATCACCTGCACGGACCTCCAGCTTCAGTTCCAGAGAGGCAGCTGGATGCTCACTTATATACTGTATGGGACACATGTATTCGGCAGGCACGTCCTGATTGGCCGGCTACATACATGCAAATTTCAGTGGGCTAATACATGCATGTGATTGGAGAGAGTTATTACCCATAGAGTCCAGTAGAGGGCTCTGCCTGTGTTTATAGAACTAAGGTTACAATATTGTAACCTTCATTACTTCTATACTAAGGATGACATGATGAAATTCACCTACAGGTAAAAAGAGACAGAATCAGTCCACAAATATTCTCTTCTCACTTTCATTAACCCAGATTGTCACACAGATGCACAACTGTGGTCTAACCTTTAAATTTATCACATCTTTACATTTATTGCTCACATGCTAGTTATGACCCTGTGCAGGACAGTTGGAAGAGGCTGGCTGACTTGCAGGAGTTTAGAAGTAACTTCTCAGTGGTGGTATATGAGGAGCACCTTTATTTCATTGGTCAACACTAATGTAGACTAATGTAGGAGATGTACAACACTGACACTGACTCCCAGAGGTAACATTAATGCTTGAAACAGACTACCTGACATACCATCAACTTTTCAAAGCAGAAGTAAACCCAAATCTCTGCACCTCCAGTACTGGCATATTTTGACTTTGGCACAGGTTCACCCATCTAAGTTGTGATACATCTTTTAAGTAAAGACGATTGCATTTTAAGACAATTTTACTACCAATACATGCATTGTGCCAAAGGACGTTCTCTAATCTTTATTGATTTTCTTTCTAAGATTGTGTGTGATCTCATAGCTACAACTCACTAGTTTGATTCTTAAAACAGTTGGACTGCTCACTCTGCTTATCACATAAAATAACCAAGTGAGCTCAGTCCCATTAAATTAAAAGCATGGCGTAAGTAGTGGGTGTGACCTGGGATTTTGTTTTATTTATGAAATGCTTGCTATTCTTTAACTCCAACAATGCAGTGTTTTCTCTGGTTTTAGGTTCTTCCTTCTTAACATGTCAACAATATTGGACTGGATTGGACTGTACAACATGCCAGGAACAGAAAACATCAAATGGCAGTGGTCTCTGCCAGGGGTGGAGTATGATGCAGCTGAGGCAAAATGGTCAGGTGTTAGTAATAATGAGAGCTGTATGCGTGTGATGAGGTATATGTACTGCAAATGGGATATGCCTTGTACATGAATACATAGATTTATCTGCTATGATGGTGAGAATAGTTTTGAGCCTATTTTGTTGGATTTGTTTGGTTTCAATCACACTATATATGGATGTATCTCTTTGGATGAAAATGATTTAAAACTACATGACTGCCTGTGTTTCAAAAATCATTCTCAAGCCGCATTTATGTGACTTTTTTTTAAAAAATTTTTATGAAGAACGTAAGATTAATTGGTTTGGTGAGATACTTCCACTTCTGTATTTTAATCAATTTCCAGCACATCTAAAGCTCACAAATTAACATGTTATATGTCGTCAAAACTGAAGTGCAAAAACAACAATTTGCTCTTTTACTAGGGGTTATGTATAGGACTCTTTCTTGACTGGGAGCAGTTGCCAGGCAAGAAACACTTGTTAAAGAAAACCATCACAACAGGATTTAGCAAAGAGTAACATTAATTCATTAGTAAAATTATTAACAAAATGTACTTAAATTATCAAAAGTAAAAGCATGTTCTACAGAAAAATGGCCCTGACTGTTACTGATACAATATATTATTACATTTATATATGACATTATTGGGTTGTTTATTTTTATTTGTTTTTACTGTTGTAACTAGTTGAAGTGGAGCTATTTTTTATGTCTATATGTATATTTTAATTCAATGGCTCCAGGTAGTGAGATGATTAACTAGCATAAGAAATAAGAATGACAAAGTTCTGCTATGTCTGTTCACCTTTTTGGACTTTCTACTAATTGCTACTGTTTCTGTGAAATAGCGTATTGGAAAATTACACCTCTATTGGCCCCAAGTAATTATTTAAATCTTTGAAGTTTAGAACAGCTAACCAAACTTGAAATGTGACAAGGGCCCCAACAAGATACAGGATGCTGTTTTTTTTAACCAAAAACGTTGGAAACAAGTTGTGTAATCTTTAACAATGTATTATGTTTTATAAGCTTATCATACTGTATGTTTTTATGTAAAAGCTTTATATACAAAGTAGCCTAACAGCTGTCAGGTAAATGTGGTGGGTACAATATTTACCTCTGCAACGTAGTGAAGTAGGTAGCCTAGAAAGTAGCAGAAATGGAAATACTCAAGGAAGTAGGAAGTCATGTTTTGTTTGTTGTTGTTGTTGTTGTTGTTGTTGTTGTTGTTGTTGTTGTTGATCTTCTTCTTCTTCTTCTTCTTCTTCTTTTAGTTACTGTAAGTTACGTTTGTTTGCGTCACCAATGGGCGTCCAAAATGTGATAGAGGGCGCATCCGAGTCGGTGTTGGCCATAGTGTTGGCACATCAGCTGCCATCAGCAACTGCCAGCAGCGCTCCCGTGTCACATACTCAGACCTCTATTTGATTATTAAATCTGTCAAGTGTTTACACGATGGATGATCCTTACAAGTATCATGTTTTCTTCGAGGGTCCCCGTCTGGATGAAGGGCAAAAGAAGAGAATAGAAAACTATTTCCACATTCACCGCAAATCAGGAGGTGGCGACTGCAGCTCAGTAAAACATATAAATGATAAAGTTTACAGCGTCGCTTTTAAAGATCGAGAGGGTAAGGCATACGATTTTAAATATTTATCTGTTAAGTTGTCTTTTTCGTCGATTTCTTGAATTATGTCGTAATACGTCTTGTGCTGGTGAAAGTGAAAGTATTTCTACACAGGAAACAGGTTGACGTTGCACTCGATTGTTAATATTTTTTTATGTCACAGACTAATTTAACAGCTTGCAGACCCACATCTTTCTAACTGCATATGTTCAGCTTATTTATATTTATCAGCTGTCACTGTCTAAATGCAGACACATATCGGTCTATTTTCACTTTCTCCTTTGAGTACGTACTGTTTTACAATAGATATTTTAGACTGGCGTATTGATATGTGTTTTGATTTCTCTGATATACGATCTCTCAAAATGAAGTAAATAGGTCTGCAAATCCTAAATAACATTATTCAAATATAAGCTCTAAAGTAATAGAAAAGTAGACGTCATGATCACAGTCACATGACTGATGTCAGATGATTTTATAATCTCTGGTTTTTGGGGGAAATTCTAAAAAATAGAATTGTTTTCTGTTTTTTTGCTTTTTGGTTTTGGTTTTTTGGATTATTCTTAATGTGTATTGCTACATGTTAATCTTTTATATTGTAATAATATCCCTTTTTTTATCATAGCTCAGCAGAGAGTCCTG
Organism: Thunnus albacares; assembly: GCF_914725855.1. Lineage (NCBI taxonomy): Eukaryota > Metazoa > Chordata > Actinopteri > Scombriformes > Scombridae > Thunnus > Thunnus albacares. The sequence continues at coordinate 9,665,433 of NC_058127.1, read as the reverse complement.
CAGAGATCTCAACATGTGTTGGAGTTTGCGGGTGGTCCTCTGGTGCTGACTGTACGAGACAACCCAGACATCTCCTCTCCCATCACTACCTCCACTCCAGACTACTCATTAAGCCCAAAACTGGACGTGACAGCCTCATCCCAGGTCAGTGTGGAAAATATTCTAAAATAGTGTTTCATCTCTCAGTAAATGTAAAAAGAAAGACAAATGTGAGTGTCCAATTATTTCTATCAGTTATAAAACAAAATTTATGTAATTATTAGCATTATAAAACATCACAAGCACTGACTGGAAAGAAATCTCCAATTCAGGTTAAAATCAATGCTAATATCAATAAAAAAAAATGTAAAGATAACTTAAATGAAACAAAGTTAAGGTTAATGAATGTTGATAGTTTAGTCTCATAGGTCGCAATACAAACCATACAATGGTAGTTATAGTTACAATGTAGAAGTCTCAATCATCAGTCATAAAAATTGATATACAGTATATTCCATCTTTCCAATGGCAGAGTCTGCAATCCATTCTTGATTCAAGCCTACCATCAAGTGGTGAAGAATATGAACTACAACTTGATACATACCTCCTTTGTTACCTAAAGGAAAGTCCCAAGGCTGGGAAAGAACTTGAGAGAAAACTTGCCTCTGTGGCCTGCTCTGCTCAGCTTTACCCTGAAGAGGGGAGGGTTTTAGTCAGGAATTTAGATCAGCCTAGAGATGGAGTCAAAAAGTGGGAAGCTGAGGTGGACAAACTGTTTGAAAGTGTTAAAGAACAGTACCTCTGCCACTATGAGATGGACCCTCACAAAGTCAAAGCTTTGCTTCGGTCCCGCAGCTCTCATCAGACGACAGATGAGGTGAAGTTGTACAGCGAGGTTGGGGTGGCTGTTGTGGTTGGGGAAAGATCTCAGGTCAATGCCAGATTGATGGATGTAGAGGACTTATACGTTAAAGGTCGAAGGTCACGTTTATGTGAGAGGCAAACCAGCATTCGTCAACTAGGCAAGGCCAAGCTCAGCCTCCTCTGGAAAGAGATTGAGCATAGTTTGCCACGAGATTTCCCAGGAGTCAAGGTGACACAGGGAGATGCAGGACAGTTAATCCTGGAAGGTTCTGTGGAGGAGATTCTTAAGGCTGGAGATTGGATCAGTGAGAAGGAGAATATAGTTTTAGATAGATCTGTTTCCAATATGAGCCCACATCTTTTGACCTTCCTGAGAAAGGCATATGGAGGTCCAGGGCCTCTAGGTGACTTTTTAGGGGTTGGTGACAAGTTGGAAATAGAGTTACGAGACACAGAGCTACACCTTTTCTCCCTCTTCACTGATAATCTGGATGACACAGAAAAGGCACTGCAAGGCAAGTTCAAAGAAGTAAATATTGATGTTCCTAACTGCTCTGCTGTGCCATCTGAGCTTCGTGAAACACTTGAGTCCAAGGTAAATGAGATGAACCGAGGACAATGTAGGGCTCGGGTTGTGTTTGGTGCAGGCAACACAGTGTGCTTACTGGGCCACACCAAAGAGGTTGAAGAGCTGAGTGAAGCTGTCATACAGTTCATTTTGGACCAGTCAAGCGTTGAAGGCAAAGTTATACTCCCTTTCCCAGATTCAGCACAATTCTTACCAGAATTGCTGCAGCTGCACGGTTTTAACTATTCAGGGGTTACCTTCCACCCTTTAACATCTTCCTCTAGGCCCATGGTGATATTGGAAGGACCATCCAGAAAAGTGACTGAGGTCAGGAACAGGCTGGGTCCGTTTCTGGACTCCCTTGTTGAGGACAGAGTTGCCATTGGCCTGCCAGGGGCAGTGAGGTATTTTGAAAGTCCCTCCGGAAAAGAGAACCTTTTAAGCGTTGGTCATTCTCAGAAGTGTGTAATAAAGCTTCAAGAACAACCTAACTCTACTAGACAGAATTTGGCATCTGGATTTAGTAAAGGGGGAACAACATTTGCCAGCTACTGCCTTCGTGATGGGCTCCAGGTGCTGGTGTGTCAGGGTGATATTACCAAACAGGATGCTGATGCCCTGGTGAACGCTGCCAATGAGGATCTGGACCATTGTGGAGGTGTTGCTGCTGCACTGAGTAAAGCAGGTGGCCCTCAGGTGCAGAAGGAGAGCAGTGCTATAGTAAAACAGACTGGAAAAGTTTCTACAGGTGATGTGGTAGTGACCACAGGGGGGAACCTAAACTGCAAGAAACTGCTGCATGCTGTTGGGCCTGTTGGTGGAAAATCAGGTGGGAAAGAAAGGGTGTTACTGGAAAAAACAGTCGAGTCTGCTCTGAATTTAGCAGAAATGATGGAGCTCGAGTCCATAGCCATGCCCTGTATCAGCTCAGGTGTATTTGGTGTCCCTGTCAGAGTGTGCTCAGAGGCTATTGTAACAGCTGTTGAGAAGTTTGGTAGTCAGGGAGGGCGAAGTCTGAGCAGAATCATCCTGATTGATAACAGAGTAGAGGTGGTGAGAGCCATGCAAGAAGCATGTGACAGGCTTCTCCAAGCAATAAGCACAGGAAACAGTACATCAAGAGATTTCGGTTTCCTGATGGATGCTGTTCCCCAAGACACAACAAGAGGAGCCATTGCTGGAGCTCTTGGAGGTGGTGTCAATGTACAGATCGTTCAGGGAACCATTGAGACCCAGCAGGTGAGAAACTTTTCTAAGATGTTGAAGCTGCATTGATATATTTATTTCTACTTGAATCAGGATGTTTCAGGATGTTGCTAATTTGCCATAGCTGCTGGGTACTGGTGACCATTTGCATACATATAAGTTAATTGTCAGGACCATTTATTTGTTAACTCTAATAAAATTAGATTATTTTATTCTCCTAGGTGGATGTCCTTGTATCTCCTATGGCTAGCCATGATCCTCTCTCTACCCGTGTTGGAAATGCTTTGTCCAACGTGGTTGGACCTCAGCTCACTGCAAAGTTTCATATGGAAGCAGGAGGAGCAACACTGCCTGGTGACACAGTCCTAGTGGAGGGCTTACCTGCACTTCGATCTAAAGCAGTGATCTTCCTGAACCTCGTTGCTTGGGATAATAACCAGCATGGAACCGCAGTCCAGGTGAAATAGTCTGTTCAGTGAATATGTTTTTGTAGGTTTTGTGCAACCAGGTTTGTCATCTGTGTTTTGTTTTCCCTACCCTTTTAAAATCTAAGGGATGCAGTGACCTTGATAACCTTAAATCTTCCAGGTTCTGAGACAGGGAATCAACAAAATCCTGGCTTCCTGTGAAAACAAAGGTTTTTGTTCAGTTGCCTTCCCTGTACTTGGGACTGGTGCTGTCCTGCGTTTTCCTCACAGTATGGCATCCAGGGTTCTCCTGGAGGAGGTTCGTGTGTTTGAACAGAGCCGAGCTAGCAGAACATCTTTCGTCGTCCGTATCGTCATTCACCCAAATGACAAAGAATCTAGCAAGGTAAAGGAAATTCATTAGCAGTTCTTTTAACAAAAGAAGGAGTACAATAAAATTTACCACATCTTCATGATTGTCTCCAGGCTCAGAATTTGTAGGTTATGCTCTTTGTTATCTATTAAAGAAACACTAAAGTTATACCTACAAAGAACTATAGATGTTTATTTTATTTGTCTTAAAATCCACTTAAATGTGAATAATTTAGCCCACAATCAGATTATCAACATTTTTAAATTCTTACATCAAAATAATTGCCTGCAAAAAAGTTAATTAAACAATTAATTAATGTTGCTGTTAACCAGCATAATCACTTGCAAAACAACATCCAGGTACCATTTTTTGTTTTGTTTTGTATATGGAACTGGAATGAAACCTCTTGCTGTGCCTTTACAGGCCTTCCAGTCTGCTCAGGAAACTTTGCATCTCAGAGGGTTCACAAATGATGCTAACCCAGATCAAGGTTGGTATAATTAGTTTCTTTTCAATTTTAGGTTGAGCAAGCCTTTTTGTTAAATTACTTAACTTTAATTTTAAAACTACAAGGGGGCAGAACAACATCACAGAGATTCACACAGCTATTAATGTATAAAAGTTACTGCCAGCTAATACAGTAGCTACTTAAACATCCAGTAGAAAACTCTGTTTTGGCCTCCACAAATCCTGAGATAATACCTGGCTCTCAACTTTCTAGATGATAAACTGCCTTCCTTATCCTTATTCCTGTCCCTTGCTTCAGTGTTACTATCAAACAATATTTATGCAGATTTAATACCAAAACATTAAACCATAATCATACTTTCTTTTTTATTACTATGACTTTAGCTTCCTTTTACCGCCATGTCTCTGTGACTAATGATGAGGTCACAGCCATGCTGGGTGGAGTTAAGCTGCAAATGGTCCGTGGTGACATTGTGAATGCAAGCACTGATGTCATTGTCAACACAACGGACTTCTCTAACAACCAATCTGGTACAATCTAAATGTCTTTATTGAAATATACAAAACACAGAAGCACAGCACCTCACAGTATTATCCTAGGTTGGATCTTAACTGTGTATTCACAAACTCCACAGGTGTCTCCAAAGCCATTCTGACTGCAGCGGGGTCCACTGTCCAAGCAGAGTTAGCACAAGGTAAGCCTTAATAATGGATGGACAAATGCTGTGAAAATACCTTTTTGGGGATGTGAACAATACTATCTTGGCTATATGAATACAAACCTCAGCATGTTAACGTTGACTCTCTCAAAGTGTTTCCATCCACCTGTTTTAAGCCCATGTTCAGTTCACGTATATAAAAACCTGAGTGGAAACACCAGAAATTTGAAAAAAAAGTTGAAATATGGCAAAGATACATGACATACATTACGCAGATTTACGGCAGATGAAAACTATTAAATCTGTGTCAACCAATGAAGAGACTGTAACATCCAACATTTTAATACATGAAATAAACATAAATGCAATATGTCAATCACGTTTTCATCATAGTTTTCCATAGTTTGAGATTTGAAAGTGCTCCTTTAATCATGTCATCTGCATTATACATTCTTCTGCAATTTTTAATGGAATCTGACTGGAGAATTAGTGCTACCAACTGGTTGTCTCAGTGTTCTCAAGTCTTACTGTTCACACAACGGTTTTGGATGAAAACACTTATTAATTTGCGTCTTCTTTTGCAAGTTCTCCAGAAATTCGGTTAAAATTTTGCTACATTTGGATGGAAACTTAAAGTAATAATCTTGAAGATTTTCATTTAAATGAGGTAACACAATGGTGATTGCGTCTATGGCCCACTGATGAAAGCCCTTGTATTTGCAGTATAATGATTATTATGAACTGGGAAAAATTGCAAATGGTGCACAGTTAGTGATGTGGTTGGTCTGCCAGAGATGGTATGCAGAGCTAATGCGACTCACTTGCTCTTCAACTCACTTGTGTGTAAGCCGCCGTACTGACGGCACACAGGCAACACTGTTTGGATCTCTGGAAAGTGAGGTCCAAAAACACACCTGCAATTACAGCTTATTGCCATAGATACTGCCAAAGAGAATGGAACAGAGATATTCAAGGTTGTTACTTTAACCTCAGTCACGTTCTCTTCTTCAACTTAATCTAACCCACCCAAAATCTTATACAGAAAAGAAATCCAACATGATGATTTTTTAATCCTCTGAGATGTTTTTTTTTTTTTTTTTTTGTCAGTGGGGACTCCAGCAGACTACATGTGCACCACAGGATCTGGGTTGCTTGGCTGTAGGGAAATTATTCACGCTAGTTTTAAGTGTGAACCTCAGACGATTCGCAAGAACTGCAAAAAGATACTGAAGCAGTGTGAGAGCAAAGGCTACCGCTCAGCAGCCTTCCCAGCCATCAATACTGGTTTGTATTGTGTGCATGTGTGTGTTTTGAGTGGTTGTTTGCAAGGTCATGTGTACTAGTGTATTCTGTCAACTTCGAATGTGTTTGTGTCTTAATCTTTTAAATATAGTTTAAAAAACAGGATTGTATCTGGTTAGTGGCTTTGATTAAAACCTTATGTGTAAACAAATATAACAACACATAACAACACATAATAAATCAAGAATTGGTGGATTGTCTTTTGGACTACATGGTAGAAGTAGCCAATGTTTTTCCTTTTCCAAATATAGTATTTTATATACTCTAAAATGATAAACCAGGTTATGCTGATATTATTTCTAACATAATTTGTCAAGTGTTTATCAGTGTACAGTTTTTTGTTATATTTTAGTATTGTAATGGTTGATTTCTGATTTATCATTTACAAGCCGATATTTACAGAAGAAAAAATAGTGGCTTTCTACTACAGACCAACAGACTGCAATAGGCCATAGTATACTTCTAAAATAAAGTGGAAAGGTTATGATAAGTCACTGCAACAATGTAAAGGTCATCATGGGTGGCATTGGTCCATGTGATTTCCCAACTATTGTCTTTCTATCCCATCAGGTGTGGCTGGTATGGACTCTATTCAAGCTTGTAAAGCCATGTTGGATGGCATGGCCTCGGCTATTACAGACTTGAAACCAACTTCCCTCTCACTCATTCGCATTGTCATCCTGCAACAACAGGTCTTCCAGGCTTTTAGGTCAGAAATGAATCTTGTTTATCCAGCAACAAACAGTAGAAGTGAAAAATATAGTTTTAGCACAGGTTGCATTCATTAACCGGTCAGACTGCTTGGGTTAAATTACCTGACTTGTAATATGTTTTTGCAGATCGGAGCTGGAAAACCGATTTGGACAAACCGCCGCTTGTCACCTCAGCCTGAGAGGTATGTTTTTATAGGTCAGATGATCACCAAAGTCTCTGTAGGTTTCCTCCTCAAGAAACCATGCATTTTTATACGACATTTCATCGCAATCCATCCAATGGTTGTTGAAATATTTCAGTTTGGACCCAAATGGTAGATTGACCGACTGGCTGACATTGCCATCCCTAGAGTTAACCAATTACAAGACTTCATGTGTGGGGGGCGTACTGCAAGTTGCGCGGTGCTTGGTTTCGGCTCATCCGTTTTCAACATTGCGACTGCCTCAAGCTTTCTCATATTATGGCAAAACAGTACACTGCAATATGTTTCTGAAAAAGGCAATGCAGTAACATAATCTTGATTCATATTTGATCATGACTGCCTAGTTTGAAAGTTTGATCTGAGTTATGTGAGTTTCACTCTCCTGTTGAGTTTTATGGCGGGTGGCAACCATAAGTGTTGCATTACTGACATCTTCTGGACTATCCCTTGCCCCATCTATTCCAGCATTGCCATGGCATTTGTGAAAAGGTGCAAGATAGAAATGTTCCTGAATGTATGTGCATGTGTGAATGGTGAAAATCACTACTGCTGCCTGAAAGGTTATCCCAGTAATTTACCTGGAACTATGTGTGAAAGAGGCTATAGATGCTACCACTGACTATCCCTGTAACAAATTGGCCACAATTTCACACATTGACCATACACAGTCCAGCCATATACTAGGTTTTGAACTAGTCTTGTTTTGACAAGTGAATGTAATCAAATATCCCAACATTTCTCGTCAAATCATGCAGTTTTCCTTTGCACCATGAAAGGAGGATGCTGTTTATGCTTTTGCTGTTTTCCATGACTACAACACTTACAAACATGTGAACTACAGACAGTTTTACACAATACAATTGTCCATTGGATTGGTCCGACTATGATATAAAGAGCTGGGTAAAAAGAAAAATTTCCAGACTGATTTTCCTCAACACAGAAACATCAAAGTTGTTCTTATTAACTGATTAATGTTTAATAACAACCAATAAAGCCATTAGTTAGAACCTTTTATGCACAAAAGAAGACAAAGAAATCAAATCAAAATAGTAAGATTGGCACATGAAAGAAGGTGAATTTGCTTGGTAATCTGGACTTGAATAATTGAAATGATGAGGTGTCACATCCTCATTTGTTGTTGGTTTTCTTTTTGCTCTTTTTTGTAGAAAAAGCAAAACAAAAGCTCAAGAAGTGGCAAGAAAAGTATTCAAGAACCTCCACATCTTCAGCACCAGAAGGCAAAACCTTCATCTCCTCAAAGCCCCAGCCAGCTGACATAAGGGTGATTGGTTGTGGTTCAGACATCATCAGGACCATCAAGATAGATTTGGAGAGGATCCTGCAGCAGCAGCTGATAGAAAGAGAGGTGGATGTGCATCATTTTTCCAAGCTTGATGCCATGGAGCTGGAGGCAGTACATGCAAAAGTCAAACAACTAGGAATAAGCCTGGAACACAGGAGACGTCAACATTATGACAGTGTGAATGGCAACAGAGCTAGAGCTGAAGCTAGAGACTGGTCAGCCTCAGGAGAAGATGTCTATGTGCTGAGAGGCCTAAAAGAGGATGTTCTGAGCGTCACTGACCTGGTAAACAGAGCAGTCCAAAAAGCCCTTTACGAAGACCTCCAAGATAAAGATGAAGCAATGTTGGCTCTTAATGTCCAGTGGTCAATGCGGGATCTACATGGAGTCTGGCAGGAGCTGAGCCTGCATGACAACTCTGAGTTGGAGAAGGCTCGTATGAAGAAACAAGTGTCTGTAGATGTGAAGGCACCAGGTGGCATGATGGTGAAAGTAAACCTGACAGCACAAGAAGCCACAGATTGGATAACAGGCATCACTTTCAAAGTGAAAAGGAGCGAGACTGAATCAAGTATGACACATTTTGTAGTTTCCACTTTTTACTTCAGATTTAGCAACTCATGCTGTACTTCCTCCTTTAGTATAAAACCATTTTTGAATTTGTCAAAAATGCTTAACTACTTCGTTTAGGTAAGTATTATATTAAAACCATAACATTCATTTCTGTGATTTCTATTTTAGACTTCGAGTTGCCACAACACTGGGAACCTATGCATGGAGAAGTCTTTAAAAAGGTCGAGCTGCAACCTAACTCAACAGAGTACCAGAACATAGTCAAGGGTTTCTGTAAAACAACTCAATACAACATCCGTAAAGTGAGTAATGCCAACATAAAAACACACTTTTTAAGCATTACAAACCTGCAGTACGGTAACATGTAATTGATTGATTGTTTTCTGATCTCAGATTGAGCGAGTGCAAAACCTCTACCTATGGCATGCCTATGCTGTGTGTAAGCAGCGTATACACACCAAGAACGGTGGAGCTCATCTTGGGGAGAAGTCTCTCTACCATGGATCATCAGCACAGTCATGCAACTTAATTGAAAGGGACAGATTTGACAGGAGCTTTGCAGGAACACATGGTAAGGAATGGTGACGCATGTTATATTTACTGAAACGTTGGTTTCAAAGCCTAAGTATTTTATATAACAGTATAAAGTCATGAATAAATAAAAAATTAAAGTTGGGAATAAAAAATTGTTAGGTATTATTTGGTTCAGTCAAAAACCCTTCTAATCTGCTTCATCAGGACTCTGTGAGTGTGGTTTTATCAGATACAATTCATCATGGTGCAGTCCCACCTACTTCAAACCTGTGAGAAGGACACAGACAAAAACACCAATACATAACTTTATAATGTGAAATCACCAAAACTTTTCAAAAAATCGTATCTGTGTAGAACCCCATCATTCACAGTAGTAAACTGTTTGAGAAAATAGGTTTTCAGGGTCTTTAAAATTTGCTGTTAAGTACTGTAAACTCAATTAAGTCATTATTTTGTTAAAACTTTTTTCATTGGCTTCCTTACTGTTTTATCTTTTTTTTCACAGCAGTGATAGAAAAACCTTTATTATCACATAGAAGGGATACAGATTTGCTTGTCTTTTCATGGAAAGAAATATTTTCCAAAGACAAGATTATACATGCTCACGGTAAATCCTAAAGTGCAGAAGCTGTTGATGCTGAGACAGTAATTAGAGTTTGTTTGCAGTGACCATTGATCCCAATCAGTCATCTAATTATTTCAATATCAACGCTGCCCAAATGCTGAATGCAGTTCACTGGCGTCAAACACTTTGATTTCTGGGTATACCACTCACCCTGTTGCCATTTTGGCTCACCATTGTGCAAACGATTACACCAGTTACTTTAAAGTAAAAAAAATCCCCCCAAAAAACCAAAAGTAACCAGTAGCTATTTGCAGTTTTGTATAATGTGTATGTTTGAGGAATAGTTTGATATTTTGTGATATAAATCTGATTACTTTCTTGCTGAAAGTTAGATGAGAAATTTAATACCACTCTCATGTCTGTATGATAAATATGAAGCTACAGTGAGCAGCTTGTTAGCTTAATGTAAAGAAAAAAAGGGGGAGAAATAGCCAGCATGGCTCTGTCAGCACCTCTAAAGCTCACTTAGAAACGATGAAATGTTATATCTCATTTGATCCAAACCGGCCCAAGTTAAGCTAAGCTAACTAAACATTAGACTGGCATCAATCTTCTCAACTAACTCTCAGCAAGAGCATGAATAATTGTATTTCCCAAACTGTCAAACAGTTCCTTTAAGTTGATATGGTTGTTTTCTTATGTAATTCTGTCACAGCTGCTGTGTTTGGAAAGGGAGTTTACTTCGCAGTCAATGCAGACTATTCGGCCAGAGGATATTCCCCAGCAGATGCAGCAGGTCTGAAGCGGTTGTATGTTGCTCGTGTCCTGACCGGCCGTTATACAGTTGGTAATTCCTCTATGAGAGCCCCCCCTCCCCGTGGGTCTGACCCCACTGACTGCTACGACAGTTTGGTGGACAATCAGCAGCAGCCCTCCATGTTTGTGATCTTCCACGATGACCAGGCCTACCCAGAATACCTTATCACCTTCAGCTAAGTAAAAACTGTGAAAAGTTATGGTTCAGTACTGTATGGTGGTGTCACAATAACCCGTTTTAAAATAGTAATCAGCTTAGAATGTGCCTTAAATCCCTACTTTTGGTTAATGCTGTAATTTATTTTTTCCTGATTTGATTTTGAGCGGTGTTGATTTCCCAGAAACACAAAAGCACTTTATAGTATAACAAAAACAGCCAGATATGGGGACAAATAAACAAGATGTCATCTCTGCTGAACGACCACAGCACTGTAGAGTGATCAGATTTTGAACATAGCATGTAGTTAATTATAACATTAACCACCTGTATTGAACAACCAGTATTGAAGGACTGTTACCACTGAAACATACCTTGAATTTATGCTTTTTTGGAAATCCATTTTATTTTCTGACCTACAAATGTCTTGCTACAGTATAAAAAATATATATATATATATCTGATAATTTGCAAAGCTGCAATACATTAAAATATTATGTTAGTGCAATGTAAGTCTTATTAAGCTTTATGCAGTAACAATTTGCAAAGATTGTTCTTTAATGTTACTATTCTTTAATTAAATTTATGTTATTGATAAATTGAAAATCTTTTACCTTTAACCATTTTTTTCCCTTAAAAATCATTTTGATGTTTAACGGACAGCAAGTTTTCCTGTCAGAGATAACAGTATATTTTTAATTACAGTTAGAGATCAATGTATTTAGCAGGGTGATTATATAGATCATATAGTTTCAGTATTTTTTTTCTCACAGATTTTAATATATAGTATGTATTTTTTAGAGTTTTTTTGGCATTATTCCTCCAGTTACATTATTTCGAAATTTTAATATGTTGAGTTTACACACCCAGCTGTTGTATTGCGTATTTATATGTAACAATGTTAACTGATGATCGTTGTTAAACAATAAGAAATAAATAAAAGTGAGTAAATCATTTCTTTGAGTCAACAATGATGATTGTGTGACAGAAAAATCCAAAGTGTCTGTGTTTTAGTAACAGTGGTATTAAGTTATCAGATTGTATATGATTAGAAAAAAACACATTATACAACAATCATCGTCACATTATGAACAGAATTGATAAACCTTCAATGACAATTTTAGTAGCAGCAAACCTTTCTTAACAATGCAAATGAGATTGTGATTTATGTGGTACATTATGATTTAGGGGTCAGAAAGTGGTTTCAATCATATGACTAATAAATGCAATATCAGCACTCATGGTGCATAATCTAACTATGCTGGATTATTCAAAATGGACAATAATAAAGTCTAAACTTCATTCATTTGGTTATGAGAAGTACAGAATAGACACTTATTTCAACATGTCCTATCTACCATTCATAAAAGAAACAATACATATTCAAATTTTTAAAGTTTTTAAATGGTAACTGTTAAATCAATTAAATTATACAAACATATAAGTCTTATTATTGCTCCAAATGTGCTCCAATATAAATCTCTGAAAAAAGAGCTGCATTCCCATTTTGAACTAAGACAGAACATAAAGTGTTTACAGTTGCAGAAGGTCACATCACATTTTATAATCCTTCAATCATTATTAAAAGTTTGATCTATTTGGAATCATAATATTTTCATACACTCCAAATGGGAAAAAGCAAAAATCCACTGAATGATGAGTAGTTATTTACATTATCACTGATCTTCAGACCTTCCCAAAGACGAACATTCACTTTGTCCCCAACTTGTAGATGCAGTACGGCGCTGTTAGATCCAGAGGTGTTGTGTGGTTGTTCACAATTATACCATGACACCACTTGATATCCGTTATGGTACAAACTGCCACCAGAAGATCCATCCCCTCCCCACCAGTAAGAAGTGAAGCTGAAATAATAGACTCCTGGCACTGGTGCAGTGAAATAACCTGCATCAAACAACAACAATGTAGTATAATTATTTAAAAATGTATATAATTTCAAATTATCTTTATACCGAGTTATTTGGCAGTGTTTTAGAGAGTAAACAATTTTAAAAAACATATACTCTATATTTCAAAGAGGACCGTTGAAATTGCAACAGAAGAAGAAGGAGGGAACAGAGAGAAATACTTTCATAGCATCATCATTGTTCTTTGGCTCATGAGACCAGAAGACACTTTTATAGGTGGCTTGTTTGTGGGAAGGAGACAAAGTAAAAGATGGTAACATGGGATTGATTCAGCAGACTAAATACTGACCTGTGATTGGGCTGTAGGCATTCCCAATGTTTGACACAACATGGTGGTACACCAAAGAGTAAAGAGTAGTCACAGGACCAAGGGTACCATCTACTGGCAGGGCAACAGAAAATGCCACCCGAGGCTGTCCTGGGAGATATAATTATACATATCAGTATTATTAACTTTTCAGTTTCAAAATGTAACACAACTGCACATCAGAGTTTCATTATCTAAATTATACTTTTTATACTTTTTTTTTTTACTAAATTATATGCACAATCCTTTTTTGGAGCCAGAGCTGCTCAGGTATTAAAAATAAAACTATATTTTATTACCTCGAACCATTGTACTCAGTTCAGTCGCAGTGCTGGTAAATGCAGCCAGCTCCTTCTCACTGGTCTCCAGCTTTCTGTTTGTTTCCTCCAAGGCTCTCACAGTGGCATCCAGCCGCTCTCCCAAAGCCCCAAGCTCCTTCCACAACATATAGATTGGTGGCTCACAGTCTGCCTTGGTAGTTGTTGTGCTTGATGTCGAAATAGCTAATGTTTCTTGCCTTTGCTTGAAATTCTGGTTGTCATTATTCTCTGCCAGGCCTTCTACTGTCTTCTTAGTGAGTGTCTCACTCTCGTTGCTTTCAGCCTGGCAGTCAGATAGACCAGCAAGCAAGCACACAAGTATGATCACTGATATTTTTGTCATTCTCCAGTTTTAAGGTATTTGGATTTGTGGGCTTTGTGCAAAGAAACACATTTATAAGCAAGTCCAGGTTAATTATTATCATATATGGTTACAGTGTGTGTCGATGTCAAATGGAGGTGTGCCTTCACTGGTCCTTGGATAAAAATTTAAAAACATGCAGCAATTCCCCACAAAAATGCATTTCGTAAGAGTCTCCCTTATGGAATATCTTATAGTCTATGGTGCATGAGGGGAAGTGTTTTGCGTCAGTGTGTTGTGCAAGACCAAGGACACACACACCTGCATGCCGACGGGATCTTCTTAAGTAGATATTATTCCAGGATTGTGCATTGAGATGTAGCTTGATCATGCACACGCACACAGCCTCTCCATGAGCCCGGTCAGAAATTATAGACCGTGAATATATAGAAATGCAGCCACACACACTGAATGTATTGTTTGTCTTTCTTGGTTGGAATTGCTGGTGGGTGTGGTGTTACTGTTCATATGTCAGTAGCAGTTATATCAGAATAATATAACATATCGACAAACTTGAATCCTGGTGGTAAAGCATTGTGGCTTGTTTTGTGGTTTAAAGGGTTAGTTTGCTCCAAATCTCAGTCCAGTCATGCAGATAGATTGGGTTTTATCTGATGTGGTTTTGAGATATCTGAGATGTGTGTCTCCTCCCCTAAAACAATGGGGGAGAATGGAATTTTATCTGTGCTGCCCTAACCAATGGAAATCTAAGTTTAAAAAACTCAACAGCAGCGTGTATTTCCAGAATCTGTCACGTTACTCTAGATAGCTTCAGATAATGCCCCACTGTGTGACAGTTATCTCTGACACTGTGTCCTCAGAGGAAGTAGACAGTATATGCTAACTGTAATTTTTTGGTCAGTTTCACAATGTCACTTTTCACAGCTCAAATAAAATTCCATTCACCTCCATTGTTTTGAGGTATATAGGTAGAAATGTCTGAGACAGATATCTCAAAACCTCAACAGATAAAACCAAAACTCTCACAGATACTTTTATGTATTTTTTAAGTACAAAAACAATGGGTTTTTTTGTCATTTGGGAGAACTGACTTTTAAACACAACTACATTTTTTTTTAAATGAGCAAAATATTATTTTCTACATCTCTTATTTTTCCTGCTGTACCAAAAAAATACTGAACCATGACCCCAAAACCTAAGCACATACCGAACCGTAAATTTTGTGCATGTTATGGTTCTGTTTTCAGTCTGACTCTGTGTCCCTAGCTGCCATTCTCCACTGGCCCTCCAGAGCCCCTCAGACTTTTCCCTTTTTGTTTGGACTAAAGTGGGTGGGAGATGGCTGTTTTGAGTTGTATCTTTTAAGACTTCTGACATGATATCATTAAAGTTGCTCAATCATTAAAGTGTTCTGGGTTTTTAGTTTTCTGCCACGTGTTTTTAATCCTGTGTTCATGTACTCCTCCACAGTTTGCTTTTCCCTTCACACCTTCCCTGCATTCAGTCTCGTTAGCCTTTCCCTGCTCCCCGTGTCTTCCCCAGCCTGCCTTAGCTCTCAGCCTGCCCTTGTGTCTTGCCACCTGTTCCTTGTTGTTTCATTAGTTCACTTTGTATTTCAGTCCTGGGTTTCAGTCCAGTTTGCTCTGCATTGTTCAGTTTTTCTCTGCTTGGTTTGGTTTAGCACTGCTGGCACTGAAGCCTAAATCAAGAATTTATTCTTCAGTCTTGCTCTGCATCTGGGTCTGCCTGTTCTACTCTTAACAGTGTACTGTTACACCCCTAATAGTCACTGACAGAATCTAGAGCACAAAGTAAAACCCATATTGTTTTACCAGTCTTTGTACTTTTATGTCTTTAATTGAAAATTGTCATCTAAGCCAAAAGGTCTATTATAGTACATGATGGGGCAAATATAGTTGAAGCTAATCTCTATGTCCTGCCTTGGTGAAGGTTACAATGACGTGCATGTTGAGATTCTGCTGAAACGTAATCTGTCTGACCCAGTAGCCATGAATAGCTGCTTGTTTATATCCAGTGCCATTTCCTGGCACTGGATATAAACAAGCTGAGTCTGAGAAAGAGAGACGATTTGATCTTAAGAGAAAGATTTGAGAAGGCAGAAAAAGTAATTATGAGAAACAGTACTCGATTCGTTTTCAGTTTTGCAAGATGTAATTGTAATAACCACTGATAGACAGACGGAGTAAAACAAAAAAAGATATTGCTATGGAGTTTACCAGGCGTTACCTGCCAATGGAATGGGAGGAGCGATGGAGGAGAGAGAAGGAGAGGAGGAAAAGAGCGATTGAAGAAGGTGGAAAAGAAGGGATAGAGCAGGACAACCGTGAGCTGAGAAGCATCGTGGCCTACAATGACTCCAGGATGGGGTTGATGAGTGGAAGGGGTGAGAAAGAGGGGTCAGAGGTCCAGGTGAGGTATGGCAGTGGTTCTAGTCAGGAGGGAATTGGGGAGCATATGAGCAAGGAGGCTTTCAGGGATGAAGGACTTGGTGATAACATCCACACATACTGCAGCAAAACCTATCCTAAAGACGTTTTCATGGCCCTTAAGGATTTCTGGGATTCATCACTTCTCACAGACCTGACAGTGACCACTGAGAATGGGAACAGCTTTGGTGTGCACTCTCCTATACTGGCTGCTGTCAGCACTTTCATAGGGGAGCGACTGAGGGAAGAAGGTGGAGTGCAATCAGACAATGATAAGAATAAAGAAATCCATAAGTGGTCCGTGTCTCTGGGTCCAGAGGTTGATCATGTTGGGTTACAGGCAGTTTTGGAGTTTGCCTACACTGGGGTTGTATTATCTTTAAACAAACACACCGTGGCCCAGATTAAGGCAGCAGCTCAAGCACTGGGGGTTCCTAGAGTGCTCGGTCTCTGCATCAAAGAGGAAATGATGAAGGAAGGTGAAAGTCCCAAGAAGGAAGAGCGAAAGATCTCTGCTATAGAACAGTTGAAGATTACTCTTCAGTCCATTGAACAGCTGTGGGCAGACAGAGTGGGCTGTGATGTAATTCTGGATGTAGATGGAGCCTTATTTCATGGTTGGCACACTTTATATCATTCTTACAAATGTAATTTTGCTGTATCTTGTTGATAATTTGATGGCGGTCAAAGTTTGAAAACTTTATTTGAAAACCTCTTGTGTCTTCCAGTTCACAGAGTTATCCTGGCAGCTAGCAGTGACTTCTTTCGTGGCATGTTCACCTGCGGAATGAGGGAATCCCATCAAACCTATGTTGCCCTTCCCTTCCTGTTAGCTTCTGAGTTGGACATTCTGATTAGGTTCTCCTACAGTGGGACCCTTCCACTCAACTGGGATTGTGTTTTTGAGATCACCTGCACAGCCCTCCAGCTTCAGTTCCAGCCTCCCATCTCGCTTTGCCTTGACTTCATGCGACAGGAAATGGAAGCAAGGTCCTGCCTGGATGTGATGTCTTTCGCTGAGGCTTATGAGATGACAGAGCTCCTTGAGGAAGCCTATGACTTTGTACTGAGGAACTTCTGGGAGGTGTCAGCCACTGCAAAGTTTCATGACCTACAAGCAGAGAAGCTTCTAGACTTCCTACGCTGTGATGGTCTATGTGTGCCCTCAGAGTTGGCGGTATTTCGAGCTGTAATCTCCTGGGTGGAGGCTGATCCTGAGGATAGATTGGGTCAGGCTGGCTTACTCATGAAGGCAGTTCGCTTCCCCCTCATGACCTTTCGAGAGTTCAGGGAGGTCAGGGCCATTAACCTGCGCATGGAGTGCTTTGGAGACCAGGAGGTGGAACTATATGGCTCTGCACTCAAGGAATTTGGTTTCAGCCTTCCAGAAACCCAGGACCAGTGCCGAGTCAGGCGACCTAAAGATGCTCTGGTTCTGGTCGGGGGAGACCAGCTTAACCCAGATGAGGGTCATCGCATACCATGCAGGGAGCTGTGGTTTGCAAACTCTCTACGCAGTGGTACAGGGTTGGTGAAGAAAATAGAGTGGAAGAGGCTGGGTGAGATGCCAGAAAAGCCAAAGTTCAGGCATGGAGTTGCAGCAATGGGGGGAAGACTGTATGTGGTTGGAGGATGTTACTTCTATACCAAGAATGACATAATGAAATCCACCTACAGGTAAAAAGAGACATAGTCGGTGCACAAATATTCTCTTCTCACTTTCAGTAACCCAGATTGTCACACAGATGTACAATTGTGGTCTAACTTTTCCCATCTTTACATTTATTGCACACATGCTAGTTATGACCCTGTGCAGGACAGTTGGAAGAGGCTGGCTGACTTGCAGGAGTTTAGAAGTAACTTCTCAGTAGTGGTATACGAAGAGCGCCTTTATGCCATTGGTGGAGATAATGAGATCAACACCAATGTAGACAGTGTGGAGATGTACAACACTGACACTGACTCCTGGAGGTAAGACTAATGCTTGAAATAGACTACTTGACACACCATCAACTTTTCAAAGCAGAAGTAAACCTGCATTTCTGTACCTCCAGTACTGGCATGTTTTGGCTTTGGCACAGTTTCACCCACTAAGTTGCGATATGTAAAAATACTTACACATGGTATTATCTGAGTAGCCTGTTTAAAGTATATTAGATGGACACATGTGACCAAGATTTCTCATTAGCTACTAGCCTTTCTTACAGTTGATACCTCTTACTCACCTAGCTATCATATTGTCATAATGGGTGTACGGATCAACACAATAATATTTTGCTGAAGTTAAGTAGTTGATGGATGCTGTTTTCTCCACAATGGCACATAATGACTGAGTTCAATTAGTCAAGGTGCAGCTGATTCATGTTTTATTTTTACAACCACTATTTTTATGTAAACTGCACTTTATGACTGGCAGCTGATACCGCTTTTACCACTCACCATTTTTGTCTCTAGGTCTAATAGTGTATGTTAAAATATTTTGCTTTCAACTCTCCATCCTGTCAATGTGACTGGAAACTTCTGGAGATTGATTTGTTTCACCACTTCACTATATTCCTGTCTGATGCCTCTTGTTTTGCTCCTTTCAGCTATGTCCAGCCCCTGGACCAGGCTCTGAGTGGCTATGCTGTCAATGTCACAAATGGAGGAATCTTCATCTCTGGAGGTTTCAACTGTAAGTATGTGTGTCTGGTTTCCATGTTCCTGTACCACCCAGAGACCGGAACCACTTACTTGGCAGACATGACCCATGACCGGGCCCAGCATTGCATGGAAGCCCTGCAAGGTCATCTTTATGTTGCTGGTGGTGTATGTAACCTGCGGAAGTTTTACACCGACCAACAAGCCTGTGAGGTGTATGACCCTGTGGCTGATTCCTGGACTGCTTTTGCATCACTGCCTGTGCCCCATGTGGGTGCAGCATCAGCTGTTCTGGAGGAGAAGATCTATATACTGGGAGGATACTGCCAGGATGACTATAGTGAGTCTGGACTGGTCCACCGGTTCAATCCCAGCACACAGCGATGGGAGAACATGGGTAAACTGCCTGGAGCTGTTACTGACATTCGGGCCTGTCTGATGCAATTGCCCCAGCATTTAAGACAGTAACAGGCTGGACAACTTCAAGGTGAAATCCAATTAGACACAAAAACAGGTTATGGCAATCAAAGGTGTTAAATATCAAAATGTGGCGAAAATTATATTAATTGTTAGAAATTGACAGACTTTTTGGTGTGATCTACTAGCAAACATCAATGAATTATACTATTAGTTCTACTTTTTCATGTCAAAATATAAATTATCGGAATTAAAGTCCAGGATGACTTTTGTAAATGCCAGATCCTTTTTGAAGAAGTAGAAATATACACTATGATCAAGGCCAGATTACCAACCAGGCAAAGCAGGCAACTGTCCAGGGGCCCCAAAAGCCCAGGTTTATTCCGTATCAGTCGGGTTTACATAATTTGATTAATTCAAATCAAATTTCTTAGAAATTTGCACCACTGAAGTACCACAATATAGTAATATCAACTATGAAAGGTCCTCCATCTAGTGGCCCTGGTCTAAAAGAGGGGGCTTGTGTAAAAATTAGTATTAAGACCTGAATTGTTTTAGTTTATATTGTAAAGTTGTACTTCATCAAACTGCACACAAAAAACCTGGGGCAAGGTGGTATTATTCAGTCATAGTAGTACTGTATGGTTGCAACAATTCATTTAGCAGTATGTTTGTTCAGTATAAAAAGATCAGAAAATAGTGAAGAATGCCAATAATTATTCTCTGAAGCCCTCTCTGAATCAAAATTACTTGTTTTGTTCTGAAAAACAGTCAAAATCCCAAAGATGTTGAATTTACCATCATTAAAAAGTGTGAAAACTAGAAAACATTTACATTTGAGAAGCTGGCACCAGTGAATTTTTAGCATTTCATTTTTGAATTTAATCCATTAATCAGTTAATCAATAAATCATTTCAGCTCCAGACTGCTATCATTTATTGTGGGGGTCACTGGGGACCCAACAACACATTTTTGCCCTAGGACCCCATAGAAGGTTAATTCAGCCATGACTATGATCATCTAAACAAAATCAGTCAGTTCCATTTTGTATGGTGTTTTATTGTAGAAACAGATGATCATTTTGTATGTGAAAGAATTCAAAAACACAGAATCAATAACAAAGGAGATAATAATGCTACATTTTACACACTTGTAACATAAAATTGAAACATTAAGACTGAATTGTAGAATTTTAACAAAGTTAATTAAGTTTTTGTGATGGTTTTGATTATGGTTTACAGAAAATCTATATATACTCCTCAATTTTTAAAATATTTTTAAGAAGTAATAGTGTTAGTTGTTTATTTGTCTCATGCAAGTGCCAACCTGTAGTGGATAAACATTTGTCAAAAAAAAATAAAACAACAAATGCAAAGAACATAACTTTCCATAGTACATATTTCAAGCTCTACAGATAAAATGGGCCATGAAAAGGTTTAATTCCTAAAACAGTTATCATACCACCATAATTTAAAGCCCTTAAATCATCACACAATTAGCAATGAAACATGAACATGAACTTCACCTAAATGACATAACAAACACCCTTTTTTTCTTAAGGGATACTACTAAACCTACTATGGTAGTAGTATTCAGTAGGATTCAGAATTCTGGATTATACTCATGAAATGCAATAAGTATTTTAGATAAAGTCCAGGCCTGTACACCTCATCATTTGCATGCAGGAAGTAAACACAAAGTACAGTACTATCCTCTCTGTCAGGGAAAGGCATATGATCCTTAAATTAATGATGTTTTTTTAAGTGGACCCATGATTTAACCCGTGTTTAATCATATACATAAAAATACATTCTTATTTTTTGGATTTCAACAATGTATCTTAATAAATCAACACAATAAATAAAGAAATCAATCTCAGGATAATTGCACTCACAAGAGAAATTGCTGAAAGGAAGAAAAAAACAAGACAAAAAGCATCTTGTCCACATTCTTAACCTCAAAAATCTATGATGTTGGGAAAACAAGGAACCCACTGAAGACACTTGTATGTATTTTCCCACCTTCCCAAAGGATGATGTTTACAGTGTCATTGGCATTTAATTCAAGAATTACTGTGTTGCTGGTGGTGTCACTGGCATCTGGTCCTGTGAATTCCCAGGTGCTCACTTGGTATCTCCCGTTTTTCACCAAGATGGCTCCTGAGGTGTAGCTGTTGTAGCCAAAAGTCATGAAGGAAAAGTGGTAAACCCCTTTCAGTGGAGCAGTGAAGCAACCTGAAAAAGAGAAAGTCATTTCACATGACTCAAATCATAACCGGATTTCCATCCTTGCTTGAAAGAATTTTTTTCCCGTACTTTACTGGTCTTCTTAGTCTGTAGGCTAAATATTAAGCTGAAGCCAGCAGTTGGTTAGCTTAGCTTAGTTTAGCATAAAGACTGAAAACAGCTCTAGCCTGGCTCTTTGGGAAGGTAACAAAATTCACCTATCAGCACATTTTTTAATATGTTATATCACATTTGTTTACTCTGTACAACAACAGAGGTCACTATTTCTTTTCATATCGGGCTGTCATTGGTCAGTTTTTTTGAGGTTAAATATATTGAACATACCTGTTTTACTGTTGTAAGCGTTGCCAATGTTTGTGAAGACTCTGTTGAAGATCAGAATACTGCTGGTGCTGGCAGTTTTGGGTCCAGTGAACACATCACGAGATTCGATTATAGTTGCAGAAAACGCCACCTTAGCATTGACTAAAGAATGGAAAGTAAACATTGTTTAGTTGAGAGCTATTTCATCTTTAAATATTTTACCTTTATCGCCAATTACATGTAGAGTCTTGAAATATTTTTTCTGCCCTTATCTTCTGCTTTAAGACTATCCACCTTCAGTTTTAGTCTATTTTGTTCCTTAACTTTTCTCTCAATGTTTGTTATTCCTATTAACAGAAACAGATCATTATTTTAAAAAGGTAATTTCACATTTTTCCCCAAACCATTCAACAGTTATGATAAACAGCAACATAGAGCCCTAATCAGACTAATAGATTGGTCTCTTTATTTTAAAAAATGTAGAGTCAAGGGATATTTAATAATCTTTACACCTACCTGCGGTTTTGCTCTTGAGAGTGTCAGTGTCAGCCTTCTGCTGGTTGACTGTAGTGTTTTGTATTTTCAGCTGTTCGTCAACATGCCTGAATTTGCTCCCAGTTTCTTCCATAAATTTACTGACTGTAGCTTTTTGTTGTTTGAGTTTTGCACTGAAAGCTTAGAACAACAATAAAGTCATAGTAATTTCATAGGAATACATTTTATTCAAGACATTTTCTCATCTAATTCATGAAAATTATTTTTAATAAAGGTTGCTCTATGCACATATAATTTGGTAGAAGTTAACATAAATATTAAATGTTTTAAAAGTTACCTTTACTGTTGTCTTGTATTTTCTTCAGTTCAGTATCAAGGTCTGTCTTTGTGGCATCCAGTCGGGCTTCAACTTTGCCTTCAAGCTCCTGGGTTGTTGTGTTAAGATGGGACAGTCTATTTTTATATAGATTCAGGAGTTTTTGTGTGTCACTGAACGAACCCTTGGTCTCTGTCTCCAGATTTTCAAGCTTGGCTTTATTTTCCCTCAACTTTCTCTCAGTTACATTGAGTCTCTCTTCAATCTCATTGATGTTTACTCCTTCTCTTTCCCTGGATTTGCGCAGTTCTTGAATCTCTTTCTTCAGGCTAGAAATGTCATCGTTGTTTTCTTGCAGCTGTGTCTTTGTGTGGTTGATTTCCATCTTAGTTTGTAACTTAATCCTTTTAAGCTCCTCTTGTACACTGGAAAGAGTCTCAAGATTTTCTCTGGTCTTACCTTCAACAGCAGCAATCCTTTCTTGCAGCTCCTTTTGGTTATCTTTGAGTGTTTTATCAAGGTATTCAATGTTTTCATAATTTGAACAACGAGTTGGTGAATCTTGTTTTGTTTCACCCTCACACTGCCGTTTATGTGGGAGCTTGGAAAATGCCAGTCCAAATAAAGCAAAAAGGAAAAGCATCTTTGTGGCCATTTTCAGTGATAAGATATGTTCTCCTCTTCTCTTCTGTACATAACAGCTGTCTGCAAAATTAGCAATAAGTTGATGGCTCTCATGAGGCAGCTCCTTTTATCTTTGACAGGACAGCCCAAATCTGACAATGAGGGTGGAGGAAGAACGTTCTCACACAAATGTCATTTAGGGGATGTCCCTCGCCACTCAGAGCAAACAACAAGGAAACAACAGAGCCAGGAAATCTCTTTAATTTTCTGTCTTGTGTAGTCTACTCTTACCCTCCTTCTGCCTCTCCCGTGTAGAAATTAAGCTGAATCAAAAATTTTAACTGCAACTCATTCCCTTGTTTTTTTTTTTTTGTCCATGCACGACACACTCACTTTAATATCCTAGTACATTTCTTGATGTATTTTGGTTGTGTGAACCATCCATGTGTTAAATATATGCATGTGTAGGTCTATTATGTTGTTGGTTGTATTCAAATTGTGTTATTTTAAAGCAATAACACAATGGGATAAGTCCTTTTTCGCAAAAACCCTACAAATTCAGTCATGTCTACCATCAGGTCAAGCATTTCAGCTGACAGATTACATATAAATCATATGGATTCAAGGATTGAGTGACCAGTGGGATGCGTCTCAAAAGTACTTTACATAAAGTACATTTAAACTGTTGACTTCAGTCTACTATTGATGTTCTGTTATGTCTTCTGTCTGTCTCCTTTGTCAATGTAACCTCAGCTGGTACCTCAAGCCCTTACTGTCAAAAGAACCTCTGTGTTGTTGTCAAATCCAGCACAAAATTTCTGGAAGTTTTTATATGAGTTTTTATATTTTATAAGAATTATATGATATGAGATGATCTAAACCAATCCAGAGCCAAACCATTCATTCATATATATTTTATGCCATGTAATATACATAATGTGTATGAGATGCACTTTCTGCTCATTTTAATTCCGTAGACATGACAAAGAAACATGCTGAATATAGTGATCACCAGCGCACAGTGATAACAATGTTCACACCAGGGCCAAAAGCATCTGATAATATAGTACTTACAGTATTAGTATCACTAATAAATTTTGAAAAGTTCCACTGAAATAGTCACTGCTGTTATTATGAACAAGGAAAATATGTATGATGCATGTTTCGTTTCAAAGTTAGGAACGAGGAACATGAGGCGGAGAAAAACATGCTTTACATTGGAATGAGGATGTAGACAAGAAAAATGCTGATCAAAGTGATAACTGATGACACAGGTATGCTGACAGACAGACCACATTAACCCAGTGATGTAGTGTATGCAAGTCAAACCAGTCTAAAAAGGTTGTACAATGTCAGCTACTTTGGGCTGAAATAGTTTAATTTTCATGAATTTGTGTTCATTAAAATTACATTTCTTATTGTAGGGCAGTAACTTATCAGTTCTATTGTAATTTTGAAGAAACACTTGATGTAAATTAACCCTATATCCTTTACTTTTTGCTTTTTCATATTAGGGCTTTGATTTTGATTGAAACAACTACACACATTAACAACTTCAATGCATTATACTGTGGAATACAAGCACCAGGAGGTTAATTTTTTCCTTTGTTTTTGGATCAGTGTTTTTCAAAGTCCACCTTTTATACTGTACAGGTCGCCACATTAACACATGCACACATTTCTGTTTTTACGCAACACTGCTCCCTGTTGCTCTACGTATATAGCACAAAGTATGATGCAATTTGCATTTTTCATCTCTCTCTCGGCCACTCTTGCTTCATTATTTGCTTCTTGCAACTGAAAGCTAAGCCATTAAACAAAAAAAGTTAATAAACCTGAAGGCTTCAAGGAACATAGACTTGTCCAGACTGAACTGTATGATCATTTGCAAGATTTGAATTGCTTTGTGGGAAATCCTAAACAGTCTAACATCATGCATGTGATGTCTCTTGATACTTTCCTTTTTATATTTTGTTTATTGATTGATTCTTAATTGACATCTGGGAATATGAAACCAGCTGTATCATTTCACTTCAGGCAAACCCAAGTTGAACTGACAGTAAACATTCTTAAATAAAGACAAAATGGCCCTTAAAACAAATATTTTAATAACTGTGTTATACTTCACTTACACTAAAAAAGAGACAGGCAGATAATCTGACATTGAAAAAGTCTCTGAAGTGTCATCACTGTGCATCATCATTTTTTTTAAAAAATGA
This sequence comes from Thunnus albacares, assembly GCF_914725855.1. Lineage (NCBI taxonomy): Eukaryota > Metazoa > Chordata > Actinopteri > Scombriformes > Scombridae > Thunnus > Thunnus albacares. The sequence goes on along the minus strand of NC_058127.1, from coordinate 9,640,159 downwards.
CTGACTGACTCCCAGAAAATCAATCCTGCTATAATTTTGTATGCACAGGCAATAATCTTTAAAATCTAATATTTTCCAATGAAATGAAGCCCTTCTCATTTGAAGCTGCTTGAAAACATATACAGTGTGTGGAAATACACTAAGTCCCTTAACTGGAGAAGTTCTGATACTACTTGGTACTGGGTTATTTCGGTATGAGTACCGATATCTAGCCCTACACAGTTTTAGATATTTTACTGGTACACACTCACAAAATCCTCCCAGTAGGCCTGCCGGGACACGACTTGAACTAGCACCTCAACACTGCTTACTCACTGACACCTAAGCACCCTCCTCAATGAAGAGAGCAGGTATATAAGCCTCCACAGTCTGCAAGGAAAAATAAGATAACACAAAATCACAATTGAAGAAATGGAGTTCAGGTCTCTGCTTCTGCTGACCCTTTTGGGATTCTTGTTTGTGGACGGCAAACTGAAACATGTAGAAGAATGTCAGATTGATGTTGAAGCACTGGAGGACAGGCTCAATGCGACTGTAGAGGAGCTGATGACACAGAAAGCTGAAGTGGACAGACTGAAGAAAGAGAATGAAGGTATGAGAATATAATTATCACAGATATTTCTGCTGAAATTATAAGGAATGCGTTTATTCTTTGTCATTAATTGACTTAAAAATGTACTTTACAGACATGCAAATGAGACTGAATGCCACAGAGGAGGAGATTGACAAGCTGAAACAGAATGTTGGTAATGGTAAGATGATCAAATATGAAAGTTTGTGTTACCACTGTTCAATATTGTACTTCAGTACTGTATTATTTTAATTATTTAGATTTCAAGTAATTAGTAAAATTCCTGTGATCATGATGTATACACTGTATATGTATATGATTATATTGTTTATGTTGATAAAGCTTTGAAGATTTGTAAAAAAAAAAAAAAAAAAAAAAACACCTGTGTGTGTTCTTGTCTGTGATTGTTTTTATGTTTATAATTTCTCCATGTAACTGCCTCTCCACAGATACTCCTAAGATTGCATTCTCCGCCTCTTTGGTGAATTCTGGCGAGATTTACAGAGGACCGAGTGCAGACAAGACCCTGGTTTTCAAAAGGGTCTTCTCAAACACTGGCAGTGGTTACAGTCAAGATACAGGTACTGTAGACTGTGTGTGTGGACCAAGTATTCCTCATAGGAACATGAATCTGTTTACGCTGTCATGTTGTGGGGACCCGCCTCCCTTATGGGGACAAAAAGCAAGTCCCCTTAACGTAAATCAGACTTGGTAAGTCAATGTTACGTCATCTCAAGTTATGAAACACTAATGTGTGTGTGTGTGTTTGTGTGTGTGTGTTTTCCTGTGTGCACCTCAGATGTATTTGTCGATAAGTCAATCAAGTTGCACTAAATGTCCTAAGGCTGTAAAACTAACACATCTGGTTCTGGTATTTCAAACAAGATCAAACAGGAATTTGCTAATGCTGTTTGACTCAAGTCTCTACTGTGTTCTTGTGCTTTTTGTGATGCTGACTGAAGTTTAAGCTGCACTAATCAATATTTTCATATTAACAATGGATAAAATGACTAAGTGTTATATATAAGTTGTCGGTTTTACTGACAAACCCATAGAGAATTATTACCCGACTGTTTTGTTCTTCTCTGTTCTGTGTTTTCGTCTACTTTGGATCATTGTTTTGGTTTCCTGGCCTGAAAAGCTACTCTCATAAACCTTGTTTCCAGAAGAAGCAGGCAGTTTTTTTTTTTTGTTTTTTTTTTAGCAAAAGACTCTGATAAACTGACTGTACCCTACCTGTACAGCACCAAATGGCAGGCAGACAAAGTTAGCAACTACCTGAGGAATATGGTTAAGCATCTAACCGCTAAAGAGACAGATATTTGCCTCAAGCGTTAGTAAAAAAAACAAAATAGAGCACACAGATCCACACACTAAGGTTTGGCCCTGCCTCTCAGAAAAATGTGAACAAAACTCAAACCTACTTGTAATTTGAATAAAACTTCTTGCATCTGCTTGTTTTTGCTCTGTTGCAGGAATCTTCACAGCACCAGTGAACGGTCTCTACTACTTCAGCTTCAGCACCTATGGCTACAACACTCATGTCATGGGGGCCATTTTAATGAAGAATGGTGGCCGTCAGATTTCAACCTATGATAACCTTTCAGATGATGGTTCAGACAGTAGCAGTAATGCTGTTGTTCTGCAACTGGTTGCTGGCGATAAGGTTTACATGGAACTGTGGGATGACGGTAGAGTGTTTGATAACCATAATGCGCACACAACCTTCAGTGGTTTTCTCCTCTTCACTGTGTAGATGATCAGATATCACACATTTATATTATGGTTATATCCTGAGGAGAGACACTCATGCAACAATAATAATGCTTGTAAAACTAGTTCCTTGAGATCACTGTCGTTAGGCATATGCTGATATGAAAATTCTAATCATCTTGGCTCAAATAAGATAAACATGTCTACCTACTGTTCTATCACTTTGTAAAGCGTTGAATTGCTTTTGTATGATATTGTGTTATAAACATGAACTATTAAAAAAAACTTTTAAAAAAACTTAAAAAAAAAAAAAAAATACAAAAACCCAACACCTATTTCAATGAACTTTTAATGAAAGTAGAGTTTGTGAACATCTTCAGAACAATAAATGCAAAATAAAAAACTTTTTACATTGTCTCCCTTCCTATGTTTGGTGACTAAACACTGCTCTCTGCACCATCTGAAGGTGTGATGTAGGAACAGCTCCCTCTTGTTTTCATAATTGGTTAAGGCAGTTATAAGATAGGATTTCTGGTTTCACTAGTGACTTCAGGATGTCAGGACAGGATGGTGACTATCATTATAGTCAGAAAGTCAGAAGAATGAATGTCCAATATTCAGAGTTCAGTGAATGGTGATTTATTTATACAATCTTACACAATCTTACAATTTCATTTAGCAGACGCTTTTATCACATGGTAAAAAACAGACACACATGGGCTGGTGAAAAGTTGAATATGAGGATATGGGGAAATACAAACAAAATAAACAGGAGGTTAAAACACAATTAACAATGCACATGAACACAATAAATCAAATTCAGATCACTCTTGAGGTATTCACACTTCAAAGATAAGGATAAGTATTTAAACTCTTTTAGGTAACTTACATACTAGTAAAAGATACAGACATAGCAGGAATATAATAAACATTCAAGAGTAAAATGAAGTTTGACTTACCAGTAATCATGAACAGAGACAATGCAGCAACTTAAGTTGCAAATTAAGCAGGTAAACAAGTGGAGGCAGGGACCCAGGTGCATTCTGATCAATTGGGATCAATTGATCAGAATGCAGGGTGGAATGGAAAGAATTGGGAGTGAAGGTAGTGAAGGAGCCAAACAAATAGGAAATGGTGATTTCTTCAGTACAGCAGTAAAGGGTGTAAAAATATTTTATTAATCTTAAGTTGTTATTGAAATAATTATTGTACCATTCCAATTTAAACCATGAACACTTTGAATACAGTACCTTCAATCTGAATACATAGCACCAAAAATACACTGTATAACAGCTGTACAGTGTAGACACTCAAATTTATTTAGACCTAAACGTTGTCCACATGAAACTCTGTGAATCAAACTCTTTAGTAATTTGAACCAAAATTTAGTTCTCAACTCTAAAAACTAAAAGGGGACACAATCAACTACAAACTCACCTGAGTCTCACCTGTACAAAAGTACCAAAAGATATGTGCACATAGCAACCTACACTAACTTTGATCAACTTGCCATAACCGCCACTCTGTTTCAGCTTGTCAATCTCCTCCTCTTTGGCATTCGGTCTCGTTTGCAGGTCTGTAAAAGTACATAATGTACGTAGTTAATTAATGACAAAGAAAAAGTGCATTACTTACAATTTTGGGCAGAAATACGTGTTAATTTCATTCTTGTACCTTCATTCTCTTTCTTCAGTCTGTGACTGAGTTCACTTTAACTTTCTGTGTCATCTCTACAGTGGCTTTGAGCCTAGCCTCCAGTGCTTCAATATCATTCTGACATCTTTCAGTTTGTTGTCTATGTTCTTTATTAACTCCATTTGAGTTCTCAGCCAGTCACTAATGTCCATGTTACCTATCTGTCCAAAACCTGGCTCCACAAACAACAATCCCAAAAGGGTCAACAGAAGCAAAGACCTGATCTCCATTTCTTCAATCGTAGTTTTGTGTTCTCTTGGATATTTTCCTTGCAGATTGTGGATGCTTATATACCTGTTCTCTTCACTTAAGAGAGTCCTTAGGTGCCATTACCTTATATGATTTACGGTTTCAGATATTTTGTGATGCTCTATGACTCAAAAGTGACCTTGCAACTTAACCTACAGGTAAACATACCTGCACACGTCACAGTCATTAGGCACAATGAGTGAAACGTATCCGGAGGGCACATGATTCATAATCAATCATGCTCTATTAATCTAACAGTCATTTTAAAGGAATGATGATGCACAGTGATAACCCTTCAAAGACTTCAGTTCACAATTTCAATTTGTTTTAAGGGCCTTTTTTTGTTGTTGTTGTTTAAGAATGTTTATTGTCAGTTTAGCTTGGGCTTGCCTGAAGTGAAGTGGTACAACTGGTTTCATATTTGAAATATAAAAAGGAATGTATCAAGAGACATAACATGCACTATGGTGAAGTACTTTTATGTTAGACTGTTTGGGATTTCCCACAAAGTAATTCAGACTTTGCAAATGATCATACAGTTCAGTTTGGATAAGTCTACATTCTTTGAAGCCTTCAGGTTTATTATTATTTTTTGTTTGATTTAATGGCTTAGCTTTGAGTTGCAAGAACCAAATAATGAAGCTAGAGGTGGGCGAATAATAAATAACAAATACAAATATGTTATTCAGCAAAGCACAAATAGTGGGTTTTTTATGAACATTTATTTTGTACAAATATTTTAAAAATCATTTGTTTTTGGGAAGAAAAAAAAAACATGTTAAATACCAGCACACAGGTCGGTTACATCACTATCTCTGTCTTTCTCCTCCTCTGCTCCGCTGTTACGTCTATCAGCAGGTTGCAACTAGGGGGGTCACATCTACCTGCTACATGATGCACATTTCCTTATTTGGACATCACTCCCAGAGTTGGGGATGTTCCCCCGAGATTAAGCTGAGCTACTGACACAAGTGAAGTGCTCTCAAGGGACTCTCCATACCCTGTTGTTCCCTTTCTCCTTTCCACAAAGTTAGGTTGTAAAAAATAGGCAATAAATGAAAAATGCAAAGCAAGAATTGCCTTTGAAGTTCTTCACATTACACACTGTGCTGTCTCTAAGTTAGGGGTGTATAAATAAGTAGACATCTGGCTGCACGTTTGCAGAGAAGTTGGTTTTAGTTCAGTAGTCAGCGCTATGACTATGACTATGATCTGGGAGACTCAAGTTCAAGACCCAGTGTGGGGACCTCCTTCATAAGATAGTTTATTCATAAACGCTTATTTTAACAAAAAGATGAAGATACCCCGCACAGCAGTGCCTCTCTCCTAGGTGCCAGCTGATTCAGGGCAAATTACAGTAAGTCAAAAAAGGTTTCCAGTGCACACCTGGATACTAGGATAGACACTATTTATTAAGGGATTACATTAAAAAACAAAAAGAGTGAACTGCACGTTTCGCATGTTGCTTCATCAGATTCGCTCTGTTACTTTTTTGACTTATTTTAACACATTAATATCCTAAAAATAAAAGTGTAATAAAAACAAAAACTGTATTTTTACAGCGATTTCCACTTTTACTAAAATACTAATACAAATATAATTAATTTTGCTGCCTCAACAAATATAAACACAAATACAAATACTGGGCTCTCTGCATATCCCTAAATGAAGCAAGAGTGGCTGACAGAGAAATGAAAAATGCACATTGCATCATACTTTGTACTATATATCTGTAGAGCAGCAGAGGGCAGTGTTGCTTAAAAACAGAAATGTGTTTGTGTGTATATGGCGACCTGTACAGTATAGAAAGTGTGTATGTATATATGATGCTCTCATATATACGTAATCTTGATACAGGCTTGTTTTAGATTTCTTTTTTCTTTACCAAATATGTTTGACAGTGTTGATCTTGATTTTTTTGGAGTTATTGAATTTGATTTTAACAAGTATATTTTACCTGAGACATCAAGACTGAACTTGAACTTGATCTCACAACTGCTTTGGGTCATGACACCTGAACTGGAACAACCTCCCCACTCAACAGGTTTAACTTTTTTAAAGAGAAGTTACCATCAACCATTTATTATAGAAGTTCCCATATTCATTTGTTGTATTGGCTCTATTGGACTTTGAAAAACACTGATCCAAAAACAAAGGAAAAAATTAACCTCCTGGTGCTTGTATTCCACAGTATAATGCATCAAAGTTGTTAATGTGTGTAGTTGTTTCAAAGGGAACCAATGAAAACAAAATCAAAGCCCTAATATGAAAAAGCAAAAAGTAAAGGATATAGGGCTAATTTACATCAAGTGTTTCTTCAAAATTACAATAGAACTGATAAGTTACTGCCCTACAATAAGAAATGTAATTTTAATGAACACAAATTCATGAAAATTAAACTATTTCAGCCCAAAGTAGCTGACATTGTACAACCTTTTTAGACTGGTTTGACTTGCATACACTACATCACTGGGTTAATGTGGCCTGTCTGTCAGCATACCTGTGTCATCAGTTATCACACTGATCAGCATTTTTCTTGTCTACATCCTCGTTCCAACGTAAAGCATACCCACTGTTCTTCTGCACCTCATGTTCCTCATTCCTGACTTCAACACGAAATATAATATGTCTTTTTTTTTTTTTTTTTACAAATTTTCGATCTGCCATCAAGACAATATACCTCAGTTTAGAGCACATGGCTACAGAAACTCTTGATAGCAAAACTGGATTTGACATCAACAAAGAGGTTCTTTTGACAGTAAGTGCTTGAGGTACCAGCTGAGGTTGCATTAACAGGAGATGACACAGACAGACAGAGGACATGAAGGAACATCAATCATACTCTAGAGTCAACAGTTTAAATGTACTTTATGTAAAGTGTTGTGGTAAAAAAAAAAAAAAAAGACTCAAATAAATACACTGGAAGCTGGTAGATTTCAATGTGAATAGGTTTACTCTGCCTAAAGAGAAATACAAAGCAAACCTGGCCTTGATCCTGTGATAAATAACCTAATGCAAAATCATAAAACATTAAATTATATACCTCTCATAACCCCTCCTAATGCAGAGCTTATTTTCTAAACTCCACCTCGCTTGACCTTGACACTTTGGTAATAATCCAGACATGATTCATCTAAACTGCCAGGTACAATCAATTGTACCTGGCATTTTCCACATTTCTCACAATACACATGGCCTAGCAGCCCTCAATCATTGCACACAGAAAATCAAAATGTGACATTACAGGTCATCCCCTTCCAAAGTCCCCCAGGAACCGTCTCTTATTGACATAAATGCTATCTTTGCACAGTTGCACACATGTTGCACAGTTACTAGCATAACTGATTGTTGAGGACATCTGTCTCCACCACAAAAGTTTTGAGATGCATCCAAATGAAGTCACTCAATCCCTGAATCCATGTGACTTTTTTGTTATCTGTCAACTGAAATGTTTGACCTGAGACATGACCAAATTGGAATGGTTTTTGTGAAAAAGGACTTATCCCATTGTGTTGTCGCTTTAAAATAACACAATTTGTAAACAACCAACAATATAATAGACCCACGCATGTTGTTTATGGTTCAAACAACCAAAATTGGTCAAGACATTTACTAGGACATTGTGGTGACTATTTAGTGTGTGGACAAAAAACAAAGACGAGTTGCAGCTTTTTTTCTACATGGGATAGGTAGACAAAGGATAAGAGTAGACTACACAAGACAGAAAATTGAAGAGACTTTCTGGCTCAGTTGTCTCCTGGTTGTTTGTGAGTGGCGAGGGACATTCCCTAAATGACATTCATGTGAGAAAGTTCTTAATGCATCTCATTATAAGATTTGGGCTGTCCTGTCGAAGATAAAAGGAGCTGCCTCACGAGAGCCACCACAGGAACATTAATTTGCCAGATAGCTGTTGAGTAGAGAAGCTATCTTATCTCTGAAAATGGCCATGAAGATGCTTTTCCTCCTTGCTTTATTCAGGCTTGCATCTTCCAAACTCCCAGATGAACGGACGTGTGATCCAGAACCACCCCAAGACACACCAACTTAGTGCTCAAATTACAAAAACACTTAACACCTTGATAGCATCCTGATGACACTGCAACAAAAGGTTGATGCTCTGGAAGGTAAGATCAGACAAGATCTTGAGACTCAAGACAACACCTTTGATGTGCTAAAAAGTTTTTTTTTCTCCTCTCATTTTTTGGTTTACTTAGGTTTGTGTTTCTCAGTCATTTTCTGTTATTTATTAATGTAACTTGTATGAAAAGTATAAAAAAAATGTGCAATGGACTCTGAAGTAAACTAATGTCTGGAAGATGATAAAGAAAACATTGCAATAAAGTATTTTAAAAAATTAGGGGTAAGAAGTATTTAATAATTTTTACACCTACTTGGAGTCTCACTCTCAAGAGTGTCAATGTCAGCCTCCTGGTGGTCCACTGTAGTGTTTTGTATTTTCTACTTTTCATCAACATGCCTGAATTTGCTCCTTGTTTCTTCCAGAAATTTAACAACTTCAGCTTTTCGTTGATTGAGTTTTGCACTGAAAGCTTAGAACAACAATAGTCATAGCAATTCCATATGAATACATTTTATTCAGGGCATTTTCTCATCCAACTCATGAAAACAATTTTAAAGTGTAAAACTTTCTGTGTTTCTGTGTTCAATATTATGCACCCAAAAATAACAGCAAATGATAATCATTATTTTATTTAAATTTTCTGTGATCATGCTGGCATAAATCTTTGAAATTTTAGTAGACAAATTACTCTAAATGTGGGAGAGATCCCTCAACCAAAAGAGATGATTTATGTGTATATGATTATATTGCATATGATGATAATACAGTTGAAGAACTTTAAAATTAACCACCTGTGTGTGTTCTTGTCTGTGAGGGTTTTAATGGTTATAATTTCTCCATGTAACTGCCTCTCCACAGCTGCTCCGAAGATTGCGTTCTCCGCCTCTTTGTCAAACTCTGGTTATGTTTACAGAGGACCCAGTGCAGACAAGATCCTGGTTTTCAAAAGGGTCTTCTCAAATACTGGCAATGGTTACAATCAATATATAGGTACTGTAGACTGTGTGTGTGTGTTTGCCTGTGTGCACCTCAGATGTGCTTGTAGATAAGCCAATAAATTGCACTAAATGTCCTAAGGCTGTAAAAGATCAAACAAGAATTTGCCAATGCTATCTCAGGTTTCTACTGTATTCTTGTGCTTTTTGTGGTGCTGACTGGAGTTTAAAACTGCACTAGACAATATTTTTATATTAACAATAGATTATACGACTAAGTGTTATGTGAAAGTTGTCAGCTTTACTGACGAACCCATAAAGAATTATCATCGCTTTGTTCTTTTTGGTTCTGTGTTTCGTCTATTTTGGATCACTGTTTTGGTGTTCTGGCCCAAAAAGCTACTCTCATAAACCTTGTTTCCAGTAAATGCAGGCAGCTTTTTCAGCAAAAGGCTCTGATAAACTGACTGTACCCTACCTGTACAGCACCACATGGCAGTTAGACAAAGGTAGCAACTAGATGAGGAACATAGTTAAGCATCTAACAGCTAAAGAGAAATATTTGCCTCAAGAGTTAGTGAAAAAAAACAAAATAGAGCTAAAAGGAGAGTGAATATTGAACTTTATTAATGATGCTTTAAGTTGCACAATGGACATACAGTAGTGTCATTGACTGAGTCAAAATTCAATTGTGTGGGCCAACTAATCCTGAGTAACATTATATTTACAATAAATAAAGGAAAGACATTACAGCTATAGACTATTCTCAATCATAAATGAATTGGTAATATTATGAGTCTCCTGTTAGCTAACTCTGGTTCTGAGAAAACATAATTATTTGACTGCACACGCTAAGGTTTGGCCCTGCCTCTTAGAAAAATGTGAACAATAAAACTCAAACCTATTTGTAATTTGAGTAAAACTTCTTGAATCTGCTTGTTTTTGCATTGTTGCAGGGATCTTCACAGCACCAGTGAACGGTCTCTACTACTTCAGCTTCAGCACCTATGGCTACAACAGTCATAACATGGGGGCCATTTTAATAAAGAATGGCGTCCATCAGGTTTCAATCTATGATCACCGTTCAGCTGACGCCTCAGACAGTAGCAGTAATGCTATTGTTCTGCAACTGGTCACTGGCGATAAGGTGCACATGGAACTGTGGGACGACAGTAGAGTGTTTGATAACCTGAGTGGACACACAACCTTCAGCGGTTTTGTCCTCTTCACTGTGTAGATGATCAGACATCACACATTTACATTATGGTTATATCCTGAGGAGAGACACTCGTGCAATAATAGTAGTGTTTGTAAAACCAGTTCCTTGAGATCGTGGCACTGTCGTTAGTCATGTGCTGATATGAAAATTCAACATTATAATTATCTTGGCTCAAATAAGATAAACATGTCTACCTACTGTTCTATCACTTTGTAAAGCTCTTTAAATTGCTTTTGTACGATATTGTGCTATAAACATGAACATGAACATGAACTATCAATATTAAAAAATTAACTTTGATTGAAAAAAACCTCAAAAACCAACACCTATTTTTCAAGTAACTTTTAATGAAAGGATAGTTTGTGAACATCTTCAGAACAATAAATGAAAAACAAAAAACTTTTTATATTGTCTCTTTTCCTTTCTTTGGTGACTAAACACTGCTCTCTGCACTCTCTGAAAGTCTGATGTAGGAGCTGATCCCTCTTGGTTAAAGCAGTAATAGGAGTAAAAAATATTTGTATTAATTTTCAGTTGTTATTAACTAATTATTGTACAATCCCCATCCAAACCATGAACACTTTGAATACAGTGTCAATCTGAACACATAGCACCAAAAATGCACCGGATAACATACTGTAGCCTATATATTACAGTAAGCATGCTAAAAATTTAAGTAGATAGTAGATGTAACTACATAAATTCATCATGATCAAGAATCATAGTATTGTATGATTCTAAGAGTCATAAACATCCTTACATCCTATACAATGAAAGAATGTTTGCTTCTTTTTTTTAAAGCTACAATATGCAAGCTCTGGAAACCAAGCTAGCGCTAGCATGAAAATGTAAAGCAAACTACTCTGCTCCTTTCTCCCCTCCTTCTCTTTGCTCCGTTGTGGTCCTCAAAGCCCTTTACCTGTACTCTCAGCTAATGCTAGCTTGGAGCCCCGGTATGAGAGGAGTAGTAGGCAATAAGTCGGTTCATGTATTTATTGACAGCCATGAGCTCCCACCCCTGACTTTGGCCTTCTCTGATTGGTTAGAAGGGTGAGGCTCGCTTAAAAGCGTAAGAAGGAAATATCACTGTACTGCTGCCAGGCTGTTCAATGAGCCTCTCAATATTAAGATATGCTTTAGAGCATATTTCGATTAAAACATACTTCATAGCTTTAACAAAATACAACTGTTACTACCATGCAATAACTAATTCAGCATCATTAAACCTTGACATTTGACATTTCCTCCACCTCTTACAATCGCATATGTAATGGCAAACACAGCAAAGATGCTCGTATGTCATTGTTTGGCCCAGGCATCTTGCCCATGTTCTCCCATCTGTGTATGGCAGGATCATAACGATGGACTATCTTAGTTTCACTAAAGTCCTCTTGGCTGTACCCGCCAAGCACATAAAACTTCCCCTCCAAAACAGCACTTCCTGCTCCGACATGTGGCACTGGCAGAGATATGATGGCAGTCCAGGAGTCAGCCATTGGATTGTACACCTCACAAGCTAGGTGGTCTATGATGGTCATGTTAGCGTCTGTGGTGATTCCGCCTGCCACATAGAGACGGTCACCCAGGGTCTCCATGCAGTGGTGAGCACGTGGTTGAGTCATGTTTGCCAGATAGGTGCTTCCTGTCTCTGGGTGATACAGAAACATGGATGCCAGACACTGGTAATCACTGTTCAGCCCTCCTGAGACGAAGATCTGCCCTTGTAAAACCTTTGCAACATGCCCGCTTAGAGGCAGATCCAAAGGACAGGTAAAGCTGAAACAGAGAAGATATTTGAGTATTTACTTTCAAAGGTTAAAACTTTGAAATCTAAGTTATTTTCCCAAATGCTTTTATATATGTGATTTTTCCTACTGTGACATGTCAAAATGTCCTCCATGAAAAGGGCCTACATCTGACAAACTTCAGCCTCTCAACAACATCCAGTTAATTTTCATTAAAGCCTTTACTTACACAGAGACAACCATGACTGTTGTTATTTTGTGATATCACCCAAATTCAGCATAGAACATTTTTGTGCTAGGCCATGATTCTCTGTCTTAAAGAACTGTACAGTTAGCATAGAGCATCCTCTGATGGCTGTATTTAAAGTCCCTTCTCTTTTGGAATCATCGGATTTGAACACCTGAAATTACTGAATTGCTTTTGGAAATAATTTTGAAAATGTACCAGATTGTTGTGGTACAATAAAAGATTGTAGCGAGCAAAGCATTACGTTTGGTCAGCAAGCCATCGATGTCTACATAGCAGACAGATGCTACTTGGCCACATCTATTAGGTACCAGGTACCAGGTGGTAGATGGTTCCTTGAAAATTGTTGGCAAGACTCCAAATACATAAAAAATATAGCACACTTTAAAAACCAAATATTCCTTCCAACATACCCCCAAGAGTTTGCAGTGGGGCTGTACTGTTCCACACTCTCTATATAGTCAGGGTCACAATGTCCGCCAATGGCATATATGTTTCCATCCAGCACAACAACAGAGAAAGCACATCTCTTTTCTTGCATTTCAGCCAGTTTCTCCCAGCTGTTTTGAAGAGGGTCATACCTAGTTGTGGTTAAAGGAGACACATATGAGGTCAGAGACAGTAAAACAAGTATTAAAAGCTGTAAATGGTCAAAAATGCACATTTTTTGATGGGATCCAAAATTACCCTTTCTCACCTATAAACAGAATCCAAGGTGTCATTGATGCCATAATACCTCTTGCCTCCAAACATGTACAGTTGTCCATTGAGTACAGCCACCTCATGTCTAAACCTTGCTGGCTCTGGCATCTCTCCCAACCTTCTCCACTCCATGGCCTTTTTAATCCCTGTATGGTTCACCAGGGAATTCCCAAACCAGAGTTCCCTGCTGATGCTGCGGTCACCCAGGTCCTCACAGATCTGGTCACCTCCAATCAAGACCAGACTGTCTTTCGGCAGATATATGCGGCACTGACTTTGCGGTGCCGTCTCATTGGAGCAGAAATCTTCAAAAACTGCTTCATAGAGTTCTGCTAGGCTGTGATCAGACCACATGTTCAGAGACTTAACCTCTTTGAATTCCTTAAAAGTCATCAGGGGAAAATGGATGGTTTTCATTAGTTCATTGGCGAGTTTCACCCTTCTCTTTGGCTTGGCTTGGATCCAGGCAACCACTGCTTTGAATACAACAAGCTCAGATGGAACACACAGTGAGCAGCTGTTCAGGTACTTAAGGAGGTGTTTGGCTGGCAGGTCCTTGAACTTTGAGGTGCAAGCCACCTTTTGGAATTGCCGCAAGACGAAATCATCAGCGACTTCAAGAAGCGGCACCATGTCATAGGCCTCAGCAAAAGCTGCCACATCCAGGCAGGAGTGGGGATTTATTTCTTGTTGCAGGAAGCTAAGGCACAAGGAGAGGGCAGGTTGGTACTGGAGTTGAAGGGAGGTGCCAGTGATTTCAAAGACACAACTCCAGCTGAGGGGGACAGCACCGCTGTAGGAGCTGCCAATCAGAACTTCCAGCTCTGAAGCTAAAAGGAAGGGGAGGGTGACACAAGGCTGAAGGGACTCCCTCATCCCCAAGGTGAACATGCCACGGAAGTAGTCACTACTTGCAGCCAGGATGACTCTGTGGACTGAAGGTAAAATGGTTATAAGTACAATGTAAATCCACTGTAATCCCACCTAACATATCAGGAACTCAACAGTAATTCAGTTTTTTAATAAAAGAAGTTTCAAAAACATCCTACATTTTATCCCCTTTACCTGAACGTGATAATCAGTAATGACCTGAACGTCAGTTACACTGAATATTTTTTTTTAAAAATAATAATTTTATCTATACTGATTATTGTCTTGTCAAAACACAAAACACATACTGTACGTGTCAAAAAAAAAGAAATGAAAAATTGTTTAGTTAGCTCACTCATCAAGGAGACGATTTGGATTTCAGTCCTAAATTTAATTTAGTAACTTCTTGAGGGCAAAGACATGTATCACGTGTATCACACCTGACAACACTATTTCAGTTGGGAGAAGAAGGATATTTAAGGCCTCTTAAGTGGGTATAGGTGATTCAAAGTAGGCTATTAACTTATTTTCACATAAATGTCTTGTCTAAAGGTGTGTTCAGACAGAGAGCAAAGCAAATTTTGGCTGTGTGGCTATGACTTCTGATCAAGTGGAAACCATGGCTTGAAGTTGAAGCCAATGTGGAAGTACCTTAAAATGCAATGCCATTAGAGGCTGGCTCCAAACATTCCCTGACTCCAGCAGCCTCCCATTCAAAAAGTGTCAACTTCTCTCATGAAATACTATTGATACATTTTTTCAACAACTTGGTCTCAATTGCTAAATTCTGCCCTCTAATAAGTGTGCAAGTGTTTATTTTGGAAATGATCTCTCTGTTAATTAGATTTGAAGACGTATAGTAGCTTTAATGTCTGCCGTGTGGCTATTGATTGACAGCTGTGATAGCTGTGACAGTTGGCTCACTTGCTGCTCTCCCCGGCTACTGGACTCACACTGAGTCAGTATCTTGTAATGTAATATATTGCAATTGCAATATTTCACTAAGTTTAATGTTACTTGATAACAATTCCTGCTGTGGTAGTCAGCTAATGTTAGCCCAAGTGTGCACCGCTTGGTATTCCCAGTAAACTAGCATTAGCTTCATTCAAAGGCAGTAGGGCATGTTTCTAGACGATGAAAATCAACACCCCACACTCCTTATTTGGAAGGTCCTGGCTCTGGGCAACTCTGAGCTTCAAATTGCAATGCAAAACAATTTGTGACGAAAAATTGTCAAAATTGTCGCTCAAGTTAAAACGTATTCAACTTAAATGGTCTTCAGGTCAATTTGAGCCACCCTGGGTGGATTGGCATCTAATCAGGTCTTCATATTAACTTGCATGCAATTGTGCTGCCTCCAAAATTTGCTTTGTGTTCTGTCTGAACACACAGTAATGCAGTTTTCTAACTCTTTGGTGGCCTACTCACCATGAAATGATGCCCCGCGAGCTTTTAGAATGACATCACAGCCCGCTCTGTCCATCCATAGCTGTCTGATGGACTGAAGACTGATCATCATTTGTTCAGCAGCAGAAATCCCTTCTTCTTTCTTCTGTCCTCCAGTTTTTGTTGACTTCTCCTCTTCTTTGGCACAGAGATCCAACACCCTTGGAGCACCCAGTGTTTTAGCAGCAGCCTTTATCTGGTCCACAGTATCCCTGTTCAAACGTGATATGAGTCCAGTGTATGCAAACTCCACAACCGCCTCTAATCCAATGTGATCCACCTCTGGACCCAAAGACACTGACCACCTCTGCACTCCAACACTTTTGTCATTGTCTTTGATTTCATCAACTTGATCATTTTCTACATCGCTTCCACTCAGACTTTCCTCGATGAGGGAGCTGACAGCAGCTAGGACAGGGGAGTGTACATGGAAAGTCTTCCCATCCTCTGTGCTCAAAGTAAGGTCAGTGAGAAGGGAGGATTCCCTGAACTCTGTCAAGATGTGGAATATATGTGTGGGGTAATCATCTTGGCAGTAAATCTGTACCACATTTTCACCATCACTATCTATGTCTTCATCCACTGAAAGTCCTGCTTCCTCATCATCTGTAGACTCTTCCTCTTGCTCTTGAAGTGTGTCTTCATGCTCTTGAAACTCTTCTTCATGAGTTATTGAGTCTTTTCTTTCCTTAGAAGTCCAGGCTCCCGGGGTGCTGTTTTCATTCCTCCATGACTTTTCATCAGGATCTAGCAGTTTCTCAACAACTCTCTCTTCATCCTTAATTCCTTCAAAGTTGCAAAATTCATTTGCACCTTTTTCCATTTCATCCTCAAATCCTGTCAAATTAGAATCTTCATCCTCATCCCTCCATCTCATCCTCCCTTTCTCCTCCATTTCTGTCTTCCATTCATCCCACTTCTGGGAGTGTAGATTAGCTAGTGCCATATTGCCCAGTATACTTATAATCTCTACTAATCCCTTTAATCCCCCCAAACATTAGCACGTCAAGGATGCCAAAAGATTGGTTGGTCACTTACTTTTTGTACAGTTTATGAGAAAAGATGCAGAGAGAAAAGCATGTAGGTCCAGCAGTAATCCACTGTTGGGATGTTGTTGTTATTGTTGCAAGCAGCTCCACCTCTTATCCTGTCTGCAGACACCAGCTGTGTTGTCTGTTTGATCCTCTCCTGCCTCTCTCTCTCCTCCTGCACGTGAATGTTTGAGAAGGGCATGAGTACCCATGAATCCTCATATAACCAAACAAGTGGCTATACTCAGATTACTATATCACTACGTCATTGAAATTCAAGACTATTTGGGGTATCAACCTACGACATAACAGGTTTGTGATGAGTTGATGCACTAAATGCATTTTTAACTTAATACATTGTTCAGTTTTTTTCCTTTGTTTCCTCAATTTGCTACCTAATTTTGCATTTTCTCTTGTATCATTTATGATAACATATTTTACAGACCATGCAGTTTATTCTATTTTCTCCAATTCCTTGTTCAACAGTTCTTAAATTCATACTGTAAAGATTTGACTCAAGCAAGTAATAAACAAGGCAGTGATCTAGACCTGCAGGCAGCTGGACCTCTGCCTGTCTGAGACTGAACCAAGATTCTTGGGGCCTTGGCAGGCATTTTTTATTCTGGGCCATACGACTTGGAGATTAGTATCCTTGTGACCCTCTAGGCATTTAGTATTAAATGCCTAGAGGGTCACAAGGGGGGTCCCATTGGTCCTCCACAACCAAACACTGTGGAATCTGGGTCAAGGATCGAGAGACATGAGGGTAAGAAGGAGGCCAAGGGGGAATGAAAGAACACATTTACACCTGTTGCCCTTTGTGTTGTCAGAGAAAGCAAACAGCTGGGTCACCTTCATTTGAAAAATAGCCAGGTCACGTTCACCAGCAGCTAACAGTGACCCTCACAAATATGCTTCTTGTATTACCACGTTGTTACAAATGTCAGCTGATGTTTGCTTTTGAAAACAGCTCTGGTAACGACAGAGAAATCTTTACAGTTTTCTTATCAGGTTAAATCACAGAAACTTGAAAAGAGAATCACTACAGTAGACACAAGAGTCAAATGTTTTGGATGATGTTACCAAGAGACATATACTGGATTTGCTTGGTTGATAGAAGAAACTTTCGGTCAATCTGGACCGAAATAATTGGAGAAAAAGTAAGATGCCTTTGAAATAGAGCTTGAACACACGATATTTGTCTGTGGCTCTCCTCCAATTATATTTTATTAAGGAAGAGGGCAGGTTGGATGGTTCACATCAGAGGTCAGAGGTCAAGCATCTGTAGAGCCAGTTGGTAGAGAGTGTCTGACACTTCAGGGCAGCCACTTTCTTTTCCTTCAAGTACAAACCCAAGGTCCTCTGGTTGAATATCTGATCTCTTAAAGCTTTGTTGCAATTTTACCCCACAAATGCCCGATAAGATCACTGGAACAACACCTTCATTTTGTCAACACACAGTGAGTTTCTATTGAAAAGCTTTGAAGATGAAGCACTGTGAGTGGGTGTGCTGGACAGGAAACTGGTGGGCAACAGCATCACTCTAAAACACACTCCTACCTGAGGACAATGACTGCTGTTTTCACAGCCACTCACGTGTTAGGCATCACACACACACACACACACACACACACACGAACACACGGTGAGGTTTAAACAAGCAGACAAGTGAGTCAGGTTATTATTCAAACCTACGCAAACAGACAAGATGGAGGCATTCAAATCAGAAGAAAACTTGAGCACACAATGTAAGAATTCAACGTTTTGAATCATTCTGATGAGGTACATTTCTCTTCAGACTGAGTAGTAACAATGTTTGTGTTTGTAAAGGTCCACCTGCCTGCAAGCTGGTTTTACACCATAAATTTAGCCTTTAAATTTACTTCTTGGAGCACATATGCATATTAGGGACATTCTGGTTATAGGTGCTTATATCGTTTGTGAGACAAAGAGCACAAATGACACTTTTCCATAACAGCTACATTACAAAACATAAGTTGATCTGGAGCAGAACAGCTTTTAATTAACAAATTAAACATGTTTATTTACCGTCATGGTCATGGTCCCGACTTAACACAGCAGATGTGCAGATGTTGCTGTACTCACATTATCACCTACAAGAGTGTTTCGCTCTAGGCAGCTCACAATCTACTTATGAAAAGTCTGTTTCTGCTGCAGTCCTGATTGTTACCATGACGACGCACGCAGCGAGAGGGGGAGTGAAGAGTGCTATAACCTCGTTATGGGACCCTCCCCCTCAGGCCCTTTCCTCAAGAGCAGCAAGCACTGCTGGGACTGCGTTCATAAGGCCTTCTTCTCCTTCTCATAGTTAATGAGGTAGAAGATGCATCGTCATTTCATTTTAAATGTCCTTTATACCACACATACAAACCATCCATCACATAGCATAAAGGAAACTTTTAGTCAAAATACAATCTAGTTTTATTGAACTGCTATGGCCCCATGAAACACAGAGGTGAACATACACACAAATAAAATTCAAGGTGGCAAAACAGGCTGGAAGAGGAAAAAGGTCCTAAACATGAATTAAAATATCTAATAAAGTACACCCTGATCTTAATTTAGAATCAACATTTCTCTACAAGGATGCAAGCAATTTCAATGTGGTGTGAAAACAAAGAAACAAAAAAAAGAAATCATAACTTTAAAAGCATACAAAAACAACATAACATTAAACATACAGTACAGAGAAGCCACGGCAAAATGGCTTTTTCCAGTTATCTCAGCTCGGAATAAGTAGCATGACTGATTGTCAAGCTCACTTTTGTTAAATAATACCTCACAAACATAGACATAAAAATTCTTAAACATGATAATAACATGTGTCATCTTTAAGACTGAAATAGTGTTTAAATTGCTTTAACATAATTAAGTTACAATAAAGCTCATTTTATTTGAGGTCAGCTTATTTTACTAGAAACACACGCTAAGTGCAGCCAGGAAGAGGACCAAACAGTTACAGGATCCACCTGTTTTTAAATCAGTCTAAAATAATACATGTAATCCAGTCATTAAACCAACAGATGTACTGTACATCATACACGATGGGAGCTATATCCGATCTCTCCTGCTATTGCTTTTCAAACTGGGTCATGCTCTATTTTAGAACCTTAAGTCCCTGCATTCATAAAGTATATTCCTCAGAGAGAAAAGGGAAGGGGCCAAGAAGGTGGACGAGACGAAAAGGACATACGAGACGTTCCTTAACAGCGGTTAAGATGCCACGGTAGGAACAGAGGAATTGCATAGTTCAGCGGCATCGTCGTTTCAATATTTTCCTTGAGCCTGTTATTTTCCTGTTTGAGTTTACCTGCACAGCCCTGAAACCTTTTCCCCACACATCGCCCCTGTGGCTCGTTAGTATAAGGAGCGAGACGAGAGGTCTATTTTTACAAACAAGGAGGCGAGAGAGTGACACGGAGAGAGGGTGAGATACAGTATAGTTGATGAATGGATGAACGTATACAGAGTGGCTTTAACAGATGCTCTATGCAAGACTTTAATATTTAAACCTGTGTTTTTATAATGTTCATGGAGCCAAAAGGCAAACTGTCGCCAAAGATTAAGATCTTTAAAATCCTTCCAAAACGTGATTCAGTATATTCTAGGAGGAAAAAAAAAATCTCAGACTCCAACGGGCCTCATCCAAGAACCACTCGTATGAACAGATTCATTCTTAAGTGAATTAGTTAAGAACTGAAGTTCTGAATTTGGAGTTTAAATATCTAAAATTTTTGTGACTCTCACATCCCCCTTGACTGCCTCAAATCTAAGTCATGGAACACTTTTCTTTTTTACAGTTGACAGCTGTATTGTGTTCTCTTATTGTTCCAGGTCCTCTAATATCACTGCTGAAACTACTGAATTTGTCATGAAGCTCCACGGTGTGAAATTCCCCCTCCTTTTTACTCTTTGGTAACATTTTTGTAAATGAAACTTGCACATAAAAAGAGCAGAAAAGGTTTGCCTAATATGGCAATTTTGAGAGCGTTTATAACGATGATGAAATCTCACAAACCACTTGGAACACTTCTATGAGCAAAAAAGAAAAAAGTAAGCAAGATTAAGGATAAGCAAGATTAAGTATACAAAAATGTTCTTGCATGAGGCCCAGAATCTCTAAAATATGGAAGGTCAAATCTATTAGAACATCTTTAAGTGAGTCTACTGTCCTTTATAAAGCACCATAATTTGTTTCCATTTGTGCAATCCTCTACGTTATAAGAGCGGGTGGGACTTTGTCTAATTTTTGGAATGAAACTCTTCACTTAAAAACAGAAACGATGGGTCAAGCGCTGGCCCACGGTAGGAGGAAGGACATGATAACAATGACGAGGGAGAGCGAGAGAGGGAGCAAGAGGAGGAGGATCAGAGGGAGAGAGAGCGACGACGGCCACAGAGACATCAGACATTTGGAGCCTCGAGACAGTTCGACTGGATTCCTCTGCCTCTCCACGTTCGGCCGGCAGATGACCAGTGGCCTGACCTGCGATATGCTCTCCTGAAAGACATAAAGAGGAAAGACATAATGAGACCCAAACACAACGACCTCTCCTGCTCTAAGACAGCTCTCTCTTTCATCCTTAGGTTTATGTTTCCCTCCTGCATCCATATGAAACGTGAGAATTTCGTTCGGCAAAATTGAACACGTGTATCTCAATAAGCAAGGAACAGATTTTCTTTTGCAGCCCTGCTTTATGCTGCACTACATCTGTGTGTTTACATAACAATCCAGTCTAGTGCAGCTATAACTGTGAAACGGTACCTTGGTGGGCAGATGTACAGAACGAATAATTAGTCTTTGCTTTGCTGCATTATCTACCTCCAATATAGTCCTGCTGTGTGCTCTGTCAGGACTTAGCCTGAGGTTCCAGCGATGGGATCTGTGACTCCTCCCACCATCGTCTTCGCTCTCGGTGGTGTCTTGCCGCGCCACACGTGGACGCTTACGTCTCCGTGAGCTGATTCGCTGGAGAGAACCGGGCTCCTGGAGTCTGAGGCAACGAGTTAAAAAGCAGGAAAGGTCAGGAAAACCTACAAGCGGAGAGATATTGTATGTAAAGAAGCACGTGTGTGTGAGTGTGAGCACCTGCAGTCTGTATCCTCTATATCAGCATCTGCATCACTCTCCCCCTGAGGGTCAGACAATACACAGTCCTCCTGCAGACGTATAAAACATGTGAAGCAAACAAATTACATATACGATCAAATATAAAAACATATATGTATAAAAACAGTAAAAAAAAATGTCAGTACACAGGAATATCTGAATGCCTTTTATCATCACAATTTTGAAGTTCTCGAGTGAAACGCTAACCAGCCCCGGTGAATCATCTACCTACTGCCACCATCAACACTTGGTGATGGCATTTGTCTGTGTGAGTTAGCTCATGCGTCACTTTTTATTATCACCATTGTTATTCGGCATGAATCAGCTGACACCTCTACACATGACTAATGAGCTCAGTGACTATTAATGTGCTGGTTGCTTCCTATTGCCTGAATTCATTAAGCTCTGTACTGTATTTACAGACTACCATTAATTAATAATAAGTACTGTTTAGATCCATGGGTCGTGTCCGAAAACACAGTTCTCTACATAATAATAAATAATAATAATCTCATCCGTCGTCATGGTTTCCATTTCCACTGCTACGCCAATGAGGTCCAGCTCTACATCTTCACTAAATCCATCGCCACTGCAACTCACTCCACCCTGACCAACCGCCTCACAGAAATTAAATCATGGATGTGAGCCAACTTCCTCAAACTCAACTGTGATAAATCAGACATGATAATCATCGGCCCCAAATCCCTCATCAAAACCACTCACTACTTCTGCCCCACCATCGTTAAGTCCACTCCATCTCCCTCACCACACATCCGCAACCCTGAGTCATTTTTGACAGCAACCTCCCCTTTGAACACTACATCAAACAAATCACCAGAAATGCCTTCTTCCACCTAAAAAAACATAGCTTGTCTCTGACCATCACTCTCCTTCTCTGCTGCCGAAACTTTGATCCATGCTTTCATCACATTGACTACTGCAAAGTATTCTTTATGGCACATCATCCAAAGTCGTAAATAAACTCCGGTATGTCTAGAACTGTGCTGCTCGCCTTCCCATCCACTCCTGCGACCACATCAACCCTTTCCTCCAGAACCTCCACTGGCTCCCTGTCCAACAACAGATCCAATTCAAAGTCCTTCTCCTCAATCACAAAGCCTTCCATAACCAGGCCCCCCTCCTACCTCACCAAACCTGCTCCACCACCACACACTCCCTCCCGCACCCTCCACTCCTTTGATGCCAACTTCCTGTCTCCACCACTCAGGACCAAGCACCGGACCTGGCGACAGAGCCTTCTCCATAGCTACCCCCTCCCTCTGGAACTCTCTCGCCAAACACATCCGAGATTGAACTGATCTGTACATGTTCAAATCAAAACTCACCTTTTCAGAAGTGCTTTTAATGTGTGATTAATGCTGTGTGTCATATGTTTTTGGTTTGTTGTTTTCTATGATCATTTTAACTCAACTTTTTTTTATTATTGATAAACATTCAACTGAGATTTATGAATCATCATCAGTTTGCGTCAGTGATAGATGGGGCTTGGCATTGAACCTTAATACTTTCTGGGTACCAACCAAAAATATGTAACACTGAGTATTAAAAGTATCGGAAGCTGGCATTGCTTGATTGTCTGGTCAGATTCATACTCTTGTTTACTTATTCTTAAGTAAGAAATTCACTCATTTGAATCATATTTTTTGCTAATTTATACAGTATTTTATTTAGACAAAGCTCAGTGACTGCCTGTGTTTAGACGAGATTTAATATTTTAGAAGTTTGGCTTAAATGAAGAGAAGACTTTAAAAGAAAAACATGTTTTTATTCTTCAGTGTAAGAACTGTTTGGGTAGGAGCACTTCCCGGACTCAAAAATGAGTTTGTTCGAGGTGCTCTTCGGATAGAGACACATGTAGACACAAAAATACAAGAAAACTCCAAGGCACTTCCTTTTAAAGCAATTGAAATGCTTTTATTGTCATGGCATGGTCATATTAGACTTTTAAAACAATATTCTGACATATTGCATCAAGCCTTTGTAAGGGAGTCAAACAGATCTCATGAAACTGACCCTTATCTAGTTGTATTCCACCAATTCTACTTGGACATGGCGCTGTGGCCTAGAGAGGGTGTAGACATATACAAACTCCAGCAGATGGCGTCGTTTTGACCCACAGTATTCATCAAAGCTCAATTAAAGAGCATACAACATAGTGAACTTCTTTCACTATTTTGCTCTTTGATTCAGCTTTGATGAATACTGTGGGTCAAAACGACGCCATCTGTTGGAGTTTGTATATGTCTACACAAGTCCAAGTTGAAGATTCCTTTTGGTGGAATACTATTAGATGAGGGCCAGATGTTTCATGAGATCTGTTTGACTCCCTGATGAAGGCTTGCTGCTGTTGTTTTAAAAGTCCAATATGACCATGCCATGACAATAAAGGCATTTTAATTGCTTTAAAAGAGAGTGCCTTGGAGTGTGTTTGTGTCCTCAAAGTAAGTATAATTTACTAAAACTCAGTATCATTTATTGGCAATAATACTGTATACTTCAAACCCTACAAAGGCAAGGCATTGCATTGTGGAATTTTTAACAAAAAGGAGTATATACCATGAACGCTGCATTTTTCGTTCCACACTGGGAACATTTAGGGGTTCTATACTGAGCATATATTTTACACTCACAATTTCGTGACTTATAGAAATAGCTCAACATTTTGGGAACTACGCTTATTCGCTTTTTGGCAGAGAGTTTGATGAGAAGATCAATACCACTCTCATGCCTGTACACTAAATAGGTCTTGACATCACAGTGAGGTTGCCAGGCAACCAGCAGAGACTCCAGTCACTACACCCGGGCATGAAATAGTAACACATAACCCCCTGTAAAATCACAACTTGTCGTTTTTACATTTTGGAACTATTCCTTTAAATCAAATAGTGGGAAGTAAATGCACTGGTGCATAATGGGGATTTCAGAAAATCTACTCCCAATCCAATGTCTCATAGGATCATTATCATTCTCTGAGGTTTGTTTGTGACCAGGTCATAAAAGAATTTCATTAGTCTCCCATGTTTAA
Organism: Thunnus albacares; assembly: GCF_914725855.1. Classification (NCBI taxonomy): domain Eukaryota; kingdom Metazoa; phylum Chordata; class Actinopteri; order Scombriformes; family Scombridae; genus Thunnus; species Thunnus albacares. Next base: position 9,615,475 of record NC_058127.1, on the reverse strand, counting down.
ATCGCTCTTTCAGAGGCTTTTCTGAGGCTTTTCGGAGGCTTTTCGCCCTTGACGAGAACACAGTTATGAGGGGAAACATTCAAGGCTCGTTAGGTTTTCGGCTGCACATTATTCTAAATTCATTTATTTATTTACACTAAATCTATCAGCAGCTATAGTGTCGAAAAGTTTCAAAAATTGTTTCCTTAAGCAATCAGTGTGCCAAACCCATACGCAGTCCAAAAATTGTAAGGTGATTTCTATTTCCCAAGGACTCAAAACACTGTACAATACTCCCTTTAAAATTTCTTCCTTTTATAACATTTTTAAAAAGTACATTTTGATTCCAAATTGGCTCTTTAACCCCATAATAAAGTTTTGAAGCTAACCTTTCGAAGCAGAAATCTACTCTACATATAATGAACACTGGCATTAGTCATGCATGTCTCACACAGGGCTGTGTGATATGACCAAAATCTCATTTCCTAATAACGATACATATGACGATATAGCACATTTTCTGTGAATTCAGTGAATAAATAGTTTCCTAAAATAAATAGTTTCACCTCCAGATACAACACTCTGTAACTGTCAGAAGTAAGCAGCTTGTCAAGACATAAAGAAACACATATATGCACTCGGACATTACCTCTGTGCCGTATCCCTCAGAGTACCTGGTTATCATTACTCTGTTTTTTCCACAGTGTTCACACAGTAGTGTGTCCTGAGAGCAGAAAGTGAGGAGAAGAAGTCGAAGAAAGCAGAGACTGATTTACTTCACAACATTAAAAGAATACAAAGTGACAACTTCACAGTTCTGTGGATTGTACAGTAAAATATACAGTAAAGAACAAAGGTGGGTGACGGAGAGATGGAGGGATCAGCAAGAAGTTAAAGGCATGTATTTAAAGCGCTATTACAGATGAAGAAACACTCTGATCTGAGCGGGTTGAGCGATGGCCACAGACACTTAAGTGGTAAGCCTGAGTACTCACCGGCGTAGGCGTGTGTGCTTCTGAATAAAGTGTACAGGGACCGGCCTCGCACAGACACACGACATCTACCTCTCCACAACTCGCCTCCATCTGAGAGATAGAAAAACAGAGGAAGAGAGGATGAAAAGATGTGATCTATTGACTTTTTCGAAGCCGCTCGGTCCTTTTATCTTCAGCCGGCACCACATTAACAAGGTAAGTAAAGGACAAAGAGTGACGCACACGTTTATATCACGGAGTTAATAGCTAAAGTTATACCCGCTTAACCCATCCTTATCTGTTCGTCTCACCCGTTTCCCTCCCCAGCCTACGTTAAATACTCTGATCCTACTTTTAACCCACTCAATCCTCCCTCCTTTATTAAGTTTTATGCACACCTCTCTCATCTCAAATCATTTTGACATTGCACCTCTTAGCCGACCTGCCCGCTGTCTTATCCATCCACGTCTCTTCTAACAAGGTCTACAACTAACGCTTATTTTCCCAATTAGTTGTCTAATCATTTAGTCAATGAAATTTAAAAAAAAATAGTGGAAAAAATGGCATTCACTCAATATTTCGGAGGCAATGACAACGTGTTATATTTGTCTGACAAACCAACTCAATTAACAGTCATATATGAAAAGGGAAAACAACAAATCTTTACATATAAGAAGCTGGAACCATCAAATGTTTGGCATCTCTGCTTGGAAAACGGCTTAATCGATTAGCAAAATAATTGATGATTGACTATTCTAACACACAAAGGAGGTTTTTGTGGGCATTTATTACAGTTAAAGGTCAAATAAGTGAGATTTAAACTTCCCTAAAGAACAAAAAACAGCATTTTGAGACATCTGCATGTCCATCAGAAATCACCAAAACAGTGTAATAACAGATGCAATGAAAGAGTATAATGTGGAATGAACATGGAGATGATCGATTGTCGAATATCATCAGCGAAAGTTTTAATATCATGCGTCACTGTCGGTGGCTCAGTGATGAGATTTCTGGCTTTTAACCTTTTTCCCCACCCACTCAGGGTTTTTAGCTGCTCAACAGGGGAGGATGGTTGACTGGTACCGGCCAGACATTTGAGTTACGGAGGCTGAAAAATCCATGATTCAGTCAAAGGAGTGAATAAAATCCGAGTTAATAATTAAAAGACCTCTATTACCTGCTCACCAGATGTAACAAAATGTAATTAAAGTCAATTTTTATGTCACATTCCTGAGGTATGCGAGTCACAGTTATAAATATAAAACGACCTCACCTCACAGTCATTGTCAGATGTCTCTCCGGAGGAAAAGAGGCCGTGGGAGTCAGATTCCCTCCGCAGCATGACCTCTGACCTGGCTCACACGCTCACATAGACCTGCTGGCCACATAAACAACACACAAATGTTGTCATGACCTGACACTGACAGTTGAAGGGGCTTGTTTATTGTTTTACAATGTGAGTCAGACTGGAGCTCTCTGAAAATGATGATGATATTATGTCGTCCAAATTAATGACCCTGAGAAAGCTGTAATTAAAAATGAAAAAAATGAGTCATGTAAGGATTTGTTTAACGCTTTAGAGATGTTTTGTGGAACCTCAGTCTCATCGTTGTAGATGTAATTTTGCACTACATATGTCTGTATCAGATAAATATTCAGTACAGTGTTTATTAGTTGTGGCTTAATTAATGTATAATAAATCATTTAGTAGTGCTTTATTGATTGTTATATATTAATATTGAGTAAAATCTCTTATAGAAGGTGCCTTATTAGAAAATGGTTGCAAATATTATTGTTAATATAATGATACTAATTGTGATTTCAGATCATATTGCCTAGCCCTTTCTAAATACATAACCTGACGTGCCAGATGGTTTGTTACACAGAACCATCTGAGAAGTCGTCCTTGGAAACTGTTTGGAAAAGGGCAGGCACTTTCAAAAAAACATACTTGGCTAGCGATTGGATGAACCATCTGTCTATCACAGGCTAATTTCTCGCTGTTATCGCACCTAAACCGAGCCTGTAGCTGACAGTAGTTCCTCATAGGACCCTGATTGGGCCGAACTTCTGTTGGTTCGGCCACAAGTGCGAAACTTGAAGTCTGACAAGATGGATTCTCTCATGATCCAGCTGCCTTGCGTGGTAACTAAATACATACTCCTAATTACAGCAACTGCAACTAACAATTATTTTCATTATTGATTAATTGGTTGACTCTTTTCTCAATTAATCAATTAGTTGTAGGGTCTATGAAATGTAAGATGATGGTGAGAAATGTTGATTATACTGTTTCCCGGAGCCCAAGGTGACGTCCTCAAATGTCTTCGTTTGTCCTGACCAACAGTCCGCAACCCAAAGATATTCAGTTTACTGTCATAGCCGACTAACAAAACAAGGAAATATTCAGATTTGAGAAGCTGTAATCTGAGAATTTCTTTACAGAAATGACTCAAAACGATTCAGCGATTATCAAAATAGTTGACGATTAATTTTCCGTCGATCGAATCGGGTTGCAACTCTAACCGTGATCGATAGTCAGTCAATACCATCACTGGTTTGCAAAGATAAATTAATAAAGGCTATAAATACTTAGTGTCACCACAAGTAAAGTGTCAGAACATACAGTAGATTTTATTGTCAAAATATATGGAAAGTCACTGAAACGACCTACGGACTCACAGTAAAGTCTCTTTTTTTAAACTGACGTCATAGACGCATTAATTCTACAGTTCCCATATAAACGCTTGTCCCCCCCTAAAATGTGGAGGATTATGAACTAATAATTTCAAGTTTTCTTCTTCTTCTTTTTCCTTACAGTGAAGAAATAACTTGGTGTTACAAATGATGCTGTATTAACGCAAGAAGTGGGGTCGTATTAATATCAGAGATTTGTCATCGCGGCACATCTGCTCGGCAGTGTCTGTCCGCACTCCCGTTACGTAATAACCTACGACAATCAATGTGAGAGCCGGACAACTTTTCACATAAAGATGAGAAGGGAAAAGATGCTGTCAACATTAGAATTTCATGTTTACTGATGATTCAAACACACAGAATGATTTTCAATTAGACATCTACGTAAAGACAAAAATAAGTCAAAGAGATCATAAAAAAAGAACAGAGTAACGCATCTTACCTTAAACGCATCCTGTCGAACATGTATTAAAGCCCATAAAAGGTAACTGGAGTTTGGTATTTAGAGAATGAGCAGGAGCACGCGGCGATGCTTCTCATTGTGGCGCGGGGAAGCCATGAGCTCGCGCTGCTGCTTGTGGATGTTTGACATTGTAGCAAATCCTGTGTGTGATGTCAGCTCGAGCGATGACAGGCAGCTACAGTCCGGGAGGTGCGCGCCGCCGCTCGCCGGGACACCGACCGAGCGTTCCCAAAACATCGCGGGAGCGCGGAAAGCGCCAGGAGGGACTTCCGTTTAGAGCTATCAAAATAAAAGGAGTATTGGAGAAAGTGGAAGTTGAGGTTCACTATTTTATTGAACATCAAGATCAAACAGACACTCAGCAGTTATAAAGAAATTTGTGTATTCATCTAAATGTTGTTCAAAATATCATTGTGCAAAACATATTTATTTGTCAAGTGAATAAAAGTATAAGACATATGTATTATGAATAAAAATAAACAAAGTAAACAATTCTATGTTCAATTCTATTCAATGTATTTTTCTATCCATTTATATTTATGAAAGATAATGGAGCTAACTAAAATGCAGGTTGCTTATCAACTAGATGTCACACATTCTAAGCAACAAATATGAACAGCAAGAGAGTCATATTGTCATGGCTGTAAATCTGGAACAGTATCTGGCTCCAGATTTGCTGTGTGGTATTTGGATTAAACACAAATTTAGGAAAATGCAAACTATTTGAAATATGCAAACCTGAAATACTCAAGGTTTTAAAGGACCGGTGTGTGAGATTTAGTGGCATCTAGCGGAACAGATTTGGCAGAAATTAAATATAATATAAGTATGTTTTAATTAGTGTATAATCCCATGATTACCTTGGAATGAGCTTTTTATATCTAAATAGGGAGCAGGTCCCCTTCCAAGGAGGCCACCATGTTGTTGATGTTTCTACAGTGGCCCAGAACAAACAAACCAAACAAGGGCTCTAGAGAAGGCCTTTCGTGTTTTTATGCAAGTTTCGCAGCCACCGTAGGTTCTCTTATATGCTTGGAAGGAGAGGGGGACAGGAGGGGTATTCAGTTGGTTGCAATCTGCAACCTAAATGCTAGATGCCACTAAATCTTACACACCGGTCCTTTAAAAGTAGACTTTGACACTTGGACTCTCTTCAGAACAAGCCTCAAGATCTGGCAATAAAGAAGAACCTTCCTTAAGGACTTTATCATGTTAATTGTTATTATGCTTTAGTGGCACATACTCACAAATACTCAATTACTATTGGTAATCAAGCCTTGCATGACATTACTTACCATCTCTGGCTTGGTTCTCACCTCTGGATCATGTGGAAAGTGGTTTTTTGAAACCCCCAATCATTGGGTCCAAAGGAGGCAGCCTACGTTCATACCATTGCCGGTCACAACTGCCACTGCATTGTTGCAATAAATGGTCGGTGCATAGCAGTGTGGTACACCGGTATGTAATTGTCTTTCGGGAAAATGAGATGTTTAGTTGCTTAGAGACAAATGGTGCACATTCAAAGGTGTGTGTTGAGTGGTTTCAATTGAATTCAAGATCTTGCCATGAAATATTTATAGAGACTCATGAAAAGCTTAAAGCACAACTCATCTTATCTTCTGCAATAAATTGGACTTGGTGGTGGAAAGGCACAACTATTGCATTGAGTTAAAATCGAATGATCATCCATACTAGCACATAAAATGGACAACAAAAAGTCCTCTCATTATTACGCCCATACACAAATCTCACAAAACTGCCTGTGGCCAAACTGAAAACTCTCCACTTTATGTAATTGGATTGATGTATCAGTTTCCCAGTTCCAAAATTATCTTTGTAGGGAAAATCCAAACCCTGGCTTCCGACCTTAACGACCTGTAACCGTTAATAATTTCAAAGCAAACTGGGAGTAATTACTGTACACACCATTTTTGCACTGATATTTATCTTGTGCCCAGAATGAGTTGGACTACTTTCAGTACATGTGGTGATGGGACAGAGGGAGAAAGAGATAAAAAAAAAAGATACAAACATTAAAATATACAGCCAAAAAAAAACACACACACACACACATACACACACATAGACATAAAAACTCGGAAGTCCCAGGGCAGTTTCATCAAAGGAAATCACCCGGAAACGTCTGTTCCCACAGGGAAATCTGTCTGTTTTAGTAAATGCGCCATATCATCACTACTGCAAAGCCAGGTTAATGAAGAATATGCCTGGTATTTAGCTCCAAACATCTTGGTAAAATTTGGATTAATCTTCATTTGCATGTATTTCAATAAACACTGGTTGGCACTGGTTGATGGATTATACAATATCCAAATAATAATGCTGAAAAAGGAAATTTACCATCTAAATCCTCCTTTGCCGCATGCTTGGAAACCTGTCGATAAATAAATGTTGAGAGGAGCTTTCCAAATAGAGCTCATTTTGGCCTAAATGTCCCATGAGCCCCACTGCCGCCTCCAGACAGCAGGGCCACTGAACAAGATAAAGTGTAATTAGGGGAGACCTAATGGCCGAGGGAGGGATCCTCATTAAGGCTGCATGTCGACCATGCAAATGACCCCTATGAACAAAACCGTATACTGTATGCTTTGGAGCATTGCTGCAGAGTTTATAGACCTTTCAGGATTGAAAGATATTTCCTTACAACGTTGTTTGATTCCCATTAGTTTCACCCAGTTAGGCTGTAATGTTTTTGCAACTGTTGCTCTGCACTCTGTAATGTTTTATTAAAGAATATTTCATCCGTTTAAAGATGATGTCGGCACTGCTTCTTATGCACGACTGTCCATAATCATTCTCTCTGCAGATTAATTAGTTTTTTAGGGTAATGTTTCACATACTTACAATGAAACCAATACTGTAGTTATGCTGATATGTTGTCCACTGAGTTGCATGTAATATGAAAGTGATGCAGGACAAAGTTTGGTCATTTGTGCTCATTTATGTACTCACAGGGGAGAAGGGGGGGTGGAAGAGGAGGGAAATAACAGATCTTGAGAGGCAGATAGAGTTTTGTGTATATACAAGAAGCAATACAAACAGGAGATGCAGGCTTGATAAGGAAATTAAGGGAAAGGGTGCAACTCAAATAAACCAAGACTGATGCACCAACGGACCAGTGCACCTCTCTCTCTCTCTCTTTTGCTCTCACTCTCTGTCATTTACAGAAAGAGAGAGAGAGAGAGAGAGAGAAAGAGAGGGGGGAGAGAGAGATGGAAGTCAAGGGATAGCTGCAGAAGCACGTCATTTGGATAATCTGGAACGGCTGCAGAGAAGCGTTCTTTGGATTTTCTCACCAGAATTGGACACAGGACTAAACATAGCCTATCAAAACTCATAAAATTCTTTCTTCTTGACTGAGGTAACAGGTTTCTGGCACGCACGCAAGACAACAGTCAGCTCCTGGATCAAAGCATCAAACTCGGCTCGCCACTTTGATTTGAAGGACAAACACTGCACCCAAGGCAATTGCAGGTTACAGTGCTGCGAGAACACCCAGAGGTGGTGCAAAGATTGTGATTTGGTAGTGCGAGTTATGCACTTCTGTGGCCAGAAAGTGAGGCAGAGCATCCACAGACATTCAGATGCCTGTGAGCGTCGGTGAGTTGGTTGCCAACTGCACAGTGAGAAGAAGAGACAAGGAAGGAATGAAGTTTAGCTGCTGTGTCAAACATAACAGACACTAAACCAAATATGCAGTTCATCCAAACCGATCCAGAGAGGATTTTCAGATACGAAGAAGGAGTTTGCTTTTAGGAGTCATCTTTTTTTCAAGATAAGGAAAAAATTGTGACCTTATTTGTCAAGTGAATGCTACTGAATTTCAGTCAAGGACAGCTGTGAAAGTCCAATGAAGGAGTCGGACCAAACCAGGGATAGCCCCCTGACCTGGGATTTAGATCAATCCTGGAGTTCATTCCTAAAACCTGCTGCACGTCTCTGCCTCAACACCTTGGATTTCTCAGACCTCTGGGATGAGGAAGACCTGGGAGCAGACAGCACAGAAGATGAGGGGATCAATTCAACCACTGAAACATCAAAGGGTGTCCAAGTGCCTCCAGCACCCCCTCCTCTTCCCCCTCCTCTTCCTCCTGTTGCCCCACCTTTGTTCATGGACTCCTCGAAAGGTACAATCAATAAATGTCGCACCTTGAAGCTCCACTGGAGGGAACTGCACAGTTTGGCTCCCCTTCCCAGGATGACCCGCTTTGGGACTCAGACTATTTGGGCCAGGCTCGAGCCAGTCAATTTGGATACAAACCGACTGGAGTACCTGTTTGAATCTAAGGGCAATAGCAGCTGCTTTAATGTGGTTTGTGGACAGCGGGTAAGAAATATAAGACAGAATGATGTCTCTTTTCTAAATTTAGCAGAATCAGTTTTTTTCTCTGAGAAAATGCAGATTGATGAAGCACCTGTGAGCCAAGCAGGTGCTTCATATGGTAGTATTGTGTAACTACAGTGCTGGGATTTGAGGTTTATTGAGTTTTACCTCATTAGGTCAGTAATGTAATACATCTGTTGCCATTTTTTCCTCCATTTTTTTGCTCTCACATGTAACCCTTTTGGGAAATCAGGTTTCCCCAATGTGTTTATATAATCATTAAAAAAAATGGCTGTTTAAGATGTCCTGATAGTTGCCCAATGATGCCTTCACATCAGGAGGGTTTTGAGCATGGAAGATCAAATCCTCCAACAGCAAAGTTTGACAAAGAGCTGTCCTGTAACACATTAAATAGTGAGCTTTAGAAGTGCTGGTATGCAGACGTTGTTACTTTTCGACAAAGATCGGCTAGCTGTTTGTTGCTGTTTCCAGTGTTTATGCTTCGCTAAGCTAACCACTTCCTGACTGTAGCTTCATATTGAAAGGACAAATATGAAGGTGGTATTCGTCTTCTCAACACAGAAGCAGCCGTCAGTCTCAGTGTTGGGGATGAAGCGGAGTAACATCATAACCATTGCCCTGAGCAGCCTGCCACCTCCCCGCCTCCTCCCCCGTGCTATATACAGCATGGACAGCAGTGTGCTGGACAGAGAGGACGTTCAGGTACAGTAAAGGTCACATCCTCCAGAATTTTTAAGCCTCATCATTTGATTAACCTCCAAAGTTTGCTTTTGTCAGATAGGCAATTTGATATCTTTACCATTTCTTTATTAATGCAAAAAGGAAACCTGAGCATGATGCAGTGTAGGAGAGAAACAGCAAAACATCCCATTTATGAGTCATGAATAATCCTGCATTGTCTTTCCACATTCCCTCTAAAACAGCGGCTTCAAGCACTAACCCCAACAGAGGAGGAACTTTGTCTGATTAAGGAGGCCAAGGCCCAGAACCCCCAGTCCCCTCTGGCCTCGGCCGAGCTCTGCCTCCTTACTTTGGGGGAAATCCCTCATCTGAGCACCAGGCTTCAGCTGTGGGCCTTCGCTCTGGACTATGACTCCTTAGAAAGGGTGAGTGAGAGTGGAGGTGAAAATGCGATGGAATGAGATGGAAAGTAGTTTTTGCACTTAGTATATATATATATATATATATATATATAAATCCATTCATAAAGCTAAAGTGATGCAAAAGTGATTCAGTCTACACTCTTTATGGGTAAACTGTATATTTGCAATTGGAATAAAACCAGCAAAAAAATGGTGGTGGTCTAGCTAGCATTAGCATTAGTATGACCACCATGGTACCACCTACAGACACCACATCATCGAAATCCAATTCACAGTGTTGCCTTCATCATTTCATTGACGGTGCAAAAACATCATGGCAATGACTTTTTTTTTTTATCACCAAAGATGTTGCCACCTAAAAATAACACACTGATTTGATGGCTCACTTAGTCTGTATGAATCATCACCCTGTTCTCTAACTGTGTCCCTCCTCTTAACAGGAAATTGCTGAACCTCTTTTCCATTTGAAGTTAGCCATGGAGCAGCTAGCAGCCAGCCAGACCTTTAGATGTATTTTGGCTACAGTGTTAGCAATTGGTAACTTTCTTAATGGATGTAAGGTGAGTGTGCTGGGCGTCTTTAAGCTATTGATCTTTTAATGAACTTTTGAATGATAGTGAGGCTTTTGTCTTTTCCCCACATACTCATAACAACTGTAAATATGCCCAGGCCCGTGGTTTTGAGTTGAGTTACCTGGGGAAGCTGTCCCATGTGAGGGATACACACTCTCGGCAGCCACTACTGCATCACGTCTGTGTGCTACTGCTGCAGCTCTACCCACAATCCTCTGACCTCTACTCTGACATCACTGCTGTTACTAAAGCTGGCAAGGTGTGTAGTTGTGTCTAACGTGTGTGTGTGTGTGTGTGTGTATTTGTCTCCTGAGTGTATTTGATATTCTGCATCACAGTCTGAGGCAGGATTATTGGGATATGGATAACAAAAAGAAGGTGAAATAAAGGTCACCACGGATTCCAACTCATTTTGAGCCCAGACAATGTCAAAACTTGGACCAAATACAATCCTATTTGAAAACAGCATTTTAATTTATTCAGAATTAATCTTTGTTCAAGAATAATATAGATATAAGTATCAAACCACTGTGAATCCACTTGTATCCACTCTACTCTTAGAGATCCAATTAATTATATAACATTAATTCTATATGTTTGTCTAAATGCACTTTTTTTTTCATCTTTATAGTGTGACTACTCCTTAGTCCAGTCAAACCTTGCCCAGTTAGAGGCCATGTGCAAAGCATCATGGGATCAGCTGAAGATTTTGGACAAGGCTGATGATAAGAGGAAAGGGGGAAAAGGGGAGAAGAGGAGAGGAGGAGTTGGGGGAGGAGAAGATGAAGCTTTGGCCCCGGATGGTTCGCTTCGTCGTAGGCTGCCAAAAATCCTGAAAGAGTACGAGGAGAGGCTGAAGGTCCTGAGAGCTGTTCATCGTCGGGTTATCAACAGGTATGCTAAACATCTATGTTTGTGTAAACATTTATGGAGCAGTAGTGTTTCCAAATTAGTTTTAATCATGTTGGCCTGCACCAGGCTGCCCTTGCTTTATTTTAGGTTTCATTGTTTTTAATGTCTCTTGAGCTGCCAGGTATTTCAAACAAACTTCTGTTTATGCTGCCAGGTATGTAAGAATGTTGAAAACAATGTTAAAAATTAGTCAAACAATGATATAAAGTGAAATACAACACACATTGTTATGTAATAATTCTGCAAAAGAAGATCCAGTCAGTCACATTTTGGCATGGTCAATATGTCTCCATCTCAAAAAAGGAAAAGGTTCCCTTGCACCTCATTATGGAAAGGAATAACAGTGCTTTGTATTTAATATTATATGCATATACTGCCCTCTGATGGACAACACTAAAAACCTCTTCACTTTGCTTTCTGCGTTGTTTTGATTTGTGATATGGAAAATTAATGTCACAATGGAAAATTATTCATCCAGTTATTAATTATTAAAGCTAAAAAAATGTCCTTTCAACATATTTTTCATTGAATTATGACACAGTAAATGCATACATCAAAGGAAAATACATATAACAAAGTGCATCGTATATCACTTTTATTTCTTTGTTTTATTTGTTTGTTTTTTTTCATGCGGGCATTTTAAATCTTCCATACAAACAGCAACAGAACTGCAAAAGCAAGCTTTTTGAAAGTTGGTAACATAAAAAATACATTCACATTTGCAGAATGTGTAGTATGAGCATAGAAAGGGAAATGCAAGAGATAGCAGTAGAAGTATTGTGAATTTTTATTAAATCTGTTACAATAAGTAATTTTAAAAAGGCTTCAAAAGCATCCATTATAAAATTGTCTGGTAAGGTTCAGCCCTTTGTCTTTCTTACTGTTGCTCTAATTAACAGTAAAAAATTGTTGACTTATGTTTTCCTCATCATTTTTTTCTCTTTAGATTCCACTCTTTCCTCCTATTCCTAGGCTACTCCCGAGCTATGGTGAGAGAAACCAAAGCTGAGGACTTCTGTAAAACCATAAGTAACTTTTCACTGGAGTACAGGGCCATACGGCAGGCTATCCTCTTGCAGAGAGAGCGGGAAAAACAGAAGACTGGAACTGAAAGCCCAGGCCCCAACACTCCTGCAGCAAGAAGGAAACATCAGCAAACTCCAATACAGGTAAATGAAGCCCAATTCTGGACGAAATTATGAAAACAAGCATTTACTTATCACTCAGATTTTGTTAATTTAGCTGCTATCTGTTGATTCACCAGGAAAGTGATGAAAACGACAGATTGGAGGAGGTGTTAAGAACACCTGAGTCCTCCTCAAGAACGGACGTCACCATGCCTCGAAACCGCCGGAGGACATCAGAGATCCAAGGTGATACACATATGCTTTTGCACAAACCCAATCTGCTTCTCTTGATTTTCCAATCTTTAAAACATGTTTAAACTAAACCTAAATTTGTTTACCTCTCAGGTCCATTCATGAGGAAAATGAAGTGGTGAGCCCTGCCGATATGTTTTGTCAAAAGTTTGTTCAGTCACTGGTGTATTCAAACAAAATTGTCTGTGATTGTTATGTTGTTATTTATGACATTTGTTGTTACGGTCAGCTTTTTACAGCATGATGTTGTTAGCAGGATGGAAACAGACAGGTGTAAATTTCACATGCCATTCAGTTTTTTTAATCATGTCTGAGTTTAAAAGTGAAGATGAATTAAAAATTGTTTTGATAAAATAAATGAAAATGATATGCATTTGTCTGTGTGCTCCAATGAATCACATGATCACAATAATAACCTAAAATAAAATATAATGTCTCAAGATATAAAAATAAATATATAAATAAACAAGGACATAAGCATTCCGCCAAAATCTGATGTGAAAACCTGAAAACTGTCGTCCTCTTCCTCGTTTGTATTATTGTTACATTGTATCACATTACGTCACATTACATTCTATTCTGAACTACATTCGGTTACAATGTTTCACTGTGTTCTATTGTAGCCTGTATTCTAGAATGCTAATAGAGATGTAACAGAGAGGGGCGGTCTGTGACGTCACGCCACTACGTTACAACGCATGCGCAGCGCGTTGACGTCTCGCTTTCAAACAGCTGCCAACTACAGCCTCTGTGTCATCTTATATCCACAGAATTATAGCTTCAACGTGTGAGTCTCGCGCTCAATGTGTTGCCAATGTTTGCGTTAACGTATTAGTAAGTCTTAACTCAAATAAATTCAGTTCAGTATTCCGGTGTCGTCACTCACGAGCCGGACTGGCAAAAGTATCTGCCAATCTGTGAAGGGTATATCCACACAGGGAGGTGTAAAACAGCCAATCAGAAACTGGGATGGGGCAGTGGGCGTGACCCTTGCGTTGTGTGTACGAGTCGACGCCATTTCGTGTCCACTGGTTTCAAGGTGATACAATCATCCTGCAGAGCCGTAAGCGGATATTTACCTACTCAAGTAAAAACAGCGTTGAATTTTACTCATTTTTAGTGTTAAGCTCGTGGTGAGTATTTTTAACCAAGAGATTTTTTCCCCTATTTTTTTTTTATTTTTTCCCTGACTCTGAGCCGTCTTTGGGACTTTTTTGTTTTTATTTTTAATGCATTTTTCCTGGCTGGTATTCCTGAGACTGTGTTGGCTTTAGTGGCGTACATTTTGTGATGGCAATATGAGCTGCGCAGAAACTAGTTTTAAGTAGCTTCCACAACAAGATTTTTGCTTTTGTTTTTCGAATAAGACATTTTAAAACCTCTATTTTTTTTCAGGGCTGCTGTGTTATCTCGTTGCTTATCTGATTGTGGTCATATTTTCGAGGAAAAGAAATATGGAAGATTGGTCCAGTCTTTTCTGGACAGTGTTCAAAACGGGTCGCCCTTTTTCTGGAAATATGTTTTTAAAAGGTTTTTTATCCTCGTCCTTTGTTTCACACCCACCTGTAACTTGATTTGCAGTCGTTGATATTGACTCATAAGACGTGTTTTTCCCCCCTATTTTCTTTTGGCAGTTTCGAGACAGTATATTTTCCGCAGCAGATCTCTCAGGAATGATGTAATTTTTCAGGCAATTTGTTTTTTTTTTTCCCCGAAATGAGAAGTAGGGGGTGTTTTTTAAGGAACAGTTTCTCAACAGTTGTCTTGATGTATCATGCAGTCAAGGGATTTCTGTGGCAGTGGTGCTACATAAATTGTGCATTTGGTAATTCTGATAAAAATATATATATATATATTTAAGTCCGTTTGCAGATTGAGAACCTCATTCATTCGGTCTCAGTTTACTCTGAGCTGTGGAGCTGCTTTGACCCAGGAAGGAAGCGTACAGCGGGGGCCTGTAGTGAGCTGTATGACCAGAGTTAGACCTCTTATTGCTCTGCTCTTGTTTTTTTATTTTTTTTTTCTTGTAGCTTCATGACTAATCAGTTGCTTTTATATATATATATATATATATATATATATATATATATATATATATCTGTGAGGAAAAAAATCAGCCATAAATGTTTATAGTAGATAGGCAGGGTAGACTTGCAGTTGAAGATGGCCCCAGAAACCACAAGTTCCAGGTTTTGCCCCCCCCCCCCCCCCCCCCCCCGACTGTACCCCACCCCCTTTGGCCCCAAGTGTGTCCTCTGGAATTGTCCTTGAGCAGGAAACCCTCCAGGCTCCAGGGGTGCTGTTCTGCAGCCGACCCTTTGGCCTCTGCATGGAGAGCAGGCAGGATGGAAAAAACAGGGGCCATAAATTCCCTCAGACTAGTGATGCTCAGAAATACTATTACATATATATACATATATTATTATACTACTATTAGACATGAATTTAGTTTCTAAAGAAAGACACTTTGTTCTATTACTTCTTGGTTGTATAACCAGTCAAAGTCAAGTCAAGTCAAACGTGGTTGTACCTGAGCACCTGTGCATTTGCCATAATTATTTAATGGATTATTAATTGCTGTTTATCAGAGTTACTCCTAATTATACTATTTTGAGGTTGTTACCCTTATAGCAATTCTCCTTAGTGTCAGTCCTGGGAGTCAGTGCCATGTACATGTGCTTACTGCCACCTTTACTGGGTTTATTTTTGACATAAAATTGACATTTTATACATCACTGTTTGGAGAAAGTGTAGCATTAAAGTGAAATCAAAGCAGTGCCAGAATAGTTATGATTAAGAGTAAGTATGATAAACACAAATCAATCGTTCATTAAATAATTAGGATAAATGTGTTGGTGCTCTTTTACACCCAAATTTATCGCTGCTGCTGTTTTACCAGACACATCTATGGAAGTTTAAATCTTCTAGAAGCCTGTCAGCCAAGACTTTCAAAAAACTTTTTATGTAAACTCTTGAATTCTTAATATAGTTAGATTGTATTAAAATATTAATATAATGGCTCAACCCTAAAATATTAGGCTAACATATATAAGAAGCTTTTATTACTGTAGTGCAATGTTAGGAAACGCTTGAAGCCTTACATTTCTTTTTTGTTTCATTATGAATCAATAGTTCTTTGTAAACAATCAATTCTGTCGATAAAGTAAAAAAAAAAAAGTTCCCATTCAGTCCATAATGACATAACTGAGGAAGACTGGTAGAAACTAGTTTTAAATTAAATAAAGACTGAAGTCACTGAGGAAGTCGAGCCAACAGAATTTGATTTGTTGTTTTTTTTTTTTTGCTTTGCCCTCCCAGTCCCCCCACCACCACACCCCTACACCCCTCTTTGTTTGTTGTAATAACAGTTCTAGTTCATTTTTCAAAGGGCTTCTTCTCTAATATTACTTTTTTGTTTCCCCTGTTTAGTTTTTGAAGCCACTTTTTTGAACAGCAGCAAATCGTAAGTTGGTCTTAACCTTTTTTTTTTTTTTTTTTTTTTTTGTTTATTTTTAACCACAACTTTTGCATCTTTTTTTTTTTTTTTTTTTTTTTTTTTTTTTTTTTTAATATTCCAGTTTTGTCTTCACCCCCATGTGATTTAGCTTATTTCCCCTCTCCCCCCCTCCCTTTTTGGATTTCCTAGAACAAGTAGCATGTAGTGTTTTTTGTTTTTTGTTTTTTGTTGTTTTTTTATTGTGCTGTGATAGAAAAATTAAATACTTGATTCTTAAACTGGTTGATTCTAATGGCCTCTTAAATGATCTTCCCACAATATCCCAATTTATGATAATCAAAGGCATCATGTCCAGTGTTGATTATGAGAGGCCAGTAGCTAATTGCAGTCAGTCCTGGGATTAAGGACTGACACTGACAAAGGCAAAAAAAAGTTCCGATTTTTGCTGCCTTTGCTTTGTAATGTTTTTTGTTTTGTTGTTTTTTTTCTTTTTGTGAGTGTGCATGTCATTTGATGGAGTCAAATCTGATTTGTTACCCACACAAACACAAAGTTACCTTGTTTTTAGAGGCGTTGCTCTTAACAGTAACACTGATGTCACCATTATTACCCCCTATGATTAGTTTGTGCCTATGCATGCCAACACTAAACACTCATTCATTACTAACTGATTCAGCAATCCCTAATATGAAATGATGAAAAGCAATAGGATTTTTTTTGGTATACTGTTATCAAATCTATCAGATTTATCAAGTATTTTTATTACTAACATCACACAGTCATGAGTAAACTATCAGGTTAACTCCCCTTGACCATTTCTGCTATAAACACCCCCCCCCCACAAAAACTACACACGCCTGCATATAGGTGGCACATCCGTACCTGCTGCAAAGCTGCTTTTCATGTCATTTTGGCTCGTCTGTCTTCAAGCATGATTCCTAAGAAATGCAGTTGCAGTGTCACAGTTGAAGCACAAACATTAAACCAACACTCTCTCACACCACTGAATTAAAAAAAAAAAAAAACCCACAAGCCAGAACGGGACTGAAGGTGTACCAGTAACAGCTGGCTGTCATAACAATAAGGCCCAGATAGGAAATGTTAACACCAGGTATGAGCTACTGTAAGTGGACACTCTAGATAAGGCTGGCTGCAGTAAAAACAACCCTTAAAGTGACCGTGTTACATTTTTGATATACAAGGAGTGTGCAAAATACCAGGAGGACTTTGCAATATAATATGACCGAATTTAATAGTCCTGTGATATATGTTACCTTTGTGAAGCTCAGGTTTTTGTTGAGATTATTAAATGCTGATTCAAACTGATGCGTTCCATGCAACTTCTAACTGGACACTGAACTTTATTCTTTAGTTCCTTTTTTTAATTGTGATTTACAGATACTGTACTTAACACAAACACCAAATCCTATTACGCCAAATCATATTATGTGGCATGGAGTAAAGTCTCCGAAATTTGATAGAATGTACCAAACATTGGAGAATTAAACTGGCAAAACAGGACCAGTGTTTATAAGTTAAAGTAAAAAAGGGATAATGATCATCATGTTGAATCAACACCTCTAACAGAAAACGTATGGGCTTCACTGTCTACAACACAATTATATTGTAAGATGTTCCTGTTATTTTGTCCACCCTGTTTGCAAATATTTACCCATCTCTTCAAATAAAGACTTTCTCTTTTTTCTGTTACTGTCCTTCAACAGCAGAGCCTGATTAGTTGTGTTCAGTTCCTGTCATGACAATCACACAGAGGGCTTGTGTATAAACCCTGGATATTCCTACTTGAACCCTCAACATGCCACAAAGAATTAGAAACATTTGCTAAGCGCTCGTGTGATAGTCCCCCTCCTGAACACACCCGTTATTGTAGACAGCCTGTCAGCTTGCCAGGCAATAGAAACATCCCGGCCAAATCATGTAGTGGAGAGCAGAGCTTTAAGCTTTGGCCAGACAGCCTGCTGCAAACCATGTAATCCCCTGCTGGTAGCTACTGGCCAGAGAGGGAGAGGCTTGCACTGCTGCTGGGTTACAGTTTAGCCCAGCTGGCAGCAGCGTTGTGTTTTGGCAGGTGAAATACGGCTTTGCATTGGCGGAAGGGTTTGATTATAAGATGAATGGCTCCCAGAATTGAGAGGTAATTAGCGAAAAAACAAGACGGGCACACGAAAGGTCAATGAAAAGGCCCATTGTTGGCTCATAATGGGGTTTATGTGTTATGATGCGGAGAGAAAATCCCCACAAAATTTGCAAAGTAAGAAAGTAAAGGCTGTATTCATCTACAGGGGAGCGGACAAAATAAAAGAAACACCTTATAATATGACCCTGGAGTAATTGTTTCATTACTGAGGCTGTAAAACGTTTAGCTTTTCTATGTCATAATTTGTAGTTTTATTAAAGCAAATATCCAATAAGTGTCTTCCGGTCAGTGTTGGTGAGGGTGTATTCTTGTGATGGCTGTTATTCACATGCTAGTGTATAGTAGTATCAACCCCCCCCCCCCCACCCACCCACCCGCAATGTTACATAACTGTGCAGTGTCTGCAACTAATGACAATCTGGACTCTTTGTACTTACAGTATAGTAAAGCTGACATACTTTACTCTGCTAATTGTGTGACACGCTAATGTGACCAGCTTGTGTGTTTGGGACTTATAACAACTGACGCCTGAAAGGTCGGCGCATTAGTCGCAGATGCCCTAAATTTATGTAGAACAGCAAGGAGAGAAGTCTGGAAAGTCCTCATTACAATTTGAGAAACACAAAACTGTACTAAAAGGAACAAGATCCTGAACAAGATCTGTATTGATTGATCAAAAACATTCGTGTCACAGTCATAAAGACAAAAAAATGCAGATTCCAATATGTGTGTCCCCATTTTTTTTGTCTCCATGCAATACACCCTCATCAGCACTGATTGAAAGACACTTAATGGGGTCAACATCAAAAGCAAACCGTTGCACACCAGGAGACTCATGAACTATTGAAAGATACTGATACATGTCTATCATGTTAGGTAAACCAACCAATATTTACCCCAAAAACAACAGTTCTGGCAAAACGCACAGTTTCATTAAAAACTAAACATTATAAGCTTCAGCAAAGCAGTCTTTAGAGCTGCAATGATTAGTCAAATGACAGAAAATTAATCGGCAACTATTTTTAATAATTGGGTTGACTCATTTTTTCAAGAAAAAATGCTAAATACTCTGGTTCCATCCGCTTAAATGTGAATATTTCCTGGTTTCTTTAGTCCTCTATGATAGGAAACTGTATATGTTTGGGTTGTTGACTGTTGGTCAGGACAAAACAAGACCTTTTAGGTTGCATCTGGGACTTTGGGAAACTAATTTTTTACTATTTTCTGACATTTTGTAAATTAAACAACTAATTAATTAATTGAGAAAATAACCAACAGAATAATCAATATGAAAATAATGAAAATAATCACTAGTTGCAGCCCTAGTGGTGTTAACTGCGGGGATATTGCAAGGTGTTTCGCATTGTCTTCCCCTTCTGTGGTGACACTGAAGTTTTTGCAATTGCTTATAAGTGAATGATTAGGACAGTATGAGGTCTATTAAAAGCAGTTTTCTCACTTAAATGCAATATTTTGTTTTGTCATAACACACATTTATCCCACAGGTTTTTGTTTTTTTTTCCTTAAATGAACGTCTCCATTTTTTAAAACATTTTACCTACTCTACCACCTCCTGACCAGAACCTCCCCCCCTATTTTTAAGCATTTCTTGGATTTCTTTCCACTAAATCTAAGAAAAAAAAAAAAAACTTTATGGAGGTGTAGTAGAAGTCTCCCCAAAGTCACTGACTCCATCTCTCGTAGTTCCTCGACGACCCTCTTCTCTCCAACAGACTCAGACAGACAGGCAGGCCTCCACCGACCAGAGTACAGACACAATGGAGTGAGTGCTGGCTGCTTCATGACCACGATCACACTATCTGTCTATTCTGCTCTCTGATACCTGCAGTACTTTTTTAGATGCCCCTGTCTCCCTTTGCATAGTGGATGAAAGTGCAAACACACATTTAGTAAGTGAGTGAGTGAGTGTGTGCGTGTGTGTAGAATATGCAGAACTACCCCTCTTGACTTGAATCCACATTCATTGTAGAAGTTAAAAAGGTAGAAAGTCACACCTTGAGTTGTGCATATCAATCACTACAACAGCATTTTTTTTTATAAGGATGAGTGCATGTGGTTGTCCTGTTTTAATGTAAGTAAATGAGTGTGTGAGGTGTGTTTTCACACTTTGATTTGACCTGTTATTAGTGCTGAAATGATTAGTTAACGAACTGATACATTGATTACTTATTTAAGTAAAAATGCCAAACATTTGCTGGTTCCAACTTCTAAAATATGAGGATTTTTTGCTTTTTTTCTGTTTTATATGATTGTAAATTGAATATATTTGGGTTTTGGACTGTTGGTCTGACAAAACAAGCAATCTGAGGACTTTGGCTCTTCAAAATTACGATCGGCATTCACTGACATACAGTATATACACTAGATGATAAACCAAAAATGAATGTGGAGATTAACCATTAGCACTTGCACCTACTTTAAGCCCATTTTTTTTGCTAAATGTTGCTAAAAGTTCAATGTAATGATGTTGAAAACCCATACTACTGTACACTATGAACTCTCACATTCATATGAGCATCAGTTGAACCACAACTTTGGCAATTGAACAAGGTTATCAGGTTGACCATGTTGCAGAAATAGTCTGCAAATCAGAGAAAGTTTCAAAGCACACGAGAAGTCCTCATCTCTTCGTCTTCTTTTCTTCTCCCCTCCCATACTCTCCCCTCCACACGAACCTCTCTCCCTCCCCGTCCAGTTGGTCGTCGTCGTCGTCCACCACCTCCAGCCTGATGGCCAGCAACGTGACCAACAAGACCGACCCGCGCTCCCTCAACTCCCGCGTCTTCATCGGCAACCTCAACACCCTGCTGGTCACCAAGGCCGACGTGGAGGCCATCTTCTCCAAGTACGGCAAGATCGTCGGTTGCTCCGTCCACAAGGGCTACGCCTTCGTCCAGTTCTCCAATGAGAGGAACGCCCGGGCGGCCGTGTCCGGCGAGGACGGACGCATGATCGTGGGACAGGTGTTAGGTGAGGTGGAGGGAGGGTGGGTGATGGAACTGAAGAGTTGGGGAGTCAAGTACTGGTTGTCGGTATTGGACTCCTACACATAACCTCCCTTTTCTCTTAAACTATTCCTTTGAGTAAAGATGTACATTTTCTGGCCTGTGTGGTGCTGCAAGCAGATTAAAATAAATATGTTAATTACTGACAAATGCCACCATGGTCGGGGTAAAACCTGTGTTAGCCTTCCACGATAACATACAATCAGGTGGAGGGGAAGGAGTGATAAAATGTGTGAACTGAAATTTAACACATTCTGTTCATAGCGCAATTTCATGACCCGTCCTCCCACTCCTGACAACTCTAAAATCCATCCTTCCTCTACTCTGTGTTTTTTTTTCCACCCTCAGACATCAACCTAGCGGGTGAGCCGAAGCCTCACAGATCAAAGACAGTGAAGCGTTCTGCAGGAGACATGTACAGGTGTGCGCAACGCTGCTCAAGCTCACGACGAATATTTTTTTATTTCAATAATTCAGCATCCAGACAGGTTTTGAAACACAGTCAAACAGTGATACGTCATGTAGACAAGTGTGTTTTGCTATAGTTAATCTTTCTCCACCATCTCCCGCTCTCTCAGCAGTTCCTCTTTTGATTTGGACTACGACTTTCAAAGAGATTACTATGATAGGTAAGCTGTCTATTCTCTTCGTTTTTCAAAATGTTTTTTTTTAAATCAACAAATCTCTTGTCTTTTGTTGTGATTTTTATGGTTCATTTATACATTTTCTTCATTTTTACATCTGCGAAAGGCTTTTTTTTAGTGGTAAGAAAAGGGAAAAGAAAAACAAGCTACTATTAATGTTTTATTATCTCAGTGTTAGTGAGAGCTCTGTGAATTAGCATTTATGTTAAAATAAACAATAAAAATGCAAAAAGTGAAAAAAATGCTGCCTGAATATCATTGTAAAAGTTAATATTATGTGACGCTACAAGAGTACTACTCACATTTCTCTTGGCACTTTTTATCACTTTGGTACTCTCAGGATGTACTCTTACCAGTCCCGGGTGCCTCCTCCCCCTCCACCCCTGTCCCGCGCTGTCATCCCCTCAAAGCGTCCGAGGGTCAGCCTGAGCGGAGGAGGGAGCCGACGAACCAAAACCAGCTTCTCCTCCTCCTCCAAGAGCAGCCAGAGGACTTCCCGTACGAGTAGGTCCCAAAGGGTCACGTACGAATACCGTGTGTCCCGATCGCACCTACTGAATACTCTCTCAGAGTCTTCTATTCCTCTCCTCACAGTGAAGGTAGATGATCTGCAGACCATCAAGAGAGAGCTCACTCAGATCAAACACAAGGTCGACTACCTGCTGGAGAGCCTAGAGCGCATGGAGAAGGACCACGGGAAGAAGTCAGGTGAGCCCAAATGAAACGATTGTCGTTAAATTATTGGTGTTGAATTAAAGACTCTGATGTTTCATTCAGTGCAGAAATTAGTTAAAATCTGCCAAAATCATTGCTAATCAGCTTCACAGTTACTTTAGGGAGTTTCCTTGCCTTATGAATGCAGAGTGATTGAGTGAAATGGCCTGTTACATGACATTTGACAGCTGTAAAGCCTATAATATGACCCTAGTAAAAAGTACAATCTTATGTGTGATTGCTACCAAAGGAAACCAAATCTATCACTACAGAAGGATCCTATTTTTGAAAATCTCACCATATTCTCGTCCTCTAAATGACAAAATGTTCTCTGTGACTCATGCAGCACTAGCATGAGTCATGAGAGAGGCATATGCAAAATTCAAATATATGAATTTCATCCAGTCATATAAAACCTCCATGTTTTATAAGCTAACTAGCAGTAGCAGCAGTTTAGGTAGCTCAGAGGTGTGTATATTTCAGCTTACAGCAACATCATCAGAAGTTTTCTCTACTGCCAAATTCCCAAACATCTGTTCAGGATGAAAACAAACTTTCTCCTCCTTTACCT
This sequence comes from Thunnus albacares, assembly GCF_914725855.1. Lineage (NCBI taxonomy): Eukaryota > Metazoa > Chordata > Actinopteri > Scombriformes > Scombridae > Thunnus > Thunnus albacares. Next base: position 9,592,463 of record NC_058127.1, on the reverse strand, counting down.
CCTCTATAAGTTGGGGTAATGGAAGATGGTGACGAGTGTCCATCTTGCAGTCCCTGGCCCTTTCTACTTCTGAACTCACCCACCTCTCTTTCTCTTTTTCACCATCTACTCAGAGATGAAGAGCTCCAAACCGGAGCCAGGTGAGGTGTCCCCCCTCCACTCATCCACCTCCAGCAAGAAGGACGACAGCCTGAAACGGGACAGAGAGAGGGAGAGCCAGGAGCTGAACGACTCCGAGGAGGAGGGAGATCTCCTGGAGGACGAAGACGAGGTGAGGAGCGGGAACTACAGAGTGACTTTTGAGCAAGTGAGAAGCATCTCTGTTATGGTGTGGGTTTGACAGTAGTGTTTCGTCTTCGTTGTAAAAAGGTTTTTAACTAATATGTGATAAATAAAGCGATATCCGTCCACTTTTCCTTCCTCGCAGATGAAAAGCAGAGGGAGAGACGAGGATGAGGAGGAGGACGGCGAGCAGGAGGAAGGGGAGGACGACGGCGATAGTGCCAACGGAGACGAGTCCTAAACACTACGCAGGCAGACAGACACACACATACACATGCACAAAACGATGTGTGTGATTGTATCTCCACTCCAGACGTGTACAACAGTGGTCATGTGCTCATATCTGCTGAACTGACTGGACGTTTCTATAAAATGTATTGTAGATAGATCTCACACACACATTCTCAAAAGCATAAATATGTCAATTTTCTTTCTCCAGTTGTCTTTTATGTTGCTCATTTGACTTTATCTACTTTTTTTTTTTTCAGATGTTTTTTATTTGAGCATTTTATAGATATTTTCTGGTATCGGATAAATGCAAACTGATGTGTTACATTCAGACAAAATACACGTTGAGTTGACAAATGTTACATATTGTATATTTGAACTAAGGGCTGTGAGCCACTCATGTCTAAAAAAACTGAAAGAAAGTAAGCTAAGCCCTTATTGGTTCTTTAGATGAATGTGTTGACTTGATGCCAAAAAAATGAACAAATTACTTTTTACTACTAAATTAACAGATTATCACCTGTTACTGACATCGAAACAAAACTGGAATAAAAAGGATGCTCAGGTGCAACAGTTTGAATTTAGAGTCAGTCTTGCGGGAGAATACCAGACATGGTATCACAACCCAGATGTGAAGGAATTTAAAGATGAATATTTAAAAAAAAAAAAAATGATCCAGCTGCTGCACAGCTGCCTCTTTACCAGCAGGTGGCAGCGTATCCTCACAACTGGCCCACACAAAAGCCCACAGGGACTCATTTCTGTTGTTCACAGAAAACCTTCACCTTATGCTTGTCAGACAACAACACGCGTGTACAAAACCTCATGTCGAACTGCACAAACGCTCAAACAAAGAACTCACCGTTTTGAAAATAGTTTTGTTCGTCGCCGAGGTGTGGCGACCTTAACTGACCTTGACTTGTGTAATGCGGTGTTCGTCTGTTTCTGTTGATGTTATGTTTGTCATTCAGCTGCACTGGTGAAAGTGAATAAACATGTTTTCCAAGTTGGACCCTGTTTGAGCTTTTGGTACCATCCACATGTTCAGGATCATTGTGAGGCTCTGTGTGTGTGTGTGACGTGGTGAAGGTGGAGGTTTATAAAAGGTGAAAGAGAAATTATGGGTTGTGCAAGAGAGCGAGAATGTGATTAAAATATATGTTGCGTGGGTGGATGTTTTAAGTGCGGAGCGGACAGGTTGAGGCTGGAGCGAACTTGAAGCGTTTTATTACCTCGTGGAAAAATCTTACAAGGGTCGGTATTTTCTCACATACCTTTAGATCCAGCCATGCATGTATAGTTTTGCCTTTATCTGCCTATGATTTGAGATATTTGTCTAGTAAAACCAAAATTATCTGCATGGCAAGATACCACTAGAAGTAAGTGAGAAAATATGGATTTTTTTAATAATTTGGGTGAACTAAAACTCTTTTCTCAATTGTAAACTTTGTAAACCTTTCGATTCAGTCTACAGAGCAGACATTAGAAGGCAGAATGGAAATAAATCTTGTAGCGAACAAGCTTGTTTGTCCACAATTTCATTACTAATGACCAAACAAACATCAGCTTCCTTATTAATATACATTATCCTGCCGGGAGTCTGCCGAGGCCTCGGAGCTGAGTAATGAATGCGAGAACAGACAGCCAGCAGGAATGAAGAGGAATGCGAAGAGGAAAAGAGGGATAACTAATCAATAAGCAGCAGTGTTCCACGGTGAACTGTGATTAACGAGGGAGCGACAGACAGACAGACAGAGGGGGTATGTTGAAAAAGGGTGGATGGAGAGAGGATGGATGGATGAACAGACCACAGAAGAGTGGAGACAGATGGAAGAGTAGCTGACAGATGGAGAGATGACAGGACGAGCGGAAAAGATTTTGCGCTGGGGGGTGGCGGTGAAGAATGTGGAAATGGTGTTAACAGTTAATGTGAGTGATTGCAGAGCAGTACCTTTTGTTAAAACGTCGCCTAAGCACTGGTGGCTCTTCTTTGTTTCCTTGGAGAGAGAATATTTTATCATTTGTCGCCTTACAAAACAGAAAAATACGGTATGTCTGCATTTTGAAGCTGTCAGAGCTTTATTTACATTTGTCTTTATCATATTGGATGCGCAGCGTTATCCATGCTTTCAAGAAACTATATGAAGAGGCTGACATTTTCATGATCAAACGGCCGGATTATATCATCGAGTCGAATTCCACAACAAGCCTGAAACACAGCCGCTTCTTTTTTCTTTGTAATGAATGACAGCATTTTCAAGGAAGCTGTAAAACTCTCTGCAGCAGCTGGGACAATGAGTCGCTTGTTTTCATGCTGTGCACTTATCACTAAAGTACGTTTTTATGCAAAACCCTTTGCTCACATATTTGCGCAATACATTACATGCACAGGCGTGATGATGTCCCCTCTTCAGATCAATTTTGTTTTAAAATGAAAGTGTGAATCCTCATGACTTCATGGGACGCTAGTTAAGATAGAAAAAGCTTGTAGTCAGAAGATCATTGAATTGAACTATAGAGAAACATATAGAAAATGAATGTTTAACTAACAGAGCATTCATTCACATCTTATATGTTATACCATATAATGCAAATGTGTGTATGACTGTGGCTAAATAAACATTAATGAAATGAAAGTGAGAACAGTGCAGTAGGAGGTTAATGTATTGCAGTGGTGTGATCACAGCTACATGGGGAACATTTACCGAGTCCAGACTAATCGATGGTGCAGCCACTCAGGGGAGCTTCACGATGAGCATACTTTCCCTCTCTTTCTAGGCTTTCTCACACATGTAGACACACATATATATGCTCGCTGGCCACTTTATTAGGTAAGTTTTTGCTGACATGGTCAGAAAAGTGATAATTCTACTTTATGTTTACTATTGAGGTCGTAGTGGTGGTGGTGTTTTACTTGACTTCATTATAATGAAAGGTGTTCCTAATATTTGGTCTACTATTTATATACATAAAGGGGTAAAATATTAGAAACAGGAAGAGCACATTAATAACACATTAATAAGAGCTGCTTTCCTTTTAGGTTTGCCAGCTGAGCTCTCATGTGTGCATGCCGGCACAAGCAAATGTAGCCATTAAATCATGTTATTAGTCACACTTGTGTAACTAATAACATTACTGATGACTCTGCTAATAGTTATAGGATAGCAAAGGTGTTGTTAGTTACACCTACCCCTGCTATGACAAGTCAAAATGTCCACCACGAGAAAGGTTTGTAATTGCTCAAAATACTGTATGAATCATACAATATAAAACAAAAACAACAAGGATGATATGGAAGATAAACAAGGTGTAGTTTTGGCATTAAAGTAACTCAGTGGAAAGTAAATGTTGTGATTTTCACATTTACTGATAACGCTAACATCTCGGGTTCAGTGTCTAATCTGTAAAGACATTTTCTGTTGGGAGTCTTAATTTGGCAAAACACATCCAAAAAAAGCTGTGACCATGTAACATTGGCACATTATCACCTTGAAAAGTTGTTATGGGGAACTTTTTAGCAAACACCTTCCTATTTACACATCCAGCAGATACAGAGCAACATTGTTATTCATTTGGACTCATGTTTCTGGCCAGCCAATGAATATAAGTCTGATTTTCACTCTCCTATTAGCTCTGTTTTGGTCGCCAACAGTATTTAGCTTTTTAGCAGCTAAATGCTCCACTATGTTCGCTAGCTAGTTGCTAACCCTGTCTGTCTGTCAAGCCTTAACTTAATTGTAAGTATTGATTTGATGAATTTACAGGTGGAATAATGTTTAGATGGTAAAAAAGCTTTTAGCTTTGAGTGATCTAGGTTAAATAGACTATATTTCAATGTCAAACATGTCAAATATAATCATCAAAGTGCTGTTGAAATAACAGCTAAACCTCTACAAAACCCTCACTTTTCATCTCATTTTATCCCAAACCTAGATAACTATACATCAAGTCCAAAGATGTTCAAATCAGTATTTACTGGGAACTTTTGCATGTGATAACCAGTTGAAAATCTCCAACTTCTTTTGCAATATAATGCTACTTTGCCGTCCTAATACTTCACATAATACTGCTGTGGTGGAGGAAAATAACATAACTTGACGTTATCCATATCCACGATCTACATTCAGTTTGTGCTCTGTTCACAAATCCCTTTAGTGTAACATCAGTTCATGAAATCTGCTTATAGACTCACGTTATAATGAAGGGAACAGTCCACCAGAAACACATGGATGATTTTGACATCAGTGTTCTCGTCACTAGTCCAGTGGGAAAATATCTCTAAAAGTTAAAGTTGGTCTTTAACCATCAAAACATTGAAATAATAATAATTATAATTTAACAGGAACCAAATGATGCAGAATTGCAGGTAGGTGAAGACTGATGTGAAGGAGGAGGGAAGATTAAAGCGACACAATAATCTAAGCCACAGAGAGGTCACGGGCTGAGACAGAGACAGAGGAAGAGAAAGTGAGGGATGAGGAGGGTGTGAAAGAGAAGAGGAGGTGAGAGATGAAAGCGACGAGTCTTACAGGGCTACAGAGAGGTCGAGAGGAGGGAGGGGGGGGAGAGGTGAGGATGGAGAGATGGAGGGATGGAGCTGTAAGCCTCCAGGGTGATTTATCAGTGTCACTGGGAGGTCTTTGTGTGAATGTGTGTGTATGTGTGTCTGTGTGTGTGAGAGAGAGAGAGAGAAAGAGAGAGAGAGAGAGACAGAGCATGAAACGAAAACACGATGAAAGAGAGCCATAAAAGTGGATGGGCTTATGTGTGTGTGTGTGTGTGAGATTCTACGAGTGAGTTCATGTTTGTGTGAGAGATAGAGTTAGGGAAACACAGAATGAAATATGATAAACATCAAGAGAGAAATGTTTGCTGCCTGAGGATGTATTTCATTTTGATTTCAAACAAAACAGCCAACTGTTCTGTGTGTGTGGATGCCTGCATGTGTGTAAAAGAAGCAACAATAGCTGGAAGGAAATTTGTACCTGTCATATGTCAATTTACACCTCCATATCCCTGTTCACCAACTTTAGTAATTACTGATGAACTATCTGTCCTATTAAGATTTGGAGATGCGTGTATTTGCAGTATTTCAAACAAAGAAAAACACACCCACATAGTGACCTGCTTCTCTCTGTATCTTTGTCTCTCTCTCAAGTCTACACTGGATATCGATTCATATTGATCCCTAGGCAGTTTGCATGGAGCGTTTTTCATTTTTACCAGTAAAAACACCAACATGGATGCAGTGACTTGTTTGTTTTTCACCTATATGTGGCACTTACTTTACTTCTGGTCCATTCACATGGCTTTACCCACCACTACCAGTGAGGGAGAATTGACATGTTACAGCAACATAAGAGTCAGGCCAAGAGGCAAGAAAACAGAGGAAGAGCTTAAGAGAAATAACATTAAAGGATTAAGGATTTGGGCAAATATATATGTACAGTATGTGTAGAAATAGTGTGCAGCAGGTACAGTCACTTGTTAGAGCTCTATTAATGTAAAAAGCAAAACAGGAAGCCATGGTGCATCAACAGCACATAATAGAAGTATGAATAATAAATATAGTACACATACAAATATATGGAAGTATATAGGCTAGTGTCACACATGCTATGTGCTGCATATCTAATGTAGGTTACTACAGTATCACATTATACAATAATATAAAATGTATGTGTTGAAAACACTGATATAGTACAGTATTGTTATAAAGTGCATGTTTAAATGTGCGACTGTTACAAACAATGGTTGGTCCAGAGATGTTGATTTGCAAAAGTTGAACATTTTCAGCATCCTTCAGTAATTTGAAATAAAGACAAGTTGAGAAAGATACGCGCTCCCTCCAAAATTTGTGATTGGACGGCTCTAGAAACTGTTAAATTCCATTTTCACAAAGTGCGGTTTTAATTAGCCCTACTAATATAATTTAGAAACAGGAGTCATTTTCTGTATATGTTTATATGTATTTAGACCCCCCTCTCTGTTTAGGCTAGTTGGTTCCTTCCAACTGAAGCTCATATATTTGCTCGGCCACGGCTGTGGAAGTCGTGTAGAATCGTTGTTAACCGCAGTGTGAGGTATAAATAACCAATCTCAACTCACGCCGAAAACACTTTGACTTTATTTGAATGAATTTATAAATTATTCTTCAGAATTTCAAGAGTTAAATAGTGTAAGTGAAAACAGAACGTTTTCTAGTAGCTACAAGTTTGTAAGCTTTCTTTACTTAACGTTAAATAATCAGCAGTGCTGGCTAGCACCTGAGTTTAAAACCTTTTCACTAACATTTTCTTGTTCAATACTGATATTAAATGCAATATTGGACAATAAATATTAATAATTAAAGTGTTAATGGTTAAAGTATAATTCAATTATATTTGTAGAAAGTTACTGATAGGATGAAAACAAATAGAAGCTGAAGTGGATGATTACTGGTAACAACTTGGTGTGAACATTAACGTATGCATTGTGAAACTGTGCCCTCTCAAAAAAAAAACTGCATGATGCCTCTGGCTGTATTTATCATTTGTTTCTAGCAAGTCTGTTTCTTCCACAAAGATTGATTTTGTATCTTTATGGAAGGTTTCTATTAGATAAACAAAATTTGCAAACTGTAGGCTGCTTCCTGGCAGCTTACTGGCCAGTTGGCTTGCTAACTTCTCTGCTAAAGTGTTGTTCTTCCCATTGCTAGTTTGTTTTATCGCAACCTAGATAACCAGCCAAGTTGGACAAATTGTGGCCAAGTGTCGGCCCAGTCAGCTGTGTCGATACACCAGAAGACTAAATGGGACATTTGGCTTTGTGTTGTTGTTGCAAACTTGAAATTGAGCATCTGAGGCTAGCACTTGAGCTAGCTTTATGACAGTGTTCGTCTATGGAAGTTTATTTGGGCCACAGTGATGCGGTCAGTCAATTTTATTAATGATAAATCTCATTTAGTCAATCATCAGTCTATAAAATGTGATAAAATAAAAAATAAATGTATAAAAATTAAAATCACAGGTGATGCCTTTAAATGATTTGTTTTATCTAACCAAATAATCAACAAATATTGTTTGTGGAGGCTGAATACACAAAAAATTACCAATCACTTTCAAAGCATTTAACACAAATGAAAAAAAAAAAGTTCCTCTGTTTTGATTCAGCTTGTTGTGGCTGCACTTAGCCTTACAAAGAAAAGCCCAACTGTACCAGTGTTTGTGTATGTGTGTGAGTGTGTGTCTTGAACATTATTGTGCAGTGGTTGCCCTGTGACTAGCCCCATAGCTGGTGTGAATATAAATGAGAGAGAAAGAGGGTTTCCACTGAACACAAAGGGGAAAGAGGAGAAGAAGAGGAGGAGGACGAGAGGAGGAATTGTTGCTTTAGGCAGTTTTGCGTCCTGCCTCCTTTTCTCCCTTTGGCCATGTTCAGCAAAGGGAGGGAAAGTTGGATTATCTTTCTCTCTCTCTCTCTTTCTCACTATGTCCCTCTCTCTCTTTTCCTTTATCTTTTTTAATCTGTTTGTGTGGTTTTCATGCTCTCGCCCTCCCTCCCTCCCTCCATCTCTTCATCTCTTTCCTTCCCGCTTTCTGTCTCCACCTTCATTCCTTTCACTTAGTTCATTTCAGTTGTCCTTCAGCATATTTTTTGCAAATTTGAAACATCTTCTCCCCTCACCTCACATCTTTTTCTGCTCTCTCCTCTTCCTCCTTTTCTCTCTATCCATGTCTCATAGCATTTTCTAGACCTCTTTCCATTTTGCTCTTTCCCTCTCAAGTCTTTCTTTACCCATTAAACACTATCGTTGACTTTTCCCTCCTTCCATCCCTCTCTCTCCACAGCGATTGTTGACTGATCCAACTGTACTCTGAGATTAGAGCCAACCCCACGGCTGTTATCAGCCCTCAGCATCCCTGTTTCTCGCAGATAATCTGCTTGTGTTCACGAACACAAAAATCTGCCAATACATCTGTTTTCTGTCGTAATACATTTATACACCGCACTGATGCTGCTGCTGGTGGTAGCTGAGAACACTATGCAGAAGATACCACTGTAGTGATATCAGTGGTTGCACGATGCACATCTTTTACTGATTACAGGTAGAAATACCACAATGTAAAAATACTATATACTGCATTCAAAAATGTACTCAAGGAAAAGTTTAGTCAACCATAACCAAAGTATCAGAGCTGCTCCTTTTCAAAGCTGTATACAATTATATATATGTTTTAATGTTGTGTTATTATTACTGATTACTACATGTAAGCATCATTTTAATGTAGGATAATAATGTAGGGTAATAATAGGTGTTTTGCATGCACAGTCTTAATCTGCATAGTAATTATTTGCTATAGTTGTCAAATGTAGTAGTGGAGTACAATGTACAACATTTCCTTACAAAATGTAGTGAAGTTAAAGCATAAAATACTGTGAAAATACCTCAGAATTGTACTTAGCACTTGAGTAAATGTGCTTAGTTAATTTCCAAGCCTGATTTAATGATGTAAATAAGATGTTTTGCACTGGACAATGTTTACTACATGCATGCAGCGTGTAACAGTGTATTTCTTTTGTAAATTTACTCTGCATTCACAGTCCAAATTCCACTCTGGAAATTATGTTTCTGTAGATTTATACAATACTAATTAGCAACAGCAATAGTCGTAATAGATTAGATAGATAGAGCAGGTCAAAAGACTTTCTTTATCTAGACTTTGACGTTAAAGCCGGGCTGAATTTGGTTTAAAAAAGTCTTTAGACGTCTCGGTTACATCATCATCTATAAAGCTCTTCTGTTAAAGCTGTCAAATTACCTCAGATCTCTTCTCTCATTTGAAGTATAACTTGCAACCAGGACTGGATTCAGGCACTATGCTCATTATAAATGGCAGAAACAGCAAACAGCTCTCAAGCTAGATAATTAAAGCTTGTTATCTGATGTTTGTATGAGCCTTTTAATTGTTTCTATTCATTCTATGTGTATCTTGAAAAAAGATCTTGCTTTCAATAAAACTTGATGAAATAACATTTCTAAATATAACCGTTGTTTTCTCGGCATTTTAATGATTACATTTCAACATGTAGTTAAGACCTGCTTCATACTGAGTTCCTTCACATTTAAAACGTCTACAACCCATCAACCACATTTCTTCAAGTTTCTTCAAGTTTTTATGGCATGAAGAAAGGTTCAAACATACTATTTTACACATTCAATATATGAGCTCTTCATATAAGTATAGCTATAAAAATATATCATGGATTTGCTGTCTAAACCGAACAAACAATACATATATACTGACCAACATATGTAGTTTCTTAATAAGACTTTATTTGGTCATTTTACTACCAGCAATGTGTTTCATATTTTTGCTTAGTTGTGCAAAGTCACCTCTGTAAATTCACACATAATATATGTGGAAAACAAAAAACAAACAAAAAAAAAAAAAACACAGAGGTCAGCACTAAATCTCTGTTATTTTAGTCCCACAGACCCTTTCTGTCCATATGGTGGAAGCCTGCCTTCTCGTTTTGTCATGTCATCAGGGCCAGTGCTGCTTTCCAACACATTAATATTCATCAATATAGCTTTAATCTGTAGAAATTGGGTTATTGGCAATGGTAGATGGCTCTGCCTCTTGGCTCTCTTTCCTCTCTCTCTGCCTCTTTCTCCCATTTGACTCTATTCCTGTGTGTTTGCATCTGTATAATAGGAAAAGAGGAGGAAAAAGGGAGCAGATAAATTTTTTTTTAAAAAAAAGAGGAAAAAAAAGGGGATTGGAGAAAAGGGAGAGAAGACAGAAAGAGACAGGAAGAAATTGTATAAGAGAGCGAGGAAGGGGATGGAGAAAAGAGAGACATAATGATAGAGGCAGCTGTGACGTCATGGCCACTTTAAGTAGGTCAGGCACGAAGTTGTGATGTCACTTACAGTGGAAACGGTCCACCGGGCCAATAGCATGCAGGGACACACCCCCTTTTCCCACCACCACACGAAAAACAAACTACAACTCCCCCTCCGCCCCCCTCCTTTTTCTGCAGCTGTCTCAAATCACACACACATGCACACACCCAGTCACAAATACTTGCATACATTCCCACTGCTATAAACAGTTACACTGACAATAACAGCGTTGTAATCACTGTAGAGACGCAGTAACTTTTACTCGTTTTCCCCTCTCTTCTTCTTCTTCCCCTCTTCCCTCCCTCCCCCTCCCTCCGCTTCCCCTCACAAACTCTCACCAAAGCCTCTTACTCTCTCAGACGGCGCTAAAGAGCATGTCTGCGCCGCACATTAAAGCGGAGCTATTTCTGATTTTCTTTTCATTGGTAGCATCAAGCTGTTGTGGCAAATTTTGCAATTCCACTCTGACAAAGAGGAACAAGACAAAAATCTCAGAGAAACGATCAGAGCACAGTACACAGCACAAAAATTAGTTTTTAGAATGCACACAGATGACAAACTGTTCACACCATTTATACTTTAGAGCTCTTCCCTCTTGTCAAGGCTGCCTCTGCCAGTAAACATCCTTATCTGGTGTTGTTCCCATCTAAGGTACTGTGGAAATCTTGCTACCCTCTGACGCACCTGGCCTTAGCCCTTCTAAACAGTTAACAGTTGGAAAATGATCTGCTCACACTCCTAAAGACCAAAATATCTTTGGTCGTACACGCTCCATGAACCCTTCTGTTACACTGATAGTACTGAAGTATGTAATCCGGTTAAGGTTCTCTCAATTGGGTTACACGGTAAGATTCAGAATGATCAAACATAGTGGAAATGAAACGTGATTACATGTGGAGTAACTGTATTCAAACATGTGCAATAAAGACGTTCAAACTTGATTATACGTGTAGTTTGTGTAATTTCCCTCACAAAACAAATCCACTCGTCCTTCATCATGACTTGATTGCGGCGCATTCAAGTCTGGGTTTGTGTATAGGAGTGTATGTGTGTGTGTGTGTGTGTGTGTGAGAGTCTGAGCAGTGGTAGGCAGATGTGCGCAGACCCCGAGGCTGAGGTGAGGGGTTTGTAACATGAGTAAATGTGGAAAATGAGAAAACTTAGCAGAGTAAAAGGTTAATGTGACACAAGATTTATATTTCTGTTCACATTTTTTTTACTCATTTATGAGGTTTGGTACAGTTCAAGGAGCAAAAAGATGAAAGAAAATAGAATGCAAAAATTAAAAAAAATGAATATTTCTGTTTGAACAGCCATCAGCGTGATTCACACACAGGAAAAGATAATAACATGACTCCAGTTGGGGTCAAATTAGCAGGAAAATAGTCTTCAGTATTCTCAGATGATGAAAGAGGAAATAATGAGACAGTGACATTTAATGTGAACTTAATTATAACTACAGAGTTGTTTTTTTTGTTTTTTTTTGTAGAGAAAGTTCACATATTTACCACATATGCTCAGACTGCAAATTAATCAGAATAATGACCAAACATGATACTTGAAGTTGCACTAATCAAAGAGTCATTGTCAATTGTACTGTAAATAAATGAGGCCTTGATTGATTGATTGATAATTTCTATCTGGCAACAGTGCTTCTCAAAATTACAACCACATTTCCAACAATCCTTGTTTCCAGTCTCAAAGAACATGTTCCTGCAGTACTTTAGTCTTGCTCAAGAACGTTTTGCTTAATGGCTTAATGCTCTCTGAAAATGGGGACTCTTATTCACTCTACAAGAAAATGACATAAGATATAACACATGGCCAACACCGAGGAGAGCAGAGAGGTAATGATGTGGGTATCTAATAGTGCCAGAGATTTGAACAAAGTGTGAAGACCAGACAAAGTGTGCAAAGATTCAAATGTATTACCCCCATAGGCATTTATTTCACACAATGAAATAAAGACATCTGAACATGTAAAGTTGAAAAAAGGTTGAATATGAAATTCCCATTTGTTAAGGCAGACATCTCATCTCCTACATTTTGCAATAGTGATAATGAAATAAAATTGACACACTGCATTTAGCTCAAGGCTTCAGTTACTGTACTGTAAAACATCAACTGAAACATTATACATACTGTATAAAAAGTCTGGACATATAATGTGTGTGCGTATTTTTATGATGTGAAAAATAGCCATGCAAATCAAAAACACGGAAAAACACAGCTCATAATATTAAGGTCACATGAGTAATTCACCGCAAACTGTTACATAAGGATGCAGTTAAAGCATTTGTAGCATCTCTAGCAACACTAGGAATCCACTTGTGCTTTTTTAAAGATGTACTATGCAGGATTTGTGAGTTGTTGTTTGTAAGCACAGCATTCGAAATTGGCCCCTCCTCAACGGCTCAACGACACCAGAGCGAGAGAGAGAAAGAGGGGGGAGAGAGAGAGAGAGAGCAGCGGTGGTTGAACAAACTTGAGAGCGAATGAAGAGAGGGAGCGGCACTAGCAAGAGCAAAGCAGTGAATCAGATAAATTAAACATTATTTTCGGATTGTTTCATGGCACTTATGTTCTAAAACACAAATAAACACACCCACACCTCTGCACAACCCTGCAGGAACGTGCCGCATTGCCAGATTTCATTTGAATGAAGCCGAAGCGCACGCTTCATCCTGTCCACTGTGGCCTCTCTGCTCTGCGTGTGTGTTTGTGGAGCTCAGCCCTGCCCTCGGTCAAACAGACACACAGACAGAGAGCAGAAGAGAAAGATGGAAACAACTATGTAACCTGATCACTACATTTTTATAGAGTCCCTGTGCGCTGTTATTGGCTGGGGGTTACACACCCACTGCTCAAAGGTTAACGCCCAGATATGTCCCGAACACAGCAAAATAATAAGAAAATAAAAAAATACAGGCAGAGAGAAGGGTCTCAGCAGATAAATACACTGCCACACACTTCTAGTGGGTCATAAGTGATGATTGAGAGGGATTTTGTATGAGTCTATACATTGTTTTTTTAGGAAAATCCTGCATAGTATGCCTTTAAGACACACAATTACAGCATTTATATTTTTTTGTTGAATTTCTTTTGTATCAGATAAAATCGAGAGGAGAGACTTCCACCGGATATTTGAGCAACAAATGGAGACCGGATGGCTTGTTTAACATTCTGGAGTAATAATACAGTGAAAGAAGTTTGAAGTTGGTATACCCAGTGTCCTGACTAATGCTATTGGGTTACAAGATCAATCAGAACAAGGTGTCCATCAGGGGAATATGTGCCAAGTCAAAGTGTCCCTGAGGAACACACCGATTGTCTTCCATCTCATTGGCTGCCTCTGTGTCTATTTCCAGTCTCATTACAAGGTGAGTGCATGGTTCTCTAATATAATACCTACCATTGTAATAGGCTTTGAAGCAGAACATAAAAGGCCGACTGGTTCATTAAAAACAGAGAAATTCTTGCTCTATTTTTTTTTTCACATTTCTTTTAAGGCATTAACTTTCTCTACTGTATGTTTTGAACAGCTTTCATGCACCAAAGCGTTTCTGAACGTTCATTTCAAGCTGAAGCGTACAAATAAGAGGTTTTCGCCAGAATCCGACAATATGTTGCTGCAATTACACTCACTCTCGCTAAGAGCATAATCTCACCAATGTAATCACAGTATGGTGTGAGTATGGGTGCGGCCTCGCTTAAATGTGGGTCTGTAAATGTGGACGCTCTTAATCGCTCTGAATAGGAGTGTCAGCTGAACAGCCTGACAAAGCAAATGTCATTGTGGTGTAATGTGTCTGTATTAGAGGATTGTGGATTGACACTGATGTGCAACTAAAGAGTATTTCGGGACTGGATGGCTGTGAGATGAAAAAGCAAAAGACGTCATACTGTAAACAGAATCCAGTGTACAATAAGGACTGTAGATTAAGAAAATAATTAGTTAATGAGTCTTTCTAAATATGTGCATGTTTTGTAATTAATTCCGAAGATATTAAGCTGCTTGAAAAACTTTTAATAAGGTGCCATTTGGCAACGTTATTACCTCAAAGAGGACATTTTAGCTAAATGTTGCAAATATTGTCCGATATCACGAAAAGTAGTATTAGTACCTTCCAAATAAGGAGTGCAGGATGTTGGCTTCCACGCTGTGGAAACATGCCCTGGTACTGCGGACTGAAGCGAATGCTAGCTAACTGGGAACACCTAGCGGTACGCACTTGGGCTGAAATTAGCTGCTTTAGCTAAAGTATGCTAACGGGGCAGGTATTGTAATCATGTAATATTAAACTTAGTGAAATATTGCAACAACAATCCAACTCAGTGCAAGTCCCAGAGCCGGGGAGATTAGCAGGTGAGACAACTGTCAATCACAGCTGTCAATCAACGGCCACACAGCAGATATCAAAGCTACATAGAGTATAAGTTTTAAAATCTTATTAAAGGAGCAATAATTTACAAAGTGTCCACAAACACACTTACTAGGGGGGCTGAATTTAGCAATTGAGACCATAATGACTTGTTGAAAAAAAATGATAGTATTAGTATTTCTAGAGATAAGTTGATGCTTTTTGAATGGGAGTCAACTGGAGCATCTAGCTGCTGTTGGTGGTTTTGCACTTTAAGGCACTTCCACATTGGCTTCTGTCTCAAGCCAGGGTTGCTGCCACTTGGTATGCTCACAGAAGATATTTACTGGAAAAAATTAATACCTTGATGTCTAAAGTACTTCAGTATTTTCTGTGGCGCACGTTATATGGAATGCCCATTTGTAAGCTGTTATATGTATTTAGTTAAATCATTCTTTGGAAAACAGAAAGAAAACCAGACTGGCTTTAGATCATTAGTATGGAGGTATTTTCCACTCTTATTTTCATCTCCTTCCACCAGCATTAACCCTGGTGGACTGCAGCCAGCAGGAGGTTGGCTGTGGAGGGTAAAAAAGAATGGAGTGTGACTGTGTGTGAGCGTGATGGCGTGTGTGTAAAAAGGGCAGGGGTCATGAGGTCAACCGCAGTGATTAAAAGGAGCCTGGTTTAGCCGATCAGGGCCACCAGTGACAAACCAGAGCTGCAGCATGTTATCCAGTCTGACTTGAAGTCATCGGGAGAAGAGGAAGAGATGGGCAGGCAGACAGATCAAAGAAACTTTATTCACAAAGAGCTTTTTTTTTTTTTTTTTTACAAAACCAGAGCAGAAGGAGGACAAAAGCAACTAAAATGCTGAAGTGGAGCTGAAGTGGAGGAGATAAAGGTGGTGTAGATGAAAGTTTAAAACTGCAGGCCCCATAGGTCTGCTTCAACATCCCCACAACAGCCAGGATGGAGGAGACAAAGATTTACAACAATATGGACATTTGATTGGACCGAAACCAGAGGATCAAAGGCCTCTATGTCTGGTGCCTGATTGTTCTTCCTCTTGCTCTGAAAGAAATATGGAATTGATGTGAAGTCTTTCATCTTTGAATTTGTAATCATTAACCTGAAAAGAGCACACGGCATCTGCAATGATAGACAAGAGGATCAGGAGCTGATGATCATGATGATGATGAAGGTGATTGTCACTCTCAGGCCTAGGGTTCTGCTGATTGTGGTGTGGAACAGGAACACAGAGTTCACCGATTTTGAATTAGCAGTGATAGTGTGAAATGAGATGTCCGTTAATCAAAAGGAATTACCGCATATATTTTTCATGATGAAAGCACAAAATTTAATTAAGAATAAACTCTTGGTGGGTTCTTTTCAAATAAGGAGCTTAAGATAATACATGTACATATTTGGAAATGACTGCTTCAGATCTTTGGATTATTCCTCCGGGATGAAAGCTTGGAAGCACAATCAGGATCCAACAAAGAGACACAGACAAGGACGTACTAAGGATATCGAGCAGCGCATTCCTCAGTATTGTTTTTGGGAATTATGAGGTTTTAACAACTTGAGGTGGACATTATCCTGCAAATTACACATTTTAAAGATGATTTTTTCCCCCCTTGTGTCTTTAAATTTGACTTTTGTAGCAATGTGGCTATGTGGAGTAGGCTTTGAAACTGAATTTAGATCATTATATAGGGAGATTAAAAAAAAAATACAGAATACAGAAATAATTGATTTTCAGCATTTCAAACCCGATTTTGATATTTATACAATTTTGATGCTTATACAATATTTTTTTTCTTAGGAATGGCTCAAATGACTGTATGTGTATGTAAGAGGATTTGTTTGTAGTGACGAATACACTGAGAATTATCACTCGACTCTATAATTTCCCTCAGTTTTACAGTACATTTTAACATCTTTCAGCTCATTATGCTTTTTGGCTCTCAACTTTACTGTTTTCGTTTAGTCTTGCTGCTATAATTAATGCCATTTCCAGCAGCATCAGGCAGCTATATTCATCAAAAAAAAAAAAAAAAACTCTGATAAACTAGCTGGTGAACACAGTGGAGCATTTAGAGGCAAAAGAGTAGGTGGAGACCAAAAACAGAGCAAAAAGGAGAGTGAATATTGTATTTACATTCATCAGGTGGCCAGAAACACAACTCCAAATACATGATAGTATTGCTCTGTATCTGCTGTATGTTTACATTTGCAACTCTTTGCTAACATGTTCACCATATTAACTTGATGCACCCAAGCGGCCAAAAAATCAGTTATTCCAGGATTGAACAACTGTATTGATAAATGAAATGTATTTTTTGGTGGCTAATTTAAAATGTCTAAAGGTTGCTCTGGACCTGAGTGTTTCTAAAATCTTGGCTACAACCCTGGAAATAGAGAAATGAGAATATCATGAGTCTGGCTGAGCAGTAAATGAGGTGCTGAAAGTGTTTAAACTTGGAATTCATTCAATACAGCAACTGCTGGATTTGTGCTGACACATAAAATATGACGGATACTTTTCCCCGCCCTGTGGTTGATTACATGACCAGCTACCTGAACCTCCATGGCTCCCTGGGGTTCTAGTATGATTAAGCTCAAATTTCATCATTTTAATAGCACTATAGTGAATTACGCCACACAGACTGGTGGCTTATTTGATTGACACAGTGGGTGAAATTGATTATAATGGAAGTGTGGGCGGAAGCAGCATCACGCACGACAGTTCAAATGAGATATAAACCGTTTTCGAAAAGCAAAACCTGCTCAGAATACAAAATTATAAGGTTGGGTGAGTACTAGGTGCCACTGTATAATTTTAACTGCTGAATTCTGTTTGAATAAGAGCTCTGTAGTGTTACATCCTGCTCCAAATGTAGCTGTTGGCTTGTCTTTGTAGCTCAGCTGCCAATATTTTATCAGAAAACAAACAAAGCATTTCCAGATTGATTGTTCTCAGTATGTCATGTGATTCATTGTGTGTCAAACATTTTTCAGTATGTCAGTATGTGGGCTTAACTTATTCCTCTTGCTAACCTTTTTATTGGCAACGGTACAAAACAAAGTCCTCTGCTTGACTAAATGACATGTTTACATTTGAAGGTGTTTGTCTGTTTGTTCCACTGACTCGAGACATGCCAAAAATCCACACATACACACACACATATACACATCTCCAATTTTATTTTGGTGAACAAATATTTCATCAACTCTCCAACCTGCCCTGACCTCACAGGCAGACGCATTGTTTGGTGGACTACAGGTGCTCCATCACTGTTTCCTGCTGTGTCAGAGTAATTGCTTACACAGTAGCCTTGGCCAGAGTCTGATTTAAAGTTTCAGGTTGTTTCAGGTCACATAGAGGTCAGGACACATGGAGGTAAACTCTCACATATCTTGTTAAAGTGAATTTCAGCTGCCTGGTGATGATAGGGCGGCCCTTTTTTGGCTTTGAGAGTTGTGGCTGGACCTGACTGTTGATGGAGCCATAGATACACATGAAGATACTAAGCAGGGGTGAAAAAAAACAGTCTGACTGCAATGGTGTGTTTATTCAGCTGAGAGGAACTAGCAACACATTCCCTGTATCCCATGTAAATTCAGTAATTCAGGAAATATATTTACTCAAGTTCTTGAGGAGAGTTCAATCCCACCAACCATTGACGGGGGTTATGTGTCAGATTATTTATTGGCTTGGAGCATTTGTCAAGCAACCAGCGGAGACTCCAAGGAGTTAGTGTCAGCCGTAAAAGTGCAAATTGTCATTTATACACCATGTTTTTTGTACAAATTAAACAACTGAGATGTAATGTGTTAATTAGTGAACTTCAGAGGTGTTCTGGCAGGCAGATTTTGAGCCTCACTAGCAGTTTCCTCCTGAGTGAACTAACTGGCTGCTGGCTGTATTGCTTCATATTTAACCTATAGACAGGAGAGTGGTATCAATCTCCTCATTTAACTCTTGCCAAGAAAGTGAATAAGCATATTTCCCCAAAAAGTTGAACTATTCCTTTGAGTAAAAGTCAATATTCTGATAAAGTAAAACTACTTCAAAATGTAACATCACATATTATGATAGCATAAGGTATAAAGTTCTAAACTTGTGCACTATTTTAGAGGTTAATACTCAATGAATTGATGCACTACGGTTTTAAGCTGCTGGAGGTAGCTTCATAATTAGCATACGGATGTGTGAGTGGTATCAGTCTTCCCATCTTACTAAGTATATTTCTCAAAAGATAAGGAGTATACCCTGCCTTCTCTGGAAGTTTCAGTCTGTTTCACTTGTAACCACACCCAGCAGTGATGTCACAGTGTACTGACACACCCTGAAGTACGCTTCACATCACTGCAGCAAGGTGAGGAGTTGAAACAGCGATGGTTAGTGGAGACAGCAGTGTGAAGTTGTTCTTTAAGCAAACAGTACTGTATTTGATTTTGTCCTTTTTCTTCCAGTCTTGTCTTCCAAACTAGTTCTGATGTCACAAAAGCAATCTTGTAAGTGCACATCTTAAACTTACCCTCATCAGCAGATTAATATGAAAACAGCCTCTAATGTCAAAATCTGCACATATACACAATTCTGCACAGTGAAGTGTAAACATCTGAAACAAAAAACATTTTTGAGTGGAGAGGTGGGCGACTTTAAGTTCATAAAAATATCTAGGAGATTCTTATACTTGGCATACTTACCTATATCCCTACTTGGCAAATAACATGTATTAACATCAAAAACCATGCTTGTTGCTGTGATTGCACCATGATCTAGAAAAGAAGCTATTGATGAATAAATGTTTTTTTAAACTGTTGTGTTAAGAACTGTTTGCACAATTGTGTTTTTGTATTTATTTACATGGTTCTATGTTTAAAATATTTTTAAAAAACTGGGGGGAAAAACCTTGATTTCTGCTCAGTGAAATGATTGGCTCTCAGTCAAAATCATCACCAAAATCAAAACTGTTGAGGATGTTGAGTCACGTCCCGTCTACAACAGCAATCAAATGTTAACAGCTTATGTCGGACCTCCGGTATGGCCGCCAGAGGGTGCGTTACGTCACCTGAAATCCCATTAATCCAGCCAGGCTGCACAGCTGGTGGGTCAAGATAAGCGATGACCACACAGATATTTGTTGTTGTTGCAGCAGTTGTTGCAATTCATGTGTGTGGGAAATTCACTGTGCATTCCACGTCTGCTTTTAATGAAAGAAATACTTTAAGAAATCACTTTATCTGCAGGCAGCTGAACGAAAAGAGTTATTTTTATTCAACCACTGACCTCATTCTTTGTCCTCAAATGCATGCAAAAAGTTTGAGCATGTGTGTTTTCATTCAGTGAAGGGTATTTGTACTGTACATGTTGATTTGTAATGTATGCAAGCGACTTGTTTAAATGCATGTCAGTGTGCTCGAGCGGAACAAATACCTGGATTACCACAGCAAGACAGGAGCATGAGCTGGAGGATCTTTATGTAAGGTTGTAAATTGAGTGCAGCAGAGAGATTTTAAACCGCCAAGTATGATGCAGAAAGCACATTGAGTGAGTTTCATTCCAAAATCAGACATCCAACCACTGTAAAAACTGGATACTTTCCCACAAAAAATAGCTTGTTGGCTAGAAAATTTGGAAAGTCGTTATTTTTTGTTGCATTTCGACAGGGACTCATTAATGTGCAGTGGGATAAAAATATCATGTAGCCACTAAAATGAATCCTTTTCTGTTTGGAGATGGAAAAAAAAATTCAAATGAGGTCACTATAATCACCTCAGATTCATTATAAATCCTTAGAGGAATATTTTTGTCATTTCCTGTCTTCCTCCATTGTAAGCTGGTTAGTGCATACAGGAAACCGTCTGGTCACCCTAAAGCAATACAAATGAGAATCACTTGGGGAAACTATGACCTGACTTACGTAATCACGGAGCTGATGAGTGATGTTCTTGTTCTCAGCAGCTCTGCTCTGGGTTTGGAATACAGTACAGTACAGTTTTAGCTGAGATTACATGTGTCTTGTTTCTTCCCCCCCCCCGCTTCTGTGTGAAAGAGCTCATTATGTATTCCATGCGGGATTATACGAGTTCACTTCTTCATGGTTTAAATAGAAGAATATGGTATCATCCAAGCCTGGGAGGACTGGAGAGTATTTCCTTGAGATGTAACTTCTACTGCATGTGTAGAAGAGAAGACACTCTAAAATGTGTTTATGTCTCATTATACAGTATTAAATTATCTGAAACTTACTGTATATAAACATTGCATCACATAAATCGTTTTTTTCATACCTGTTAGTGACATTTTAGTATGCATCTCGGACACGCAAGTAACAACTAATGCATTAAAGCTCAAAAATCTTTTAACTTTTGCCAAAGTGGGATGGTGAATTGGACAGCAATGTATATCCACAAACTGATTTACTGATAACAATACAGCTCATATGGTGACCACAAAGACAATAATTCATTTACTTGTTTAAACTGTAGAGATGTCTCCAGATGTATTAATCAGTCAATTTCACCCAAAAACTGATCAAAATATTAGTCAGTAACAGCACGGTTGACTATTTATTTTACATATATGAAAATAAATTGGAAAGGTGTCCCATTTTGGCCAAGATGAAGTAACACTTTGCTGAATTCACTCTATATTTCATATCTATAAATGCCTGTTTAAATCTGCAGTTTACACTGTTACTAACAACAGTCAGACGTATTCAGTCACAATACAAAAATATAAAAAAAACATAATGTATGTAAAAAGTACTCATTATGCAGAGTGGTCAATCAGTTATGCAATTATATTATTGGATCATTATCATTGATGCATTAATATGTAAATAGTGCTTAAATTGTTGTAATTGGATGAGGTGGAATTAGTTGCTTTTTTGGTCATTTAATCTTAAACACTGTATCGTATTTGATTAACTGATTATATGTTTTGTATATAAAATTTTACATTCCACCCATGACAAGTACACAAATTAAATTTTACTCTTCTGAAACTCTTCTGAAATAATAATAATCTGTTTTTTTTCAGGTGACATTAATTACATAACTATCAATGTTTTGAGAAGAAACAAGTTAACATTTTGCTATGATGGTTGTGTCTTACAGTAGTTTATTCTTGGGGACCCCAGTCGGTAGTCCATGTATGTTAAATATGTTGGTAGGATGAGAGTTAAATACTCTTTTCACTCCAGTTGTTACAGTGGGCCTATGTGTCAAAAAAATTAACTGCTTTTATACCATTGATGCTGGTATTTATAGTCATTGTTTTCCACCTGATTCCCCACATGTGCTGTATGTCTGACAGAGATTAAGCATTTTGCAGTTCCAAAACTTCGTGGCAGTGAAATGAAACTATCATTCCTTCAGGGGATAATAGGACCTGAACCACCCCCACCCCCCTCAGATGCCTTGAGGCCCTGGCTTGGACCACCAGATCTCTGCAGGATGGAAGTTTCATTGTTGGATTATGTCAGTCCAAAACGTTCTCCACCCTTTTCCTCTTCCTGACCTGCCATTTTTAGCTCCAGGTGTGTTTATGTACCTGTTGGCTCGGGCCCAGGCGGGAGTGGTGGCGCGTTCGGCTCAGTTCCACAAGCTCAACAAGGGTGGACTGTACCACTGTGAAACCTGACGGAGGGGGAGCCAGGACAACAGCACACTACTTTGTCTCGATTTTGCACCAGCATTTAGTCTGGTCCAAACCGGAGCTGTCACCTCCTAAATATAACATACGTTCTCATTCATCTTGATTAAAACGCAACGCTTTCCCGAATTCATTGTTGATTTATTGCTTGATAAGTTTCCTTTAGCTCCCCTATAAACTCCATCGCCCTGTCTTGCCTTTTGATTGACCGCTCCATTTTTTTTTTTTCTGTGCAGAATTTTTCCTCCTGCTGGAGTTAGGAGAAGAAAAAACAACACTGGGGAACTGTGAGGAAGAGGGCACAGCCGAAAAATAAAGGGGGTGGAGGAAAAGTGAAATAACAGAAGATTAGCGGGAAGATTGGAGGGACAGGTTGGAAAGAGAGCAAGAAGATAAGTGGAGAACAAGAGTTGCCATATATTTCTAGAAGTCCCTGCTTTTGTGTGAAGATTTTTTGTGTGTTCTATCTCCTGATTAAAAGGTGAGTTTATGTTGTTTTTTTTTCTAATTGCATGATTGAGCTTTGGGTTAATTTATCTTTTAAATAATGTATTAGCTGTCAGGGAGTCGCCTGTGTAGATTTGTCATTGTTCATCCAACATTCATGCAACAAGGCAATAAAAAGAGAAGAAAACGTGTTTGTCTGGGAGGGGGGGAGAAAATCCAGGAATGCAAGGTGAACCCTCCTGTTTAATACTGCACAATGCAAACCGATGTCAAAGTAATCAGTGCCCTCCCGTGTTTTCCTCCTTGATTGGATCCAGAAACGCGCTGCACGGTCCGCCTATCAACAACAACAACAAAAAAACCCATCCAACTCTGCAAGCAATTAATATTTAAATATCCAACTGGAAGCACAAATAGAAAAAATACAATTTGATTTATTTTGTGCATGTGCCTGATAAGAGTGTATGTGTGTGTGTGTGTGTGTGATAGAGTGCGTGTTTATTGACGCGCACATGTGGCATCGCCAGCGGGTCTTTGTTCCTCTCCCCCCTCCTCCCTCTATAAAATCCGACCCAGGCATGACAGCTCAGTGGCATGCAGGCAGAATATAGGCCAGTATTGACGTTACCGTGTCGTATGAACTTGAAACATATATGAACCTTACCGCCTACACATGTACACACACACACACACACACCCCTCCTCCCTCCTCGCATGTCTTTCAGCCAACAGGCGCATCATTGCTCTCCCTTTGTGGTGTTTAAAACTGTTACCCCCACAGAGCTGCTGTGGCAATTTTACGGTTAAAACTTTTTATTTTCGTGATAGAAAGGTTGTTTTTGTCTGTTTTCTATCAGGAGGGGGAGTTAGTTTGGGGTTTGGGGCTGCTCACGGGGGAGGGGGGTCCGGGAGGGTGTTGTGGCTCCTCTGCGCGCCAGAGGAGGGTATACAATGTGTGTCAATGTCAAATGGAGGTGTGTCCCTTGTGTGTGCGTTCACTGGTCCATTGCTGGCTCGGATAAAAATGTAAAAAAAAAAACACGCAGCAATGCCCCGCAAAAATGCGTTTCGTAAGAGTCTGCCTTATGGAATATCTTATAGCTTATATGGTGCGTTTATGTGTGTTTTGCTTCGGTGTGTCGTGCCAGACCAAGAAGATACACGCGCGCGCGCACACACACACACACACACACACACACACACACACACACACACACACACACACACACACACACACACCACAGCTCTACAGACAGGTTTTCTCTATGCTGCAAGCAAGCTCGGGCGCAGATTCTGTGAGTCATACCGCATTTGGAGACTCGTGGCCTCACCGCTCTCTGAGTGAAGTGGAGCCCCTGCTGATAACGCGCGCGCACACGCACGCGCACCAGGATTGTGCATTGAGATGTAGCTCGAACATGCACGCGCACACAGCCTCTCCACAGAGCCCGGTCAGAAATTATTGACTGTGGATATTTAGAAATGGAGCCACACACACTGAATGTATTGTTTGTTTTTCTTGGTTGGAATCGCTGGTGGGTGTGGTGTTACTGTCCATATTTTTGCACTTTGCATCAGTAGCAGTTATACCAGAATGATATAGCTAAACAGATTGACAAACTTGAATCCTGGTGGTAAAGCATTGTGGCTTGTTTTGTGGTTCTAAAGGGTTAGTTCACTTAAACCTCAGTTTAGTCATGCAGATAGTTTTGGTTTTTATCTGATGTGGTTTTGAGATATATGTCTCTGAGATGTGTGCCTCCACCACCAAAACAATGGAGGAGAATGGAATTTTATCTGTGCTGCTCTAACCAATGGAAATGAATGTTTTAAAAACTCAACAGCAGCGTGCATTTCCAGAAACTGTCACGGTTACTCTAGATATCTGTAGATTATGCCCCACTGTGTGACAGTTATATCTGACACTATTTCCTCAGAGGAAGCAGACGGTATATGTAAGCTGTATTTTTTCTTGTCAGTTTCACAATGTCACTTTTCACAGCTCTGGGCACCACAAGTAAAATTCCATTCACTTCCATTGTTTTGGGTATGGAGGTAGAAATGTCAGAGACAAACCTCAACAGATAAAACCAAAACTCTCACAGATACATTTTTTATTTTTTTAAGTACAAAAATAATGTTTTTTTGTCATTTGAGAAAACTGACTTTTAAACACGTAAGTGGGACTTGACATAAAGGGAAATTCTGGTATTTTTCAACCTGGGTCTTACCCTTACCCATAACCCTTACCCCTAACCCTAACCCTAACCCATAACCCTAATAATGTGGCCACTCTAACTATGGGTCATGCTAAATTTGCACTTGCCAACTCCATTGTAGAGATTTCGGCAACACAACTCCAACAAAGCAACATTTAGAAACACCTCAATTTTCCTTTAAGGCCTTTGCTACAAAATTCTTTATCCTTTTTTAAAAAAAAAAAATACTGCATGAGTGATGAGTAACCTGGTATGGTAGAAGTTAAAGGCAAGCAAAGTATGAATTCAAACCACCAGCGAAAATGGAATAATCAGTATTTAGCTCAGGCGGATTAACTCTAAGGATGGGCAGCAACAAAGTTCATTTACTCAAGTATTGTACTTTTTGAGGTATTACTTGAGTATTTCCTGCATTTTGTAAGTTTGTATTTTTACATCAGCACATTTCAGAGAAAAAATATTGTACATTTTACTCCACTAAATATATATAAAGCCTGTATTAGTTATTCTATTTCATGCAAAATGTACAATACACTCATAAAATATGAGCTAGTCTAAACTACTCAGCAGTTTAAGGGATATTAAATGAGTAATTTTAACACTCTGAACAGAGTACATTTTGAAACATGTGCTCATGAGTACAACTGTGAACATACAGCTCAGTTACTTAAAGTGGATATTTTGACATCATGGTTTTGCTACATTTAATCTCTACTGGTTAACGCTCAGCTACATCCCTGAAGTGGCCAAACATGTAAATCTTCACACTGCCTCCTCTGGCTGACTGTGTGTTTGCGAGCTGATCATGTTGGTGGGACGACATGTTCATCGACTTCAAAGGCTTTTTGTCCCTCTAATCTGTTCCAGCATTAAGAAATTAAAAATCATGGGGTATTTATAGAGGTCACGAGTACAAATTGTTCTGATGTGCATTTTCTATTTTAATTTGATTAGGTTACACAGATGCTGAGCTGCGGAGCTAATCTTGTGTAACATCTTGTGTCCCCAGTAAAGCCTAATATAGATGTCTTTTTTACATAAATGAAAGAATAGTAATGAGTTAAATCCTGACAACCCGCTGTTGTTTTGAAACTGTTATTCAATTAATAGGTTATGCATTGAACAAAAATGTATTTTATTTGTCATTTAGAACTAAAAATATCAAGCATTTGCTATTTTCAAGTGTGAGAATTTTATATCTGTTTTATATCCAATTCTTTTTATCAATCCTTGTGGAGTGATAGTCCAACTAAGGTATTTTGAAGACATCACCTTGGACTCTGATGGACATTTGTCTTCGTTTATTGATATTTTATGACCTAATTTATTAAATAATCAACAAATAAGTCAAAGATTAATTGTAACTATTTGTTAGTTTGAGGCAAAACTAAATCCCTGCCAGTAGGAGGAGTAAGTAGGACTTGTTTTACCAAGTTTTGCATCTAAAATGGCACTTTATTGCCAGATTTCTTCCTTTTGTCTTAACAATATAAGATTTTAAGGCTCAGCAGAAAATCCAAACAATTACTGGCATTACTTTTTGTACTATACATCACATTCGTGACCCCTAAAGGCATCTGTTTATCTTCTGGTTGCAGCGAGTACAGTGCTACTTTGAATGAGCTAGGCTGTTGACGTGTCACATACTGTAGCAGTGATTTGTGGAGTTTTTCTGGAGTCGTGTCATACACATCTGTCAGGGCCAAAAATACACTCTTCGTCTGGAACAGTTACCCTTTAGTCTGATGCTACATCCCCGAGTGCATGTGCTCTGGCCAGACTAATAATCCAAGGAGATCAACATGTTGACATCATTAAATTTAGGCGGATGGGAGCAGTTTGGTTCAGTCCGCTGTTGAAACTTGCTGTGAGACACTTCTGAGCTCACTGACATTGAACCTTTGAGAGGAAACATCTGTAAGTGATAACGTGAGAACAAAGGTTTTGTATTTGTATTCTACGTTTGACTTATTTTGACAAAATAAAGTTGTAGAACTGTAGAAGCAGTGGACAGTGACCATGTTCAAGGCAGCCATGTTTCATTGTCTCTGCACCACTGAATTTGTTGCTATGGTGGCTATTGACCAACCTGACCTCATTACAGACCAGTTGCACCATCATCAGACATTGCCTCTGTTCATTTAGATTGTCAGTGACAGTTTGACTTTTTGCATTCCCGGCAGAGCCAACAAAACATCTTTTGTCTATTCTTTAAAAAGAACAAAAGTGACACTCATTCTTGACTTAAAACCTTCTCGGGGCGAGCAACATTTTCATCTTCAGCTTTCAGATTTGCTGCTTTTCTCTGTTTTATATAATCGTAAACTGAACATTTTTGGGTTCTGGATTGTTAGTTGCAGAGAAAAACACATTTGAAGACATCCCCTAGGGCTCTGAGTACTTCTTATATGGGCATTTTTCACCATTTTCCTTTCACTATTTCCACATTTCCTATTTTCCTATTTGCTCCATTTGCCACAGTACAAATGCACTTCTACAGCTATTGGTGTGTGGAGGGAGAACTTACTCAAGCGTATTCAGACTGTCACCTTGCCTGTTGACTCTACCAATATTAACATTTACTCCCGCAGTGTTTGCTAATCCATCAGTGTTGACTGCAGGGAAAAACGATATGCTTGACCTGTTAAGAGTGGTCATGGTTGTGTAGTAATGAGGTGTTATTAAATTCATACTTTATTTCTGACCTTCAATGGTTTGGATTCACATCTGGAGACTTCATGCCAAAACTAACACCTCCTTGATATAAAAGTAAAGCATATTTTTTTCTAATTATAAGTCAAAACTTCTGGTTTTGACCATAAAACACTTCATCATTAGAAAAATATGTATAACTCTTATAATTAAGTTAATTGCCTGACTTAAAATGATACTCTGGTCAGATATTCTGAATGTTTTATGAACTTCGAGTGTGTGAAAGCGAGGGTTGATAGCTGCTATGAAATAGAAGAGACAGTAAACAGCGCTGAAAGGTAGACGGATGTGTGGATATGAAGCAAACGAGGCCAGTAAACAGCTATAATTGGACACGTATTGCTTCAGAGGTGAATTCAGTTCCCAGAATATCAGAGAAGCAAATGCTGCACGGAAATAGTCTTTATCCTCATGATGAGGTGTTGACGACGTTGAAATGATCTCCTCTCTAAGTGTGCTCCAGCTGTTGGGAGTATACAGTCCTGTCAGTGTTCTCAGTGTAGCTGCGACGCCAAGCCACTGATTAAACGTTAAGTATTATTGTAGTGGACTGCATTTTGGTGATGATTGCGTTTCTGTGTTGATGGTTCAATGGAGCTCATGTTTATGCTGTCTGTGGGTGTAATTGCCTCTTCAGAGTTATAGTTTTGTTTGCTGCTTGGTTTGAAGATCGTTGTTCATTTATAGCAGAGGTTGTATTAGTTAGATGGCTGATGGCCAGTTTATTTGTTTGCCAGTGGAACAAACATGGACGTAGATAATCTTGGAACAAATGAAGAGGAAAAGTACATTATTAAAGCTGCACTAATCAATATTTTTGTATTAACAGTGGATTTAAGTCTCTATATTTGATGTCAATGCCACAGAGAATTATTACCTGACTCTACAGTTCTCTTCAGCTCTACATTTTAGCTTCTTTTAGCTCATTGCTTTGGTTTTATGACTTGCAACTGCACTCTCATCCACCCTTTTTCTAGCAGCAGCAGCAGCAGCAGCAGCAGCAGCAGCAGGCTACCTGCCCAGCATCAAACAGCAGACAGACAAAGTTAGCATCTAACTTGTGAACATATTGGAACATTTAGCAGCTAAAGAGCCAGATGTTCCCCTCAGGATTTGAATAGAGACAAAAACAAAGCTAAAAGGAGCGTGAATATTAGACTTTGACTGCTTTTTTGGCCATATGATCAATAAATGGTGCTTTAAGTTTTACAGCATTAAAGTGCTATTCAAGGCATGTCAGAAGAAAAGGTTGTGCATGCTACATGTACTCAAGGTCCACTTACTTTTCCGCTTTAACTGCATTTCATGGTCTCGATCAATGTTCTTTTTGGTTTTTTTTGAGCTTTTATCCACGTCTCATGGTCTTCATCAACACTTTTTCTCAAGCTTTCAATCACATCTTACAATCTTAATCAGAGTTTTTTTTTCTGAGTTTTTAACCATATTGCCATCAGTGGATGGAGTTTGATTGTTCAGTATTCATCTGAGCCACCTTCATCTGCTGATGAAGACCAAGAGGTGTATTGGAAAACTCTGGAAACAGCTAGTAAGTGGACTTTGAGTTAAGATTTTTTTTGGCAAACTACTATTTCTAAGGTCAAGAATGAGCTTCTACACTTAAGCTTTATTTTACAAATGTTATTATTTGCTTGTCGAAATCTGACATATGAAGTAAAACTTAAAATTAAATTACTAAATTAAACCTGCGGTGCGGAACTTTTACCTATAAATGAACATCCATTACATTCAAGCTCTTGCCAAACAAGTTCACACAATGCTGATTAAGCTTATCACCGCCAGATAAATCTCTTTGTATTTCACAGTATACAGATTTTTTAATATGGTGTTGGGTTTGACATTCCCACACTGGCTGGATGAATACATACCACACATGCTCTATTGGCAGAGCATGCATACCAGAGACTTCCTCTGGGCTAGCCAGCTAACTTCCTGTTAGCTGTCTGCTAACTTGAATGGAGATAAAATCATTTAATTGTGTGGCTCTTCTAGACTTTCCAAATGTTATCAGACTGAATGGATCAAATTCTGATAGTGAAATGAGTCAGTTTGTGGGGGTTGTGATGCTTACAACCGCAACAGTAGCAATGGAGTAGGCTACAGCAGAGCCTATGATGTAAGCATGTGTTGACAGTGTTTTTGTAATTATTTTCACTGCCAGAAGGGGGAGACAAAAATCCCGCACTCCAGTTTTAAATCTAGTAATTAAATTAGCCAGTAAAGTTTTCAGATGTAGTAGATAAAGAGACATTTTTCATAACAAATAATTAGCAAATAAAAAATTGCTTTAAAAATCAGTATATATTGCAATCTGTCATGAAAACAGCTTATTTTGGATAAATAAAAATGTATTGTTGGGTAATATCTAACAATATTTCCTGCCCTTTATGTACACGCTCCAGTTGCATCCTGTATGGCCCATCTGAGTGCAGCTTCTGTAACTAACATTGCACTTCTGCTTGTTGGCAGCAAGAGAAACATTGATTCTTCTCTGTTGACAGTAGATTAAGCTCAGTGTGTTAAAACCTGGCAAACATGACATGTAAAACCTTCCGAAATGCAAAACAAACATTTGGAATTCGTGCTTACGGGCTACTAAAAACTGATTGTTTGGATGGAAACCAAGGTACACTGAGCACAGCTGAAATGTTTTTCCCACTCAGACTCAGACTCTATCTTTGGCTGTGGAAAGGTGATTTTAATCAGTTTTTCTGAACAGCGTATAAAGACTTTGAAGTAAAGTCTAGTGCAGAGGCTTTAAAATAGGACTGCTTACTACATGATACAGCACCATGGACAGCGATTGTTTTGTTTACAGCTCATTTTCTCTAGATCAGATTGATTCCTAGGAATTGTGAAATTCATTATTTTTTAAAATTAAACACACCGGGGGGTTTAAAAGCATGTCTGTGTTTAAACACTGCCTGTGTAACTGAAGATCACTTACTTTGATATGACTCCTGCTGTTGCTGGTTGACATTAGCGCACACTAGAATGGGTTTTTGTAAAATGAGCTCAGTATTTGTACTTTCTGTACAGTGAAGAAGAGCAGATTAGCTGAAAACTGAGACAGTGTAACGGCGCTCACTGCGTAGGTGTTTGAGATCAGTCTAGTCTGAATAATTTCTGACCATGTGAGTAACATTTTTGGTTGTATTTGTGTTTTTCATCAGATTTTTTACCATCAGAATCTTGGCCAAAGGTAGTGTCTAGTGAATATTAGTCTACTGTGTGTAAAAATATGGA
Source organism: Thunnus albacares (assembly GCF_914725855.1). Classification (NCBI taxonomy): domain Eukaryota; kingdom Metazoa; phylum Chordata; class Actinopteri; order Scombriformes; family Scombridae; genus Thunnus; species Thunnus albacares. The sequence goes on along the minus strand of NC_058127.1, from coordinate 9,561,389 downwards.
TTTTTTTTATATATATATACTCTGTGTAGGTGTTTGTGAGCATAACAGTTCCAGCATCTGGGTCAGTGCGTATGGATTTTATACTGTGTAGGTGTATGAGATTATAGCAGTCTTCATATGCTAGCATCTAGGCCAATGTGTGTGTGTGTGTGTGTGTGTGGAAGTGTGTGTGTGTGTGTTTGCGGGGGGACTGCTCAGTCTTTTGCCTGATGGCTAGAGGCCAGATACAGATAGGCCGAGCAGCACAATGCCCTGTCTGTTCCCACGAGTCCAAACAGCCCTTCACAACACCCTATTTATAGACAAATTCTCTGTCCAAACTCCATTCATATTTCTCAGGTTTGATGTGTGGAGTAAAGTGCGTAGATGCATCTCTTTTTTTTTTTCCAAAATGATGTACTGTGTGGTGGATAATTTATACTATGTCACTGTGCTTTTGAATGGATGCGACTTAAACGCGTCGGAATGTGCATCCAGTCTGGTGCTGTCAGCGGCGACGGTTCGTAATATACAGTGTGTGTATGTGTGGTGTGTGTGTGGTTTACCAAGTGAGGATTCCACAGCACACAGTTACATAATCAGAAATGTTTGTCAATAGATCCACAGGCAGAGGAAGAGCTGAGCGGGGCAGAAAATTAACAGCAGAAATATGTTAGCAGGGGCGCTCTGGTGGTTAAGGCGCATACCACAAAATTGCAACATCCACAGTTCGATCGCAGCCTTTGTTGCATGTCACACTTCTTTCTCTACCCATATTTCCTGTCTCTCTCTGCACTCTCAACTGTTGAATAAAGGCAAAATGCCAAAACATTAAGAAAACTATTTAAAACCTGTTAGCAGAGAAAACATTCGTCTTCTGCTGTTACGTTCAGTATCCATGTGCAGTGTGTTTACAGTGTATAGATTCCCTGAAATTATGTTCCACTAATCGCCTAGCAACAAGCACTGGTGCCACGTCTACTGGAGAAATCCACTGGTTCTAGGCCAGTAATGGATAGATATGTAACAACAGGGACAGCTACCTGAAACAGAGTGTGCAGGTGTAGAGTTCAGTTTAGTATTGATAATCTGGAAATCATTTTTTCTATCATCCACTGGCCACCTCACTATTTTCTGACAACTCTTAGACTAAACGATTAATCGATTAATCGAGAAAATAAGCGGCAGATTAAACAATAATGAAAATATTCATTTGTTGCAGCCCTAAACCATTTAAACTACATCTTTAAACTAAATCAAATTGAAAGCAAAACTTATGAAATTACCAAGACTCTGAATTTCTCAATGGCCTAAATTTTTAGTTTTCAAAAAATATCTGAGTTGCAGATCATTTATCTGTGAAGAGCAACAACAACATGATAACCAATCCATCAGTGACTTGTTAATCAGTCTAAACAGATGTTCAGCCCAAAGTCCAGAAGTCCAGAATCTTTAATCAATATTATTATTTATTTAGTATTTAGTATTTATTGGGACCGTGTACAGTGTTGATGTACTGTACCAGAGTTAGCTTATGCTAATTTCCATCTGCAGTCCCTTTGGCAGGTCACAATTAAAACATATAACAGAACAATAACAAACAGTACAAAACAACAAACAAACATACAGGACACATAATACAAAATACAAAGCTACACACAATAGCACATCGATTGGTCATATTTTAATTAACAATTAACTGAACAAACATATAAAAAGTGAGCAAGACATGTACTTAAAATACTTAACATTACATTTATCATTATTGAGATCAATATAAAAAAGTTATCATGCTATAGATCATCAGTCATATCATGCATCCCTTGTAATATTATATTTATATGTAGAGGATTTTCCTAAAACCAAATCACAACATAACACAACAAACATAAGACCAACAAAAATACAAGTACATGAAAAAACCTATATGTAAAGAAAATACATCAAGGTGGACTTTAATAATACAAAAAATGGAAAAACATTTAGTTAAGTAAAAGACAACTCAAGTAAAATCATGTCAAGCTCTTTTACAAAAGTATATGGTAAGAAGAGATTTCAAACAGGAAAGTGACTCAGTCGGCTTTATTTCCTGCTGAGTAACTAAAGTAATTATAGGATTTGTGAGAGTGTTTGGCTTTTTGTCTGTTTACATTTTGAAACAGTGAGCACCAGTTTCACCAGACACTGACTGCTTAAAAACTAAACAAGTAGTAGTAGATTAATGGTATTTTTTCTGTTGTCATTAATAGATATACAAAAACTAATATAGAAAGCAAAAGAAGAAAACATGAGAGAAATCATCATCTTTTCTACATCACACACAACTTCAAGAATTAACATTTTAATAACTTGAGGGTGCAGAGACATTTACCAACTTATGCTTGTAGATTTTCCAGTTTGAAAGTTCGAATAGTCGCCAGCGATTGTTTAGAGACTACAGTAATCAATGTAATTGGAGCCGGCTATAATAGCTTATAATCATTCACTCCATGTTGCTTCTTTTTTATCTGCCTTAAGCTCTGTAACAATCAGACTAGTGAGGAGGAGATATTTAGTGTCCATTTAGCCTTTGAGTCTGGACCTCCAATCTGTTATTCACTCATACATATTTAATTCATCTGGATATTTAGCCACTGATATCCTAATCCCCTCATTAGCTGAGTCCCTAACATCAAATATTTGACATCATTTAGTGAGGTTTCAGCAACAGCTACTGCAATAATGGAGTAATTGTTCTCATAATGTTTTTATGAAGCAGCGGGACTTTTTCTCCCATAGCCATCAGCTCTTATCAGTTGGATTATAGAGACGGTGTAAACAAAGGGCGTGCGTTACATTTCAGCATGGACACCTGAATGGTGCTGTGACTCATTTAATGCAGTAGGACTCATAAATGGCAGATAATACCCAGATAACAGTAATTCTTAGAATATTATAGACCAAATGTCACGAAGAAGAAGAAGAACAAGGCAATGTGAACTTCACGATTAACCATATGAGTAGTGCCAACAATACCAGCTATTGATTAGTGTTTAAAGTCATATATCAAGCAGATGTGCCAAATTTCACTGGTTTTAGCTTTTTAAATATGAAGATTTGCTGCTTTTCCCAACCTTACACACTAAATACACTTGTCCATGTAGTTTTGTGCACTGTTTGTCAGGGCTTGTTTTTCATGGGTTTTAGTTCCAGTTAAGAGAAATCTTGATGCTACATCATATGTGTTTCTAACTTTGTGGCAGCAGTTTTGGGAAAGGCCATTTCCTGTTTTGTCATAACAATGCCTCAGTGTGCAAAGTGAGGCCCATGGAGCATTGGTTTTTCCCAGTTTGGTGTGGAAAAATTGCGCAAAAGCCACAAGCCTCCTTCCTTGCACAAATGTATGGAAAAGTTTATCCGAAACTAATGTGAAGCTTCAGCTGTCAAAATCAGGCAAATCAAGTTGATATCTTTCAATGTTACTGTACTTTTTAGTGCCAAATTCTCTCTGTCTGTTGCAATCCTTCCCTTACAGCTCAACAGGGAAACACTGTCAGAGTAAAGAGGGAATTTCATACTGAAAAGAAAATAAGTTTGGAAGATATCCACTTAACTTGGCCAATTCAGATTGCTGAAGCTTCATATTATCTTCACATAAATACATTTTTGCATGGAAAGAGCGCTGTGGATTTTGCCCCCCATCACGTACATTGTAAGTTTTTTATGAAAGGATCTTCTAATAGTCAGTATGAACAGGAAGAATTATTACAGCAAGAAAAACCTTTTTTCAGTGTTCATATGGGTGCCTGACTGTTGTTTTAAGACACACTTGTAATATTGTGAACCGATTCTTTTAATGTTCATGGTTTTGGAATGAGATGTCCAACAATCACACAGAGGTGTAATATTTGTGTGTCCACATACTTTTGACCATGTAGCGTAATGTAAATGTCTTAGCTTTTGGGGATCTGGACTACTGGTTGGACAAAATAAGCTATTTGTGATGGGCATTTTTCACAATTGTTTGATATTTTATAGAATTAGATTGAGTAATTAGTTTCACCTCTACATAGAAGACAAATACGTATCCTTGAAGAAGCTGTTGAGCAAGGCACTAAACCCCAAGCTGCAATGACTAGGCAGCCTGCTGATAAGAGTATATGTGCTGAGGAAACCTTTCTTGAGTAAATAAAGTTTTAAAAAACTACAGATAAGGTTTGCACAATGTAGCTTAATACACTCAAATATGTCTACGTCATGGTCGCTGTGTATTATCGAACCGGTATGTCATGGGAGTTGCCGTTCTATGTTTGGCTGCAGCAGCAACCAGCGCGCCATCACTGGGACATTTATCTCTATCAGCTCTAAGCAAATGGCTCCAACATATCAATTTACCCTAGCTTGAAGGTCAATTAGTGTATGTGTGTGTGCGTACGATTGCATGGGTGTGTTTGTGATCATGTGCTCGTCTGTTCGGCCATGACCTCAATCGAAACAATCGATTCAACTGTCTGAGTCTCTCAGGTTCTTTTTTTTTTTTTTTTTTTTTTTAAGCGTGGCTGAATAAACGCTCACCGGTCTGACCTGAACAAAGCAAAATGAGCCACTGTCTTTTGTACATTCACATAATTAGTCAGGGTAATTAGTGCTTCACTTTGACACATTTTTACAGCTATTGAGCGAACAAACTAAAAGCCTATCTGTCGCCTACCATTAGATGTTGAGGGGTAAATGCTGCTGAAGGAGAGAGAAAACATTTATTATTGTCCAAGCCAGTTGTTCTGTACATTAGACTTGTTTTTACCTCATTTTACGAGCTTTGATTATTTTATGACTTTGTCTTTAAAACATCAAAAAAACATTTTTTAAAAACTCCCATCACAAGTCGGGAGAGTCAAGGTGAAGTCTTGAAATTGCTTGTTTTTGTTAGACCAGTAGTCCAAAAACCCAAATATACTCAAGTTACAAGGACTAAAAGGAGAAAATTCTCAAATCTTTACATTCAAAGAGCTGGAAACTGAAAATGTTAAGTTTTTTTTTCTTAATAAATGACTTAAACAATTAATAAATTATAAAAAAAAAAAAAAAAACTGCTGGGGATTCATTTTCTGTCAATCGATTAAACGACTAAAATAACAGTTTTCTTTCTGAGGATGCAATGGATCACCTGCTCCTCTGGCGAATAACCTCTTCCAGAGTCTCACCTTTCAAGACAGACAGAGAGAGTGGACGTCTGAGTGGAGGTGAGGTCATGATAGAGGAAATAACAGCCGTGTTGAAAATGAAAAGAAGAGCAGGCTAAGCCGCTGAGTGATGGACGACAGAGGATCTGAGGAGACAAGAGGCCGAAGTGATACGCTGAGAGACGGAGAGAGAAAGCAGGCTTTACTAAGCTGCTCTTTTATTTGTGTGTATGTGTGTGTGTATCTTTTTGGAGAGCCGAGGTGATCTACGTACGCCCGTCTAACGGCGTGGGAAGCGGCACGGGAGATTTGAGGAGAAGGGGGTGGGGTGAGCAAAGGCTTGGCTCAGAGAGGAGACGAGGGGAGCTTTGGCTCCTCTCTGGGTCTCCATGGTGGCTGCTGTTTTGCACTCTTTCTCTCCAGACATTTGTCGCTCATTTTGCTCTCTCATTTTCCGCTCTCTGACTCTGTTTAGTCCAGCAGACCTAGCAACAGACCCCCACCTAAAAAAAGAAAAACCCTGATTTTCAGACTGGCTGCAGGACTGTGGATGTGTTTAGAATAGAAGTTGTGAGCTGCAGTGTGTCTGAGAGGTTAAGTTAGTTCTGTTTCTTGTTGACATGAACCACAAACCTAATTTGCTTCCAAACACTGAAGCAAGATAATACACCTAAAATACTTCTTCCTTTTAAAGCTTGTAGTCACATACTGCAACATACTGAAGCATTTATTGACCTATTTTGCTATGCATAATATGATCTGATGATCCTTAATGGTCTCCATGTGGAAATTGGGTTAAAGCTGCCTTACAAGGAATTTTTTAAGAAACTTAAGTATGAAATCTAATAACAACATGCAACAATAGAGGCAATAACAGAATATAAACAAATTGTGGGATGACTAATCATGTTAACATGCAGACAAAAAGTCTAGTGCATGTAAGCAGAGTAGATTACAGTTAGTTGTACTTATTAATTACGGAAATTACTATTGTTCAGTTCAAATTTTAGACATATTTTACACTTTTTAATAAAGTGCTGCTCTTCTTAACCAAAGAAGAGGAAAAAAGAACATAATTGGGATAGACAGAGCAGCGGTGTGGCTCAAGCTCTTTTTTTTTTTTTATCACTGATTAATCTTTGTTTACCAGTCTGGCACTCCTGGATAAGGCTTTTGATTAATGAGGTTGTCGTGAGTTTTGTTTTGTTTTTCTCGAGGGACTAATGTTTGGGGGCATCATTTTCGCTTAACTCTTTCATTACGCGCACCTCGTGAAGCTTTTTCCGACTTTGCAGAAGGGCTGGACAAGTAAATTTCACTCTAGTTAACCATCTACAGCATCCAACAACTCAGCTGAATGTCTTTTCACATAAACGTAAGAAATGGGTGTCAGGAGCTTTTTTTAGTAACGGGAATTTTTGACCAAGTTGTCCTGTAAATGAAGGAGTTCTGGGAATTGAACTCAGGTACTAAATCAGGAACTTAAAATCCCAAATAGTACATTCCTGTTTTCCACAGCACCTCAAGATCCTTGCATGGCTTTGTTTGAGATGTTATTTCTGCACACAAAGAGACAGCAACACAGAGTCATTGCAGAGTTTTCCATAGTTTGCAACAAAAGTGGCTACAAATTAATGTTTTAGTTAATGCGCTCTCGTCTTTGCTGTGAAAAAAAAAAGGAGATATACTGTAAAGACAAGTACTGGTATTAAAGGCAAAACACTAGAAACAAAATACTATAATTGTGGATTTCAGCCTGTCAAAGGACACTCTTTGCAACCTCCAAATCTTATAAGGCCTGAACTCAGCTGTATTGTAGAAAGCATGCAGTGAAAAGTTGGATCTCTGCACTTTTGCTACATCTGTTCATTTCTATGTGTATACCGTCCATATGATGCAGTACTGAATTGTAAAAAAGAAATCCAGCCCCAGTGGATAATCTGTATGTAGAGCTGCACATCACTGTGTTTCATATGAAACTGACGTAGCGGTACCCAGGTGTGACAGCAGCAAAGTACTGCAGACTAACATGATTTGCTTCAGGATGGAGAACAGATAAGGTCCTGAGAGTGTTTATGTCCTCAACACCTGGTCCTTCTCACTGTGTGCTTGTATGTGTGTGTTTGTGTGTCCGCAGGGTGATAAATATGTGTGTCAGAGGCGAATGCATGCTTGCACATTTTGCTGTTGCCAAGTGAGAACCAGAAATCTCTAGAGACTTTGTTTTGGAATTGCAAAAACTACCCGACCCTCCCTGCTGAATTTGTTTTCCTCTTTCCTTTCTTTGTTAGACATTTCTGCATAAGAGAGCGAACATTAGACTTATATTCATCAGATGATCAGAGACATGACTCCAAGTGAATGCTAATATTACTCTACATCTGCTAGATGAGTAAATAGGCAACTGCCTGCCAACACCTTCACCATGGTATCTTTATAAGGTGATTATATGACAGTATGTCATGGTTGTGTTTGCAGCTTGTTGCACTGCCCCCAAGTGGCCAAAATATCAATTAATGCATGTTTGAATGTGGAAAAAAGGGTATAAAAAGTTGTTTTTGTGAACAGCTAACAGTGGGGCTGGCTAGTATAATCAAATTTGTACAACTAAAGCCCTTTTTGGTCTGCTTTTAATTACAGTTTGCATGGCATCAATAATTGTGACACCAGTATACTGTATAAACATGTTATCAAGATATAATACCAATGAAAGTATATTGGGTCAAGTTTTAACCTGTGACAGTTACTGTACACAGTAGCCCACTGAGCCTCCAAACAACTGTCTTTTTAAAATGATCCCATGGGCTTTAAAGGGATTTAAAAACCATGTAGGAATGAAATATGAAGTCCTCCACCCCCTCCGTATTTCATCTCATAGGTCGTATTGCTTCTCACCACCCTCTCAAGTTGTGCCTCAACGTACCTCGACATCAACAAACGCATGTGCCCCGAATGCCACCGGTTTAACCTTTCAGCATTTCAGCCTTCAGCCTACATTCTCAATATAGGTGACCTCAATGCTCAGTGCCCTACTTTTGCATACTATTTATGTGTCTGGGTGTGTTTATCTGTGTGTCTGGGTGCGCCTATTCGTTCACGGCTGCAAATACTGGAGGCAGCAGAAAGAGAGACCAAATAAAAGACCGGAGTCTGCCAGCAGAACTGTTTGCCCTTTCCTTTTCACTTGCTGTTATGTGGAGAAAATGAAGGAAGGAGAGACAGAAAGAGGATGGCAGAAATTAGACAAAGACCCGCAGTGAGACACAGAACGAGGAGCGATGACTGGGAGAAATCGAGAGAGAGACGCGAATGAAAAGTCAGCAGCGTGACAAAAGATGGATGGAGAGAGACGGGGAGGAGTGCAGAGCTGTGAGAAAGAGATTAGAATAAAGAGGGAGAGGTCAGTTGGAGACAAAGCGAGAGGAAGTTTTCTTGTTTGACATCAGCTCTGTGAACAACAATCTAGTGGTTGATTAAAGACAAATACAGGTGCGATTTGAGGTTAAAGCCCTTTTACTTCTGGCTAAGTCGAGTATTTTCTTGTAATTTTCTAGTCTATGAAAGATGTTTTTCTTACAAGAATAAATTCTAACAAAAGGATTTTTCTGATGGCAGGAATACAAGCTTTGATATTGTATCTCCAATTATCCTGGCAAGCAAGTCTGCTGGCACAAACCACACGAATTGAAGATACTCTATCCTCTTGGCTGGGCAGTCTCTTTCTTTATAGAAATACATTGCTGTTGGCTGAGCTGTTTATAAATGTGTATTGAACTGAAATTCTGTAGGTTTGGTTGCTGTACCGACCTTGTTCGAACCCGTGTGGATGGTCAGTGTCATCTAAATGCGTCTTTTAACAAACAACAACCTCGGTTATTGCTGCAGTGCATTTGTTCAATATCTTCAGCAAGTTCTCGGCCTTGATTCTCTGCAGATTGATAACGTGTAATTTGGTACTTGGATATCAAAAGCAGTAGGGAAGGAAAATGATCAAATCCGCTGACAGAAAGCAGAGTTTTCAGTGGCTGCAGGGTTTGGCAATATAGATACAACTTTCTATTGTGATACAATTTCATGTTGCAAGATTGATATATTGTTGTTTTCCAGAAATCCAACTGAGAAACAGTTCATAGATAAAATCACCAGATGGCAATTATAACTTTTGGCTCATCCAGTAAATTAAACACCTTGTAAAATCAAGGCACTATCATATTGATGCAAAAATTATGTAATGTAATTCAAATATTGCCAACACTGACCACAACATTCCAATAGACAGTGGTGTTAAGCATGCTATGGATAGCAGTTTGGCATGCACAAGAAGTGCCAAATGCTTGTATGCATAGGATCTTGTATCTTGTATCACCACAATCGAGTCAAGTGTCAAGGGGTTTGCATTGCAGAACGATTACAGCATCACATACAACTACGGAGAGCCTCGAGGGCAAGATGTGTCAGTCAGTCACTGCCTACACTGCTTAAAGCAAGCAAACATTGCCACACAGTACTCGAGAGAGTTTGTTTTGATCACTGGCAAGTGCTCTGGTAATATATCAAAGGCAAGTCGGTGGAAGAAGGCCAGAGCTTTTGTCAGTGTTGGACTCTGAGCAAAAGGCTGTGGCTATTACCTGGAAGCAGTACACATCAGTGCAGACCCAGGACAATCTGAACTCAAAAAAAGCTCAGTAAAAAAGATTCATTATTGTTCATTCATTTTTTGCTAGCACTAAGTTTGGTAATATATTAAAGAGATAGCTTTCTTTGTATAAACAGCATAGCAAGATTTCTGTCAGATTATACATTTCTTGTGTCTCATGGTATTTATCGTCATAATTTTTAAAAACATTGTAGGAAATCCACAGCAAAAGCTTCTTTATTGTTTAATTTCCAAATGCCCCCCCCCCCCCCCCCCCCCAAGATTGGGAAACTCATCACTCATCATCACTTTTTTCAAGGCTGTAAGGCACAATACATAAGGACTTGATACATTTTAATGAATTATTAATAACCATCAAAAAGCCATTAGTTACAATGAATGAACCCTTTATTAAGAATTATGTTTGACTTAATGATTCTGTTGGTGTAGGCTGCAGTGCTCACACTCACTTGCAAAATTCACCTTCACCATATAATCACAACCTCACGTTCTATGTTTATCAGTATGAAAACATCTGCTTCAGTCACATCCAAGCATCATCATCCAGCCGCAGCAGCAGCAGCAGCAGCAGCAGCCAATCCTTCTCTGGCTTTTCCATGAAACACCACCAGACCTGCGGGTCACAGTCTTAACGTAGCTCAAGTCAGCCTCTTGAGAGTTCAGTGTGGCTGCTGGCAGCCTGAATCCAGAGCAACTGTGCGGTGACATTGCTTTGCATCAAAGGACGAAGAGATGGAGCCAGTGTGACAGAGCAAGAGGGAGGAGGAGGAGGAGGAGGAGGAGGAGAGAAAGGGGGAGGAATGACAGGGAGGATTGACGAAAACAGGTTGTGATATGTTGGAATTAGACAGCCTGCTAACAGTGGACGGATGAAATGCCATTGCTTTGCATGTTTATGAATGTCCATAAAACAAGCTTGGATTAATTTAACTGGAACAATTATCCGACATAGCCTGATATCTGAGACATGGAATCTGTTCAGTGCAACAGATGACCTGAACAACTGTTGTCTGACAGCTGAAATGTGGAAGCAGAGTAGAGGCAAATGAGAAGCAAGGCGTGCTTTTTCATTTTATTCTCTTTTTCTCAGCTAGCAACATGTTCTCTTCCTCATTTTTTTCAGTACCCGACCCCCCGGCTTACTCTTTATGCAAATCTGTCTTTTTCTCTCTCCATCTCGCTGTTTCTCTTTCCATGGTGACAGACGGTGCCTCCTGTGCAGTTTAGCAGTTATTACACGCTCTAGAACACACTAACTCAGAGAGAGGCAAAGGCAGAGATGAAGAAAGATGGTGTTATAGCATCGGGAAACCACGGATACGAGAGTGTGTGGAAAGAGAGCAGATTAAATATAATGTTTGAGTTACGTGAGACCCGTATCAATGCTGCTTAATGCACAATGTTGTCATGTGACTGCTGTTTCTTCCACCTTGTCTGTCTGCAGGCTTTGGTTGAAGATATTATAGCACGCTCATATCATTGACCACTCAATATTCAGTTGAGGTTGTGAATACAAAAGTAAATAAATTATTGTAAAGTGCTCCCACCATACTTTGTTAAAAGCCTGTAGATTTGATTTAACCAATGAGAGCATTACCAAATTCTACATCTTCATAAAATGCAATAATTTAAGCGGTGTGAAACATTTGTAGAAGTTTCCTTTAGCATGTTTGTGTCTTTCAGCTCATTGTTTTGGTTTTACAGCCGGCAACTTTACTGTTTTTGGTTCAGTCTCATTACTTTCATCACTCCTTTGCAGTCACGGCAGGCAGCTGTGAAAAAGCTATAAACAGACCATGCGCTATTCGACTAGAACCGATGAGAAAGACAAATGAGCAACTAGCTGGTGATCCCAGTGGGGCATTAGCCACTAAAGAGCTATATATTTCCCTAAGGAGTTGTTCATAGCAAAACTGTGCTAAAAGGAGAGTTAATACTGGACTTACATTCATCATGTGGACAGAAACATGCCTCCAAGTGAATTTTAATGCTGTTCCTTGTTGGCTGGAGGTGTGAACTGTTTGCTAGCACATTCCTCATAAGGTGATAATATATCAATGTTATATTTACAGCTTATTGGGCTACTCCCATTGGCGAACAAAATCAATTAATGCAGGTTTAAGTCATTTATTCAGCAAAAATGCCAAATATTTTCTGGTTCCAACTTTTTTAGACTAAAAAATATATTGGTTAATTGAAAAAAAGACAAAATAATTGATACTGAAAGTAATCGTAACTTACAGCTTTATTCTATTAGGGGTTTGTATTATGCATTGTATTATGTATTATATAATATGGACAAATAGTCTGGACATATAGTCTGTTTTTCAGTAAACCTTTTTTTGTCTGCTTTTCTCACTTCCTGTTGCAGCAGAACCTTCCTTTCACAACATCCAAATGAAGTAATACCAGAAATGTATTAATATAGAGAAAGAAGCACATAAATTAATTTACTCCACTGTCATGTCAGGACACACCAGACCTATAAAAATAGTAGGGGGAGGAGCTGTGGCTCACCAATCTACTCTATCAATAAATAAATAATAATAATAATAAACTTTATTTATGTAGTACTTTTCTTTATAGTGTTATAAAGTGCTTTACAAAAAGGAAAAAAACAGGGAAGGGCAGTAAAATGAGAATAAAGCCAAAGGACATGAGCACAGAGAAAATAAAGACAATACTCTTTGTCCTAGTAATAAGCAGTGTTTTGTACCAATTGGAGGCAATGGAGGGAGCCCTGGCTGATACCCAAGAAAAGATTGTTGCAATAATAAAGCCGAGAATAGATAAAAGCATGTATAACTTTTTGTAAATCAGCAACTGATTTAACCTAATTCAACCTAATTTTAGAGATTATCTTGATGACTTCACAACACTTTTGACTTGATCGTCAAAACAGAGGTTAGCATCAAATATCACCACTAGATTCCTAGCAGCCTGCTTAATATTCGACAGACCACCAAGATTAGCACCAAAAGAGCTGATGAAATTTGGGGGAAATGAACAGAATGACCTCAGACTTATCATCATTAAATTTAAGAAAATTTTGGGACCTCCAAGATTTAATAAGAGGAAAGTTGCAAGATTTGCTAGGCTGCTAGGATCTGTGGGTTTTAATGGCAAATATAACTTGGTGTCGTCAGCATAAAAATAGAAAAAAACAGTGATTCTGAATAACTTGGCTGAGAGGTGGCATGTATATAGAGAACAGAAGGGGGCCGAGAACGAAGCCTTGAGGTACACCACAACTCAACTGAGCAATTGAGGAGTAATTACCCAGAGCAACAGAAAAAGTTCTGTTGGAGAGGTATGAGCTTAATAAGCTAGGAGCCAAACCTTTAAGGCCTACCCAAGTTTCCAAGTGATGTAAGGGGATATTGTGATCAACTCTGTCAAAAGCGGCAATTAAATCTAAAAGAACTCAAATCGAACAGTCACGCCTGTCAGCAGTCAGCAATAGGTCATTGGTAACCTTAACAGGAGCTGTCTCAGTACTATAAAGTGATCTAAAACCAGACTGGAAACAGTTAAAAACTATTATTATTCATAAAAGCTATCAGTTGAGATGAGATTACTTTCTCCAGAACCTTAGATAAAAAGACAGTTTGGAGATTGGTCTGTAGTTACTTAAGGACACGTGGTCCAAATTAGGTTTCTTTAGCAGTGGGTGAACAATAGCATGCTTAAAACTGTTTGGAAAGAACCTGAAGCCAGAGAGTTGTTAAAAAATATGCATAATAATAGGGCCAACAGTGGAAAAGTACCTTCTTGAGCAGTTTAGTGGGGATGATGTCTGAGATGCAGGAGGAGGAGTTCCTATGGGAGACTGTACTCTCTAACAATGAAAATCTTAGGGGTTGAAACTGGTAAAAAGAGGCAGAATTAAGATGGAAAATAGAAAGAATGCAAGGGTCAGGTTGGATTTGGGATACTGATACTCTCCACCGTGTTAACAAAATGAGCAAGATATTTTTCAGACAGCTCTGTGAGGTACAGAAAGGAAGTAGAGGGACCACCAATAACCGAAGCAATTACCCTACAGAGAACTTTAGGATTGTGGTTATTTATGGATGTTAATTCAGAGAAATAGACCGATTTTGCATCCTTAACTGCTTTCTGATGAAATAACATTTGGTTTTTAAGGGGGTTACATGCTATTTTGGACTTGTTTATCTTCCAATGTTGTTTTATAAGGGCTTGAGTATGATCTTTCAGCCAGGGGAGGTTATTTGATTTTTGTTTCCTAATTTTAAACAGTGCAATTTGGTTGAAGATGGATAGGCACTGATCGTTAAATGAATTTAACAGAGCATCTGGATTGAGAAGAAATATAGTGGAATTAGCTGTAGTGGAACAGCTTTATGGTCAGTTACCAGAATATCAACCAAATTAAGACACTCGAGAGAGAAACCAGGTGGGAGTGCTAAGTCTAAAGTGTGACCTTAGAATGTGTGGCCCCTTTAACAAATTGAATGAGGTTAAATATTTTATCAACACTTGGCAAACTGGATAAAACCTCAGGAGCTTTGTCAGCAGTGTGACGGACAGTGGAGCAAGGAAAAGCACATTCGCCCTGACATTTCTGATTATGGAGTCACCTAAGATTAAGGTTGTGGGCTGACTGGGGGATTGGGAGGACTCTGGAGCCCCATTAGGCCTTCTGGAGTGCCAGGTGAGGTTGCAGTAGTGAGGGGGAGCTTGATTAACTGTCATCCAGAGTGGTCAGGTTTAAGGCTACATGTCAACAAGCAGCTCCCTGGGCCTGAGGCCCATTGAGCAAGAGTCATTGAGCAAGATACTGAAGTTTTTCTAGCTCTAGATGTGATATTGTGCTCCTAAACTTGACTACCAGCATTTGGTGTCAAGATGGGCAGTCAAAACACATTGTTAGGTGACAGCGTACTGTAAATATGCTGTTTATTTGTGAGCAGTTACAGTATATTCACATACATTACAGAAAGAAATATTAGAATGATGGGATAAATGACTTAGAAACCAGATCAAAAGTAATCACAAACTGTGGAGATGATCTTTCAGAGTTACTTTAGGCTTGTGTGGTGTTTTCTGGTGTTAAATATTTCAAAGCATTTTCATTGGTTAGCAATGCATTTCATGCTCAGTATCTCCAAACTTTACTCCACCGAGATAATCCCAAATTTTCAAAATGGTAATCTTAATCTATCTTTTGTTTTTGTAACTCAACTGCACTACGAATCCTGTTTAAATATTTGTGACACTACAAAAGCTTTTTCCACTGAGAAAATGATTATGAAACAAGGATTCAACTGACAAATTCGCCTTGATTAATCATAAAAGTCAAGCAAAAATGCCAAACATTGCCTGCTGTCAGCTTTTTCAAATGTGAGAATTTACTGCCTTTATCTCTTTCAGGGTTTTGGATTGTTTGTTGGCATTTTCCTCTATTTTCTGACATTTTATAAAGGAAAAAACAATAATTCAGTCAATGTCAGTACATTTATGTTAAAGTTTTAATCGTTTTGGCTCAGCTCATGTGATTCTCTGGAAGAAAACTGAGCAAGACATCGCAACATCGACTCTCAATGAGCTCACAAATCCCCAAGCAGAGCCCGAGATACACAACATTCGATGAACATGAGTATTACAAGTATTTGCATTCAACTGAATACTAACAGGGTGAAACTAGTGAGGTGGAGGGAGGTAAATTTTTGAAAGTAGTCTGCTCAGCATTGCTTCATGAAGGCAGAATGATCATCATATATTTATATGGATCATCTAGTGCCAGAGAAAGGATGACTGGCGGTTATATGAAGCATGTAAGTATAAGACAACTTCATGCCTGTCTGAACCATTCAACAGATTAACTGATTATAAAAATAATAGTTGCGGCTAAAATGGATTTGGATGGAATTTGGTGGACAGATATCTGTTGGCCCAAAGAGCAGTTGATTAAATTTTGGCTGTAATCTCGCTGTAGGATTTCTGCCATTAGATGATTAACTTTTTTTGTTTTTAGCCACAACTACTCACTCAGAATTGTTACACACCAGCTCTGTGTTGAAGTCCATCATCCAGGATCAGCAGCATGGCATTCAGGTGTTATTTTTTTCTGAAGGAGATAAAAAAAATAGATGATGGAGATAAATGAGGGAAAGCTACACTGGAACATACAATATGTGAAAGACTAATACAGAGATGTGTGTAGGGGGAGGGCAGCAGAGAGATGGATGGAATGAATATAGTGTGTGTGTGTGTGTGTGTGTGTGTGTGTGTGTGTATGTGTTGGTGGGGGTTGCTTTGGTGACTAATCATTTCCGTTTGAGACCCAGAGAGACACAGGCCCCCTGGGGCAGCAGTCCATTTTCTGATGAGTGCACACATGCACGTTGACACACAGAAACAGACACACGCACACACACGCACACACACACACACACACCACATCGCCTTGTTCCCCCTGTGATGTAATGCCTGATACAGTCATTGGTTTATGAGAGCATGAACTGTGCACACACACACACACACACACACACACACACAACAAGTGATGTCAAAAGATCCCATATTTCAGGTTGAAATGTCAGATGAGGAATAACACTGTCAGGTGGACACAATAACATATGTGCTTGATATTCTCTTTCAGCCTTAAGAAAACCAAAAAGTAAAAATATTGCTATATGGCAACTGTGATTCTCAGTGGCGTTTAATAGCTGAGCACATCAGGGGGGGTGTACAATAAGCAGGCAAGAAATACATGATATAATTACAAAGAAATTATACAAAGGTAAATGCAAGTTTTACAAAACAGGGCAAAAGGACAATGAAAAGTAGCAGCAGGCAGCCTGAAAAACAGTAGGATAGAGAATAAATGAGATTAATAACAATGCAAAACTGATGTTTCTGTATGTAGATTGTTTCTTGTGCATTTGTCCAGAGATTTGTTGCTGAAACCTGTTGCAAACCACAATTCTACATTGACTTGTGGGTGGATTTGGAGGGAAAAAAATCTAAAGCTCTTTTCAAATACAGCATCAACAGGCTCAATAATGGATTCTCCAACTCATTCATAGTCTGTCCTGTGTACCTCATGCTGGCATTAAGGATAATTGTATCCTCCAGCTTCCATTGGTGTGCTGTTTTAATTCAAGTCGAGTTGTAATTTAAAAATCAAATCATCACAATATAATGAGTAAATAAAGCTTCTCCAAACTGTAGCAAATGGCTTGAGTGTTTTATTTGAGCATTTTGAATACCTCATGAGGGAAATACCACAGTATGTCTTATCTTCAGATCAGATCTGACAGTGACTCCATATTAGCATGCAATCGATTTATCATTTTGAGACATTTTTGAAGAAAAAATGACAATCTCTGCTTGTTCCAGCTCCGTAAATGTGAATATTTTCTGGTTTCTTTATTCTTCTGCAATAGTAAACTGAAGGTCTTCAGCTTGTGGACTGTTGGTCAGGACAAAGTAAGGCATTTGAGGATGGATCTTGTGCTTTTGGAAACGGTGGTTGATGCTTTTCAACATTTTCTGACTATTTTATAGACCAAACAACTAATCCATTAATCTCGAAAATAATTAACAGATTAATCAATAATGAAAATGATTGTTAGTTGCTTAAACGACACAACTACTTAAACTTAACAATGATTTTTATCTTACATTTTCTACTTGGACTAAATTTCCATCCATTTATTTGTGACATTTGTCACATCCTGAATGGACTTCTGGTTGGTTTTTGGACTCTTTGTGTTTTTGTTCTTTTGAATTCTTTGGTTGTTATTATCTATCAGATGCCCTCAGACTTTTTCTGTTTTGTGTTGAACTTTGAGGGACTTTCTGGCATTTGGGTTGCCTTTATTGGTCGGACTGTGCTTATTGTGTTTTTGGTTTTTTGATTTCCCTGTGTTTTCTCCTCCTGTGTTCATGTGCTCCTCCTCTCGCCTGCTCTGCGTTACCCTCTTTAGCCCCGCCCTGCTCTGTGTCTTCCCCACACCTGCCCTGTATCAGTCTCGTCAGCCCTGCCCTGCTCCCTGTGTTTCCCTTAGCCAATCACTCCTAGCCTGCTCTTGTGCCTAGTCACCTGTTCCTTGTCTGACTGCTCTAGTTCCTGTTTTATTTTGAAATGTTTTCTCCTTGTGTTTTGTTATCTTTACTTAATTTACCTGTGTTTTCCCGCCTTTATTTATTGCCTCATGTGTTTCACCTGTGTCTTGTTTCACTCACCTGTGTTCAGTTCGTAATCAGACCCTGTGTATTTATTGTCCAGTTTTCAGTTCAGTCTTTGTTGAGTTGTCTGTGTTTGTTCTGTGTTTCTGGTATGTTCCTGTGACTCCAGTGACTTTTGGTATTGTTTCATTAAAAACTCTGCATCGTATCCAGCCTGCCTGCCATCTCTTGCATTTGGGTCCACCTGCTCCACTCACCCATGTGAAAAAATGTCTGTCTGACTTCAAATACTGACCTGCAGGGTACACACAAATAAATAATAAAGTAATCTACAGGATATTTTGGAACAGGGGTGGAGGAGCTTTTTAACATGTAAAGCAGTAGTGTAGGCAGGAATCACAGTGTGGTTGGGCACAGAGAAAATCAGGTGGGCCCGTCCCAGACTAATCACACTTAAAAGGTTCTGAAACACACACTGTATGTTAACCAAAAGAGGCCATTACAACTATACTTGCCTGAATGCACGGGCACCAAGACGAACATTAACAGCATCGCATAGCCTGGCATGATGGCCACATATTCACATACACACAGCTGACATACGCAACAGTGCAGCATGTGGATAGAGATACACCAGCGCCAACATGCTCGTAACGCTAAAAATGACACCTTAACAAAGCATGACACGGCGGCTACATACCATAAACCACAAATATGCAACACGCACACACACACACACACAGATGGCAGATGTAACAACATCAGCATAAAATCCAATTGTACACCCAACAAAAACTATAACAAATGAATGATAATATTGAAATAGGCTACAACAGTCTGAAGTTGTAAATTAGCTTACTTTTGAAGATTACAGCAGGAGACGACAGGGCTTGGTGTTGAACACTGAAATTATTTCATTGTTAACGATTCAGTCAGTTCTCTTTCAAAGGAGAGCAGGGACAAAGAGTTCAGTCTGTATGTCATCATTGATGCCCTGATGCAAGTTTTTATCTGACTGACAGTTGAATAGAGTCTTTCAACAGTACAGCTTGCCGCTGCTGAATTAGCAGCCACATACGTGTCGTTACTATTTGGCACTTGTTGAGGAGAAACTGGCGCAAGAGGAGGTGTCTGGGTCGAGAATGAATTCTCTTCCTCCTGCTCCTCACGACATCTTCTTGTGACAAACTTAGGGAAACTGCCTTGTTTCACCATGTTTTATTATCTTAATCTACATTAAAAGCAGCTAGCTAGCGGACAGTAGGCTTCTGTTCCTCTGTGCAATGCGCGGCGTGGGCTGTACACCGAGTGAAGGAGGAGGGGCCGCTCGCAATCTGGCATCTGCGAAATGCACTGCCACCCAAAAATTCTGACCTATCAACATCATCATATGGTAAACAAGAAACAAGAAACAAGAATTATTTTACTTTTATTGGTCACATTGTCACATTTGAAACAGTACTGCTATTCACTGGATGATCCAGCAAAAAAGGAAGCCGGAAGCCTTCTGATTGGGCCCACTCACGGCTATGTGCCAGATGTAAAGACTGGCATATTTTCACTGGAAACTAGTTTGAAGGTTAAAGGTTTGAATTCTCAGACCTGTGGAGAAATCAATATGGGAAAGCGATAATTAACTCACCTGTCCCTCTCTGAACTACCACCTTTGTGATGTTTTTTTTTTTTTTAACTGCCAGCTGCTCTGTCGCATTCATAATAACACACACTGTGGTTGTATGATGTTGCTTTTATCTGAGGAAGGTTAGCCGAGCATGCTGCTCATTTTCAGAGGCCTTCACCCCTGCAAACTGCCTAGTACAAAGTCTATTGTGTGATGGACTTTTTTCCTA
This sequence comes from Thunnus albacares, assembly GCF_914725855.1. NCBI lineage: Eukaryota > Metazoa > Chordata > Actinopteri > Scombriformes > Scombridae > Thunnus > Thunnus albacares. The sequence goes on along the minus strand of NC_058127.1, from coordinate 9,541,584 downwards.
TCACCTCATTCTTATTGGGTACTTGTTTGTCACATACCCCTCAGGTGGTTGTCATTTGTCACAGTCTCCATCTTGTCATGTCTCCATCTGTGTCTCAAATTTTTTTAGCCACTTTCATCTTTCTTCATAGTTTATCATCACACCTGTCTTTTTTCTTCTCTGACGCACTAGTGTTATATTTCTGTTCATTATTTACATTAATTTGAGTACAAACATACATAAATACTTTCTTTTGAAGCTCTTCCTTTCTCCATCCCATAATCCTTTCCTGCTCATCTCTCCTGGCGCTAATAACTAATTAACTTTCAGAAGGTCCCACAGCCCGAACAAAGTCCCAGAGGAAAACTGCTTCACACAGTATTTAATCACTTGGTGTGTATGTGTGTGTGTGTGTGTGTGTGTGTGTGTATTCAGCACATCTATGCCCACATTGCAGTGTCAAGTGTTTGTCTGAAGATGACAGTAAAACTAAGATGTATTCATTGTTATAATAGAGAGATCAGAACAAACTGAAGAAGCTACAACAGGCAACTGATTTTCATACTTGAGTCTCTTTTACCTGCACAGGACGTGAAACCATGACAACGGAAATGCAGGAGATCGCCATCACAGAGGACAAGCCTTTACTCACGGGTCAGGCTGATTCCACCAAGGTTAGAGAAGATAAAACACACACACACAAATATGCACACACATGTATCTAAGCATGGAGAAAAATACATGAGCACACAAGTACATTAAATGTATGGTTGTCAGTGTATTGCGCTTGATCTGAAATCTGAAAGAGTGTATGGGTATGTGTGTGTATGTGTGTGTGTGTGTGTGTGTGTATGTGTCCCTAGAGACAGGAAAACAAGTGTTGGGTTGCTTGTGTGTGTATGTGAGACAGTTGTAGAGAGAGTGAGTGTATTAGCGTTTGTGTTCTTGCTGTGCATATGCCCATGAATGTATGTGTGTGTGCTTTTGAGTCTGAGCAAAGCCTACATGTGACAACATGTGTTTCAAGCGCATGTGTGCACAACTGTGTGTGTGTGTTTGTTCACAGCTGCAGCGCTGGCTGAGATCTGCCAGGGTTGACGTCAAAGCTCTGAGGCAGCTCATCTGCTTTGCTGAGCTGATGTTGCAGTGCTGCAGAGCAGTTTGTTGCTCACTGCTGACACCCGGTGGCATAAGAGGAAACTACAGCACTAAAACAAAAACAACACAGTTACAGTTTTACATAGAAGTACAAGGTTTTTATGTATTTAATCGACATCTAGAAGTGGACAGGTACAGGTGTAGTGAAAATCTTTCATATTTGAAGCTGGACCATTTTTAAACTTAATGTAATGAAAAGTCCCAAAAGTCCAACAATTGTTCTGTACAGATTAAACAAATAAGATTGAACACTGGGTTAATTAGTGAGTTTTAGAAGTGCTGATATGCGTATTTCTGAACTTCAGACAGAACCATGCTGGCTGCTTCCCCCTGCTTCCAGTCTTTGTGCTAAGCTACGCTAATCACCTCCTGGTTCTAGCTCCATTTAAGCTACAAACATTAGAGAGGTATCGATCTACTCATCTAACTCTGCAAGAATGCAAATAAGTGTATTTCTCAAAAAGTTGGAACTATTCTTTTGACTGTAACACAGCTTTAAAGATCAAGAAAATACATTTAAGATATTTTTTTATATTACAATAACTAAATTCCACATGATATTTATAATAACTGCACTGCCTAAATGTGAAAATGATGCAGTAACTGAAGAATATAAAACAACTAGAACAGAACTAGAGATTTGGTGTGTGGCCAAACTTAATGTTAATGAGCCATGAAAATCACCAAAATTTGGTGTTCTGAGGTTTTACATTTGACATTGAGAAATGCTGATTACAACGTGATCCACAGTGAACGGTGATTCTGAGTGGTTAATAATGAAAATTTGGCAGTTTCAGGTTATATGCAAACCTCCATCGTTCACTGCACCCTCCTGCATACATTTACATGCATTTAACATCTGTCCTGCACCACTGAACACATGCTCAACTCGACAATTGGATTTTAATATGATTTCTCTGGACTGAAGAAATGACCTTCATAATCAAGCCATGGCTGTCTCTTCAACCACAAAGCCTCCAAGACTCCATTTTCTCCTCGGTGGCAACTCATTTATTAGAGGGGTAAATGGATCCAAGGTTGCAAATGAACAACCCCATTAAAACCACGGAAGACTTCCTCCATATGATCCCCAACATCCCATCAGCACCTGGTCCTCTACAGAGGCTCCCAGCTGCTTTATCAGGAGTTTAATACCACCTATCCTGCCTGTGTGGGTGTTCATTAGGAAGCAAAGCCAACTTAACAGAAAGGGCTATGAAAGAAAAAAACCTGGGAATTTTCTCTCATATATGCCTTTTAATTTCATTTACCCACTCTAAAAAAAAGAAAAGAAGGAAAAGTCAATTTTATGTTCACCTTTCATGTCAGATTCTTTGAGAACATTTGACAAAATGACACAAAATGGCCCAAATCACACAATTAAGACATTTTATGAAAATGATTAGGTCTATGATAATTTATAAAGCCCTGTACACCTTTACATCTGTATTTTTCATGGATATAGATGTGATTTGGCGTTTTTAGAAATGAATATATTCTCTAAAACCACGTGCACCCACAATCCGAACCAAGAGTTGTCATCTGTTGTCATCTCTCACCTCTCCTGATGAAAAAAAATCCAAAAGACTAAGAGTGATATCTCGACTCTTATTCATTTGTTCTAATAAGACTTTTTCTCTCATTTCTCATAGGATGCTGAACTGGCAGCCAGGATACTCCTGGACCAAGGACAGGTAAGACTATTCAGATGGATGTTCAATTTCTTTTGAGAAGAAGAAGCTCTGATTCTTATCCAAGCCTTTCTATCTTCAAATGTCACACACTACGTATTATGACTAGATGGTATATCTTAAACTATATCTTTTTGTATATTTTACATTTTGGACAGAAACATTCATGGTTTGTAATTTTCTTATGATGAGAATTTAAAAGTTATACACATATCTGGGCTAGAAAATTTGGTAATTGGTATTTTATAAGTCCTTTAATTTTATAACAAATTTTTTGATGAAATTTGCAGGTATTTAACGGTGAATTTCCAGGACATTTTACAGGAAAGGTAGTGCAATTTGGTAGAAATTATAATAAGAAAAAACAGAAAAAGAGTTGTTGCACACTCATTATATTTGGGTTCCTAGTTGTTCATTTGCAATCATTCTTGATAAATGACACCCTTAACAATCCATTAACTGACAGAAAATACTTTGTTACCAAATTACATAACCCTTTCAAAGAAATGTCCTAAGAATGAAACAGTTACACAGCAGCCACTTTTAGGAAATATATATGAAACTACAACTTAACCAACTTAACTTTTCCCCCCATTTTTCTCATAAATTGCACCACATTTAACCACCTTTTCTGTAAATTGTCTGAAAATTAATTGTTAAATACCTGCAAATTACCTCAGGAAATTAGTATAAAATTAAGGGACCTTTAATATAAAGTATTACCCCAAAGTTTTTATTGAGTGTAGTTACCAACAGTTAAGGAGAAGTGCAAAAAATACATATATGCATGTTATTTCAACAGAGTCATGGGTAAAGTTAAATATTGTAGCAGTGAATTCAGCAATATTTTAGTGTTTGGAACATGCTGATCATATAAATGGAGAGTGGAGTGCACTATGCTGCAGGAGAGGTAGTAATTTTATTTTACTTTATTTTTTCAATGTGAAAATAGGTAAATGCTTGAATCCATTGTAACCATTGTGAATTCATGTTGACCTCAGCCTCTGTTCTCTGTCAAGGAGCAAACTACAAACTGTTATAGATGCCTTTCAAGCTTTTAGGATGTGAGCACTTATCAAAAGATAGATTCACTTTAACATTAGTGCATTTCTATCTTTAAGGCCCTGGTATGAAACCACAAAAGTTGTGTTTGAAAGTGTTAATGGTATTGACATTAATTGAAAAGGGATTAGAATTTTAAAAAAACACAAATCTGCAGGAAAGACGGCACCCCTGCATATGTTTCACTTGATACAGGCACAAAGATTTAACAACATTCATCCCAAAATGTAAATATCAGGCTCAAAAGTTGTTGGATAAAGTATTTCTGTTGCCCTCTCCAGGAGCAGAGTATTGAGACCCCTCATGGCGTTCTGCATGTGACCCTCCACGGCACACGAACCACCCGCAGGCCTGCTATCCTCACCTTCCACGATGTGGGTCTGGACAGTGAGTAGCTCTCTCTCAGCCTTGTCACACAATCTTCAACTTGTTCAGTGACTTCTGCTCACTTTCCACGTTCTCTTGTCTCTTTGGCAGGTAAGAGCTGCTTCTCCACTTTGTTTAAGTTTGAGGAGATGCAGGAGATTGTCAAGAATTTCACCTTGATTCATGTTGATGCTCCTGGGCAGGAGGAGGGTGCTGCTGCCTACCCCACAGGGTACGACGTTCACTGTATATGTGTGTGTTAGCATGCTCATATCCCCCTATCATCCTGCAATAACCTTTCTTCTTTTTAAATAAACTTCTCAGAAATGGAAACAATCTTCTGTACAAGGCTTAAACCTAATCTCTGCCAAAAATACTTAACATTTCCATCTCTCACATCTCCCGCCTCTCTAATATGCTCTTGTCAGAGGTTTTAAGAAAATCCTGCTTTTTCTTTTTACTCTGCGCCTCTTATTTCTTCACCCTGCACATCTCCATCACTTCTCTTCCTTGCGTGATTATTTTAGTGGCTCAGGAGGATTTTGTTGCATGTCACAGCATCATGACTGTGACCCTTATCGCCTGATAGTGATTCTGGAAATTCAAGCTTATTCTCTCTTTGATCTCATTTGAAATCCTTGTGGGTAAAAATGTCAGCCACTGTATGTGCTTAAGATGGATAATCAGCAAAACATTATTATCATGTATCATGAGAATTTTCCAATCATTACAAGTAGTTTGGTGAGATCTTAGGGTCAGAAAACATAGGGTACCCAAGAGAAAATCTTGTGGCAGTCAATTGGATGTTAATATGCATGTCTGTTTTTTCATATTACAATAGTTCATTAGATTAAGATCATTTGTGTTTCCTGTCGTAGTTACCAGTATCCCTCCATGGACACCATCGCAGAGATGATCCCTGCCGTCCTGCAGTTTTTCAAGTGAGTTAACCACATTTGGATGTAAATGCAAGCAGAATTTCATTTGCCACATGCACACAGAAAGTCATCAAATCTCTGTACATATGCAAGAATGTCTTATCTTGTTGTTGCCTAAGTCATATTGCATACAAATGTAGAGTAACATCAGTTATACCACTTGCTAAATTGACTCAGAATTTATTTATTTATATAAAGTAAGATCATATTTTCTTCACTGAACCAACATTACAGCTTAGTTTCTTATTATTTGGATTGATTCAATAAGATACTTCCATGCTGCCAGTCAGGAAACATTCTAGTAAAAACTGAACAGAACTTTGGCCATCAAATATAGAGGTCTGAGGTCCACTGAGGTCGAACTCAACCACTGAGATTTCTACTTCAAAGAAATGCTTGTACAACTAAAACTACATTTTCCTTAATATAAGTGTTAAGTGTTATTTTGAGTGTATGTTTGTGCATGTATCTTTATACTCTATGTGTGATATTAACATAGAGATTTTCTCTGGCAGCTTCCGTACTGTGATCGGAGTGGGTGTGGGAGCAGGCGCGTACATCCTCTCCAAGTTCACAGTGAGTGTCTTCTTTTTTGGGGTAGCATCATGACAGTAGTTGTCAATACTACGTATAGTTGTGTTTATCAAACAGACATGAAACATAGCCATGTATACCCATACTTGTGACATTTTAGGGGCATTAAATAATCCATGACCGTAATCAACATCTCTAGTGGTCCACAAAAGGCCCCTCCTCCCCTTTCCTGTCCCCTTGAGTGACAGTGGCCCATAATTGACATAAACAATCATATATCATATAATATTGCTAATGAGAACAGCGCATCATGTAGTGAAGACAAAGCAAAATCCTATGATAATAATACTCCTCTAATAATTTAATTTAACTGATCAGTTAAAAATGCAAGTATGTTGGGAGCACTTACTGCTTATTTAAGTGTTATGTGCTTCATTTACAAAAATATAATTTTTCTATTAGATTTTATTCATCATACATCATCATCAACAGGCAGGTTCAACTCCTGAATATGGTTACTCCATTAACCAAAGTATTTACAATTTAGCAACTGCATGATTCTTAATTTTGCATTTTTGATAGTAGCTTTAGCATTCTGAAAGTGAATGATGATGGAACTAAGTTAGTGGTACCCTTCTTGGCTTAAAGGCAGTGGAATAAAAGTCTAACCAAAGTACATAACAACACATATTGTGATATACACACACATAGGAACATACCATGTTAATTGTACTTGGAAGAAATCTAAAACTACATTTGTAAGTCCATGGGTTTTACAGTCCTCTGTTCTCCTTGATCTCACTGTGAACGGCAGGGGTCCTATTTGCAGGGGTTCTGTATGCAGGAGGTTGTTTAGATGGTCTGTCAGTGACGAGTTTGGGACTCTCACTTATATATTATTGGCCAACATTCCCGGGGGGTTGAAGAAAGAGCTGGTCTGTTGTTTGAGGCTTGTGCTGTCTGCCTTCAAAACATGCAGAGACTTTACCCTGCACCTGTAATTTCTCTTCTCATCTCATTATCTGTTGCTTTCTTTCCCTCTTCAGCTTGCAAACCCAGATTCGGTGGAGGGTCTGGTTCTGGTCAACATCGACACTAACGCCCGAGGATGGATAGACTGGGCCGCTCAGAAGGTAATGACCTTCTCTTTCTCTTACAACACATCAGGACTGCATTGTCTCATACACAGAAATGTGGTATTTTAATCTGGTTAGTGCTAATGATAGTTCTCCATCAAGTAAATTTTATACGTGAATATGAAATTACGTGACTGGTGTCACAGATTAGTATCGATTGTGTCATTGTTTATCTTATTTAACTTATTAAATGATGAACAATCCTATTGATTTCTCTCTCTCTCTCTCTCTCTCTCTCTCTCTCTCTCTCTCTCTCTCTCTCTCTCTCTCTCTCTCTCTCTCTCTAGCTCAGCTCAGTGACATCCTCCCTCACAGAGCAGATCCTATGCCATCTTTTCAGTCAGGTACAAGAACAACTTGTCAATAAAGTGTACAAAATGTGATAAATAATTGCATTAAAACACAAAATGTCTTACGTTAGTTGCAACACATTTATTCTTTGTCACTTATTTTGCAAATTTTTGTAAGTTTTGGGTTGTAGTTTGTTTTGTTTTTTTTTAAAAAGGCTGTGTTTATGTGTTTCTCTATTATCTTGTAGGATGAGCTGTCATCAAACACAGATCTAGTGCAGTCTCACAGAGAGCGCATCTCCAAAGCTTCTAATCTGGTCAACATAGAGCTCCTCTGGAAGACTTACAACAGGTTAATACACACACACACACACACGTTTATGTGCACACACTCTTACATTAATACAAATATGCACCAGATTAAACCAACATGATCTCCTTTTTTCCCTCCAGTCGCAGAGACTTGAACATCGACCGCAACAGCACCTTCAAGTAATACCCTCTTAATTTTAATCCTCACTCATAACATTATGTTATCGTCTATTTTTTAAATTATTATTTTACATAAACCTCTCATCTCTACTCTCTCTACTTCTGTCTACCTCAGATGTCCAGTAATGTTGGTGGTGGGTGATCAAGCTCCATACGAGGATGCTGCTGTAAGTTTGACAAAATTTGACACATCTGAGTGTAACAAAGTATCTTGTGTCATATTGTTTTGGCAGAGGTTTACTCTTTTTCCCTCTGTGACCACCAGGTGGAGTGCAACAGCAAACTGGACCCGACAACAACCTCATTCTTAAAAGTAACCCTCTTTTCTTTCTGTTTATAGTCGGCGTAGTGTGTTTCTTTTTTTCATTCTAGGTTCTTTCAATTGATTTTGATTTACTCACTTCTTCTGTCCCTCCTCCCCAGATGGCCGATGCCGGTGGTCTCCCCCAGCTGACTCAGGTACCCGATAGCCTCTTTCTGCTACACAAAACACTGAGCTTAAAGCTGCAACAAGCTAGATTGTTACATTTAAACATACCTGGTTAATCAACCATAATAAGATGCGGCTGCACCAACACACCACCCTCACTTATTCGCTTCCTTTGCTGACAGTAACACAGGCAATCTTCTTCATGCACATGAATTAACGCATTAAAGCATAAAGTGTTATTTACAGTGCTCCGTTCCCTCCAAAAAACACAAAAAAGAAAATAAACCATTCTGAAACAGTAAATGCTAGGTTGGATCAGATGGAGGCATGAACTCTCGTGAGTGCGGTTAGGGTTAGGTTAGGTCTTACAAGAGTTTTGCAAATCATCCCTCTGGCTGATCCAATCAAGCACCAACCATCTGAAATGATGTAGCATGATATTCTGGGTGTTGAAGTTCTCAAAATTAAAACAATTACTTTTGGGGACGACATGGGGTCACCAAAAATCCACCATTACCTAGTTCAGGTAACAACAAATCATAGTCTGACAGAACCTGTAACACTATGTAATTTCTTTGTATTTGCAGCCTGCCAAACTGACTGAGGCTTTCAAGTATTTTATCCAGGGCATGGGCTACAGTAAGTTCACTTCACTGAATAATAATGTAACAATTACTGATTACAAATGCAGTGATACACAAGGCAATAATTCCCATGGTCCACCTTTAGGATTGTTCATCTTTTGTTAATCATGTACAGTATTCTTGTCCTTTGTGTGCAGCATTATTCAAAACATGCATTTTATGGGTCACAAACCTTAAAGGATAAGACATTCTATACATTTCTCCTTGTCAACAAATCCCATAAAAACACCCAAACCAACAAATTGATCCATCTAACAGTTTTGAATAGCTTATTCTTCTGTGCCAAAGACCTCCACTGCCCAAAGTCTATTAAAAACAGGTCAACGAGCCACACACTGCTGTGACTTATTTTTTAAAGGTTTACATCTTGAGTAGTAATCAATAGGCTTGGGGTTGAGTGCCACAGACAGGGAAGGGAAGTCTGAAAGTACTGAGAAATGGATTGTTACTGTAGTTTTGGTCTTTTCATGGGATTTGTGGACAATATGGAATAACGCCAGCCTTATCCTTTAAATGCTTTATACTGTTTCCATCGCTTTCTAATGTGTGAATCTTATCTTTCCTTCCATTTCTTTCTATCTTTCTCTCCACAGTGGCTTCGTCTTGCATGACCCGCCTGTCCCGTTCCCGCACCACCTCTCTCTCCTCCTCTTACTCCATGGATGGGTCGCGCTCTCGCTCCCGCACCCTGTCCCAGGGCTCGCAGGGCGGCCAGATGCCGCCCAGCCCTTCCCAAACTATGGAAGTGTCTTGCTGAAGAAAAAGAGAGAGAGAGAAAGGGAGTGAGCGAGAGTGAGAAAGAGAAGAGGGCAAAGGCAAAGGGAAGGGATGAAGCATGACAATAACACAGGAACAAGACGAATGGGTTACTTATTTGTCACTAAACAACTCCCATCATTCCCCACAAGAACAGAATAGAAATAGTGACAGATGAAAAGAGGGAGGCAGGGAGAAAATAAAGGCCTATCTCTCATATTTTGCACCACATCTAAGTCCAAATCATCTCCTCACATCCCCCTTCTATCTGGACATTAAGTGACTATGGCTGTTAAAGCAAATGAAGGAAGCATAAGCTTTAGAGGGCAAGAAGAGATTAATAAAAAAGGGGGGGAGGTGGGGAAAGAATGGCAACCGGTCCTCTCTCTCTTTCCCTCTATTGGAGTGTCTGTCAGCCAATAGAGCCCTTTAATTTAGATAAGGGGTGTGGTCTATAGAGACTGCACACCTTACGATAACCAATAGTAATAATTCTGAAAACGGTATTGTTGTTGATGCTGATGACTATGTTGTTGACAATTGATGATGATGATGATGATAATAATGTAATAGAAAACAGTAACACTTTTCTCTTTATTACACAATGAGTTTAAAACATAGATAAAAAAAACATACTATAGCAGAGATACTTATAACAATGTGTGTCTACTACTTTTTAAGCTAGTTTTTAGTGTTATTTTTATTTCTTTTAATCAATTTTATTTTCATATTTGTAACCTGCCTCAGCAAGGGGCTGAAGCTACTGATTGGTTGATTGTCACATGGTAAAATCCAATGAGAGCCATTATAGTGACTACTTCCTCCTTGATGTTGCCAGGTTGTTTATGTCTTCCATTTGCCCCGTCTCTAAGTGACTGTTTTGTTTTCCCATTTGATTTGAGGAGTTGGGCAGGAAGGTTTTTGTTGTTGTTGTTGTTGTTGTTTTTCTTTTTCTGGACTGTTTGGAAGTTGCATGCCTGGTATCAGCCCATGTGAATATTGACTGGACAATATTTTTCTTTTATATTCTACTAATGAGTTGTGTGGATTAAGGTGTGTGTGCGTGTGTGTATGTGTTCAGTTTTGTTTGCTTGGAGTGTTAAGCATACGTGACTTTGGCAGGTAAGCATAGTTGAGACTGAGGGTGTTTGCGCCCTTTAGCAAGCTAGCACCCTATAGATAACACTAGTCGCACACTAAATAGTGCTTCCAATATTGCTGGGCGTTTAAACACTGCGTGTCCCAGTATCCACACTTTTGTACTACTCACCAGGGGCGTTGCATCACCAAGTAGCATGCTAGTATGGATATTGCATTTCAGTGTTAGGCGTGGCCAAAAGGGATCACTGTGTTTATCATCTGGGTTGTAATCTCTAAGCCTTGCCTGTGCATGGATACCTCCTAACAAACCCAGCAAGCATACTTGAGTTTATGTGCGATGTGAGGTAAAGTGCTCCTCTCCAGCAACAAGGCTTTATACAAGCAAAGGGGTCAAGAGAACTGTGTATGCATGTGATTGTTGCAGTGTGTGTGTGTGTGTGTGTGTGTGTGTGTGTGTGTGTGTGTGTGTGTGTCCAAGGAAGTAAATGTGAGGTTTATGGAAGCATTTATATTCTGTAAGCACAATTAACGCAGCAAAGACCGGGAAAGGCCAGGGTCCTTTTAGAAAAGTTTAGTCATCAGTTTTGAGACCAACAAAACCCCCTGTGACTTATCAATGACAATGAACCAGCCCTTTCACTGCCTCCACACTCAGAGAAAAAAAGGTTCTCAAGTCATAGGAAGCAAAAGATTTAACCTTTTTTTGTTCTGAGAGTGAAAAACTAGCCAATATCTGCACCTTGAACCAATTGATATTGGAATTCCAGCCAACAAGCATTTTTACTGCCAAAACTACAATAAAAGCCCCAAAATACAAGGGGTATTTTTTGTCACAATTCCGCCATCAGAAATGGTGTGAGCTAAATCTGCTCCATTTGAATAGTTAATAACAACAGCAAGTCAACACAAAGCTTACCACTGCCCTATTATATGCAGCCATTGAACTGACAGCACATTTAAATGACCTGTTTATGGACCCCAATCCGATATCCTTGGAGCGCATGTGCATTTTTAAGCGTGTTGATGCAGCGTTGCATCAATTTTTTTTCTTATATAAGCAGTATCATTTTTTCTCAGTCAGTTGGAAGTTGCCTGTTTCTTTCTAGTCCTCCTTTCCCGAACCTGTTTGATAAAGTAAAGATGGAACGAAGATATTGATGACAGTAACAGGAAAGTCAGTGGAAGGCCTTAGGCTTGAGGTTTGAAAAGACTGGTACTTAAGAGACGATGACGGTGGTAATAATGACAGTGATCTGTTTTAAGTCACTTCCCCTGGCCCATTACATAGTGCAATGCACAACCAGCCATTGAAGCATTGATTGTTGCACTGATGCAACAAATGCAAATCCTGATGTTTAGATGCTTTGTGCTATGAGGCATAAATGAATAATGTGACGTTAAACTGGGATGCCACCATATTTTAGGCACTGTGTCACTGTCTTGAGGGCTGAAGTGTAGAATGTAAATGTTTGGCTCCTCCCAGACTGAAATTAAAACTATCAGACATGGGAACCTTTACCAAATTAGGGGTAAAGTCTGGAGCCTGGAAAAAAAATAATTGCCAAATAAGGAAAAGGAGCGGTACTTCTTTGTGAAGAGTTGAGCAGGGCAGTGCGATTGTAAATGCTTGTCCAATGCTTTTGTCTTTTGTTTGTCTCTTAATTTTTACTTTGATCATATTTTCTTTCCCCTCTCTGTTTTGGAATTTTATTTTATTTTTTTGTTTTAACTATGTGAAGTGTTAGTTTACCGTCCCGATGTGCTCACAAGTTAGTTAATCGTGTGATAGTTCATGTATAACTTTTTTAGCATTAGTGCTGATAAGGGAGAATAATATAATTAACAATAAAAAAAGATTAAAGGTAAAGAAAATACAATCAAATTTACTTGTGTGGCTAATTTCTCTGTGTAACACAATGAACATCCTAAAAGAAGCAAACTTAAATATTAATAAAAGCTTAAGAAGAACATCTTGTCTACTGTCTTACATTTTCCAGAGGGGCTGATGTGAAAAGAAAATTGCAGACTATCTTGATGCTTTTGTATGTTTTGTATGTATTTTGTATGTATGTATGCATCTACATGCCCACACAGTATAAAAAAGGAATGTCACAGAAGAACCTTGTCAATTAGGGGGGATCAATAGAACTTTTCTGTACTGATCATAGACTGCTGCAGTCTATGATCTGCTATAGCCTCTGGAAAATAGTGGCATCACTGAGCGCATTATGCACTACCTTGAATGTTACATGAATTGTTTTCACACACTAAATGAAAAGCACCTGTGCTCCACATTGCACACTGTAAGGACAGATTTCTTGAAACGGGGGGTTCACTTAGGTGAAGATAAGCAGAACAGGACCTTTACAGTACCAGCTTGTACTTTCCCTTGGCTAC